>NW_004955425.1:11196661-11203064 GCF_000276665.1 Chinchilla lanigera | reverse complement strand
AAAAAAAAAAAAAAAAAAAAAAAAAATGTGTAGTTAGGCTTGGTGTATACCCCCTATGGGTGTGTGTGTGTGTGTGTGTGTGTGTGTGTGTGTTTGTGTTTGTATATATATTCTTAAAAGAATATTCATTTCTTGAAAAGTAAAGAAAAGAATTAAAAAGGAGCACTTCCTCTTAAGACTTCTCCCAGGATCAGAATTCCATGTGAGGCAGGCTCTCCTCCTCTCTGCTGCTACTGAATAGCACAAACACCATGACTGTCACTCATCTTGCTGTTTCTGCCCTCAGGACTCCAATTTCTATGCAGCACACTCAGAAAAGCTGACATGTCGTCCTGAAACTGTCTTTTCCTGACTTCCTAAAGAGGCAACCTTTTTCCATGAGTCAGTACACAAGAATTGCTACAGGATTCCAATTTTACCATGTGCCAAATTATATCATTAGCTGTGGTAAGAGAAAGATCTCTGTCCCCAAATACATGCACAGGTGCTTCTTTGTTTTTAAAACTTTTTCTCATCAGGTAAAAATGTTTTATTTCCAAGAATATTTAGAACTAATTTAAAAATTTTACCTTCTATCTGTTAATATTGCTTTGTTTTTAATAAAGCAAAATGGACTGCTTAAGTAGTCTCATATTTAAAAAAGTACAAATGGGCAAGAAAATCTGGAAAAATATTAAAATTTAAAATCTGTGAACAAAAAATCTATGACCCCCCATTATAGTATTATCAGCACTTTAGATGTTTTCCTCCCATGTTTAGGGCATAAACAGGACATGATATGCCTATTCTTTCCCCAGAGTTTCCCATCTATATGCATTGCTTCAGTTCAGAGGACGCCTCCACTGTCAAGGTTGGCTCTTGGAAAAACATTAGCTAGGATAGAAAACTGCTGCAACTATTTAGACCTCTTAATTATTCTCTATCTCTTGTGATGTAACTTTGGCTTTGGTTATGTTTTACTGTTTATGCAAAACCTATTAAGATCATATTTAATATTTAACCTGTTAAGATCAGTCTGAACAACCCCACTGCAAGAAAAGAACAGTGATCACTTATGTCAACATCTATAGAACTAAGATGAAACACTAGAGGAAAAAACACTAGAGGAAAGATAACCTCTAAAAATGGTGTTGGGAAAACTGGCTATCCACATGCAGAATAATGAATCTAGAGCCATATCTCTCACCATATACTAAACTGAAATAAAAAAGGATCAAATAACTAGATGTTAAAATAGGAACACTTAATCTGCTGGAAAATAAAATAGGTAAAACACCTGAGAAGTCACAGGTGTATGCAAGGATTGTCTGAACAGACCTGGTTGTGCAGGTAATAGTTCTGTGAATCAGCAAATGGGATTATAACAAATTAAAAAACTTCTTCACAGCAAAAGAAACAGCCAACAGGGTGAAAAGACAATCAACAAAATGAGAAAAAATTCCAGCCATTCATCAGACAGTGAACTCACACATAGATTATATAAAGAAATAAAAAAATAAATTAGACTCACAAAAATAAAAGACTCATCAAAAAATGGACAACCAAAACAAATAGACATTGCATAGAAGAAGTACGAACGACCAATAGATATTTAAAGAAATGCCCAACATCACTGGCTATTAGAGAAATACAAATTAAAATAATATTGTTTTCAACTTACCCTTGAAAGAACGACTATCACCAAGAAATCAAAGAATAACAAATGCCAAAGAAAGTGCACAAAAAAGGAATGCGTCAACATTGTTGGTGGAAATATAATTTAGTACAATGCATACCCATGTTTATAGCAACACAGTTCCTAACTAAATCTGGAAGTAGCCTATAAGTGTATCAACCAATAAATGGATAAAGAAAATTTAGTATTAATACCAATAGAATCCTAATCTGCCATAAAGAAAGATAAACTTGAGTCATTTATAGGAAAATGGATATACCTTTAGAACATAATGCTAAGTGACATAAATCAGGACACTAATTTAAATATTGCATGGTTTCTCTTATATGAAAAGTCAAAGTATAAATAAAGAGCAAAAAGATAGATGTCTCAAAGGAGGAAAGGAACAAGAATGGAGGGAGAGGGAGGAAAGGAAAAGACTATGAATAAAAAGAGTTAAGGTGTATTATGTGCATGAACCAAGTCCCCAAAAGGAATGTAAGCATTATGTACTACAAGCACACATGAATAAAAAACAAAAGTATAAATATTTCCAAATGAAAAAGCCAATTTTTATTGGGAAGAAAATAATTTTAGACTGCTTTTAAGAATTGCACAGTTGTTTAATAACCCAGGAAGACAATGACATAATACTTATGAGAAGTAGACTAAGATGTAGAGCATAAGGAAATGAAATGTGGGGAAGAAAATGAATAAAATACTTCAGAAAGGGAAGAAGAAAAATAAGAAAAAAACAAATGAAAGAAAGAAAGCAGATAGGACTATGACTGTATTATTTTTATTTCTGGATTGAGGAGAGACGAAAGGGGGCTAAGTGGTTATTTTTAGGGGCATTAAAAGGAAAATAAAGGGATGGAAGTATAATTTGAGATTGAGAGAAATGTAAGAACACTGGAACAAATTAATAGGCTGATAGGAGGCTTGTGTTTGAATTCTCTCTTCAAAAATTTTGGTGACAGTTAACCCAACATGAAAAATACTATATAAACTAAACATCAACCAGGCAAGAGAAAAACATCAAAGAATACAAACAGGAAAAGAAGAAGTCAAACTATCTTTATTCCTAGACTACATGCTGCTTTACATACGGGACCTAAAAGTCTGTATCAGCAGAGCTGCACAACAAATCCAGCAAAGTGGCAGGATCCAAAATCAAGACCAAAAAATATCAATCGTATTCTAGTACATCAGCAGAGAGCCTACCAAGGAAGAACATTGTAAGCAGTCCCTTTCACAGTAACTTCAAAAAATTAAACACCTAGGAATTAACCTCCCAATAAAATGAAAGACCTGTGTAGTGAGAGCTATGACCCTCTGTCCTTAGAGATCAAAGAGAATAGAAAATGAACAAACATGCTCTGTTCCTGGGTGGGCAGAAACAATATTTTCAAAATGCCCATGTTACCAAAAGATATATAGATTTAATGTAATCTCAATCAAAATATTAACAGCGTTCTTCACAGAACTGGATAAAGTATTCCTAAAGTGTGTGGAATCATAAGAGTCCACAAATAGCCAAAGTAAGGCTGAACAAAAAGAGAAAAGCAGGAAGCATCATTATCCTGGATTTCTAGTTATATATCAAAGCAACAGTAATTAAAATGGTACAGTATTGGGACAAAAATAGACATACTGACCAATGGGATAGAACTGAGGATGCAGGAACAACCTCATACACCTTCAACCATCTGATTTTTTATGAAGAAGCAGAAAATATACACTGGAAAAAAGACACCCTCTTTCACAAATGTTGCTGAGAAAACTGGTTATCCACATGCATAAGAGCTAACCAAGACACATATCTCTCACCCTGTTCTAAAATCAACTTGAAAGAGACAATAAGAAGTAGAGACATACATCTTTCTGAAATGGGAAGAGGAGCAAGAGATGGAGGGAGGTGGAAGGAAGGGGATAAAACAGCAATCGGATGTGTTACGGACATGTACCACACTCCCACACAGAGTGTAAACATCATTTACTGTAAATATGTACTAATAAAATGACAGAAAAAATAAAGTCAAGTAAAAAAGTAAAGAAAAACTAGAAGTCAGTAGCCCAGTGTGTTGGCACATACATGTAATATCAGCACTGAGAAAGCTGAGGTAGGAGGATTAAATGTGATTTTTATTAAGAGTAGCCTGGGCTACATAAGAAGACCCTGTCTCAAAACTACAAAAATAAACAATGAACAAAAAAGTATTCTGTTATAAAGGATATCTTTTACATTCTATATTTTGCACTTGGATACTATTACAAAAAAGAATTATAATGTCTAAAATATAATTTTTCTATACTGGCACTAATGACATTTTGTATCAGAAAATTCTATTTAAGATAATAACGTTTGAGACTGTGACTTGTATTTTCCCTTTGTAATGTAAAATCTTACATAAATATGGAAAAAACTGAACTTCTTTTTCTTCAGAAGCATATAAGAACTCTTTTACATTAATACTAATTTCAGTGTATTAATTTAGCATTAACTGAGGGCTTTGTGATTTGCACTTATATATTAAAAATTATAACATGGTTCCAATTTCTCTTTGAGAAAAAATTCCTATGGTGTCTTCTTTTTCTTTTCATCCTCTATATAAGAATGGGCTGATGGCAGGTGGCATAATTTTCTTATTAGCATTTGGTGGCAAGGGTAAGAAGTGGAGAATTTTAAGGGTTATTAAGCACCATGGAACAATTTTCATCCTGTCACATGAGCAATTAGAATATAGCACCATTAACTTTAATGGCAGTTGTGTGGCTAATCTAGAAATTTTCACAATGGATCAGCACAAAATTATGTAGTACAGGTGTTTAATTGTTGATAGAACTAAAATCAGAACTGAATTAATTAAAAGATCAAAGAGTAAAACTTATCACTTGCTTTTGCACAAGTATGAAGTCTTAGAAAGCAAAACTTTAAATCACATCTATTATAGAGAATATTTTCTTTAAAAAACTGGAAAAAATCTATCAAATAATTCATAGTTGTACCAGTGTACCAAATGTGACTGTATAGTCTTTAGCTATATAAATAATACTGAGAAAAATTTAATAAAAGTCATGCTCTTATTTTGGAATGGACTCAACTTCCATTCTATGGAGCAATAGCAAAGTTTTAAAAATGTGATTTCCAGGTCGTGAAACACCACACCTTCAGTAATCACTTCTTAATAAAATGCACCCAATATGTCTAGGATATGCCCTAATGAGAATGAGAAACAATTTCCTAGAATATTTGGGATATATTTTCTAATTATATTCATCTAATAATAATTTCCATTAAGGGAAACTATACATATTTAATGGCTAATTTGGCCATTTACTTCTGATATGCCTTATAGTGAATATCACTTCTAATTTTATTGCCTATATTATCATATGGTGAAAATGTTTGATACTTCAGTTTTGGAATTTTAGAGTTTATTTCACTGTTTTTCTTAGTAGAATTCACAATTAATTTGTTAACTGCAAAAATGGCATCATATAATGAGCCTTTGTAAAAGGGCATTTGTATATTTTAAAATTTTATGTGTAGCTCCCAGGAGAATGATTTTTTCTAGCTGATGAGACAGAACCTGACTGGTGGCTCACTCAGGTGCCAGTTTTGTGAATGTCCCCTAAGGATGCATTGAATGGATATTAATTTTGAGGATAAATAATCTATATTTTTTGTAGATTTGTAAGTACTTGGCATGCCTTTTTATAAATTATGTGATCTTAAACCCTCAGAACTTGTGATTCAGCATATGAAATTAAAATAATAATAAAATGTATAATAATGAAAGTATTCAGAAAGTTAAAAAAACTAGTTCACCTTTTTTTCAGGCATTTTTAGAAGAACAATTATGTTCTGAATGTTTATTCAGTTCTTGTATCAGTTCTAGTAGCATCTTGGTGCTATAATTGGATTACCTCATTTTACAAATGAGGTAACATGACTTCCTCCTTCCTATATTTGGATACCCCTTTTTTTTTTTTAAAACTAGAACATTCTATTTGTTTTCAGTACATAAAGATTGAAGTCACAGTAGGGAGTTAGTACACATATGTACTACACCTTAGTTCCTTTTATCTTTCTTTTGCCTATTTGCTCTGGCTAGAATTCCAGTGATATGCTGAATAAGAATGGTGAAAGTGGACATCCTGTGTTGCTCCAGATCATAGAGAAAACGATTTCATTTCTCCCCATTAAATTATGTTGTTGGCTTTCAGTTTGTCATGTGTAATATTTATTATGTTGAAGCATGTTATTTCTATGTTTAATTTATTCATAGTATTTACCAACAAGGTATGCTAAATTTTATCAAATGTTATTTTCTGCAAATACTGAGATAATCTTTTAATTTTTGTCCTCTATTCTTTAATGTGGTCCATTACACTTATTGACTTGTGTACAAAAAGACACGGAAGCATATCTTGGATAAGTCACACTTGATATGAGGTTGGATTCAAATAGCTAGCATTTTGTTGAGAATTTTTCCACCTATGTTCATCACGAATATTTTCCTATCATTTTATTTTTGTTATTGTTGATGTTGTTGTTTCCTTGTGTGGTTTATATACTAGGATGTTGGTGGCCTTACAAAATGAGTCTAGAAGAATTTATTCTTTTTCAATCTTCTGGAATTATATGAGAAGCATTTATGTTAATTTTTCCTTAAAAGTTTGGGAGAATTCAACATTGAAGTTCATTTTCCTGGGATTTTCTTAGTTTGAAGAATTTTTTTAACT
>NW_004955425.1:11186166-11192865 GCF_000276665.1 Chinchilla lanigera | reverse complement strand
CTGAGCTAAATCCCCAGCCCCTGGAAAAATTATCTTTCACAATAGGATCAAAAAATGAAATACTTAGGAATCAACCTAACCAAGGAACTGAAAGATCACTGTAATGAAAACTATAGTACTCTGAAATAGGGAATTGAAGAAGATTTTATTTTATTTTTTTTTTCCATTTTTTCTGGTACCAGGAATCAAACTCAAGACCTTGTGCTTGCTGGGCAGGCACTGTGCTGCTGAGCTAAATCCCAAGCCCTGAAGAAGATTTTAGAAAATGGAAATTCCATGCTCCTGAAAGAACAAACCAATATTGTCAAAATGGCCATACTTTCAAATTGGACAAAAATCACCCCAAATTTATCAAACATCTAAATATAACACTAGAAATTAGGAAACTACTAGAAGACAGCAAATAGGAAGCACCTTGTTGTAGGCAATGGTTTCTTGGATAACCCCTCAAAAGGACCAGCAACAAAAGTAACAGTAGACAAATGCGGTTGCAACTAATGAAGACACTTTGTGTAGCAAAGACAACAACCAAAAGAATGAAAAGAAAACATACAGAATAGAAGAAAATATTTGAAAATTGTTCATCTGACAAAAGAGTAATACCCAGAATATGCAAGGAACAGAACTCAATTTCAAAACAACAAATGATCCAATTAAAATGGGGAGATGATATGAATAGACACTTCTAAGAGAAGAAATTGAAGCAGCCAACAAGTATGAAAAGTGCTCAACTTCGTTAGCTGTCAGGAAAATGCCAGTCAAAACCATAAGTAGATACCATCACACGACAGTTAAAATAGAGAGCAACAACAAAGACAAAATAATTACTGCAAGGATGTGGAGATAAAGAAATTCTTATGGCTGTCGTTGGGAATGTAAATTAGTACAGTCACTATAGAAGATTACATATGTTCCTCAACAAAGTAACAATAGATATATCCTATGATCTGGCTATTCTACTTCTGGATATATATCCAAAGGAAATCAATTAGCATATTAAAAAGACATGTATTTACATGGGTACTGAAGTACTATTTATAATAGCCAAATAATCAATTTATGTGACCACAGATCATTGCATTGAAAAAGTGGTGCATATATACATAATAAAACACTATTCCATCATGAAAAGGTGACTTGTTTCTTGCAGCAAAATTGATGGGATGGGGGAGAATATTATGTAAAACAAATAAACAAAAATATCATGTTTTTTCTCATATATGAACTCTAAAAAAATCATATGAACATACAATAATGATTACTCCCTGCTTACAGTATTGAAGGGGAAAGTTGGATAATGGGCAATAGAATGCAGAAGTACTGTAAATGGTTGCATAAGTCTGTAATCTCAGCTACTCTGAAGTGTAAAGCTGGAGGATTCCAAAGCCTAAGGCCATCCTGAGCAGTGTAGTGAAACTCTGTTTCAGAATAGAATAGACTGTGTAAGTAGCTCCATGGTGTAGCACTTTCCCACCATTCACTGAGCTCTGGATTCAATCCCAAGTACTGAAAAAAATCCACAAAATGAACACACACACACGCACACACAAACTAACGTAAAAAAATTCTTAGTTTTTTACCATAAGTGTAGTGCAGAATAATTCATTATATATTTATGAAGAACTAAAAAGACCTAGCAAAGAAGGGTTCAAAGCCTCCAAACAAATAAGTACAGGGAAATACAAATTATCCTTCTACAATGAGTACACATTACACATGTTTATTGAAGTATCACACACAGCTCCATGAACATATGCAATTATTTTGTTAATAAAAATTAAAATGAAATAATAACTATAATGAAAATGAAAAATTGTTAAATATACTCTTTAGTGCCTCAAACCCAAAGATTTTTATTTAGTAGACTTAGACTGATGAATATACTTTCTTAATCAAAAATTAGGAAATATCACTTTGAAAATTTAAAGACAGAATGGCTATCTTTATACAGTAACTATGTAAGTGAGCAATTCTATGGTTACTCAGTTATAACAAATTAATATAGAATTTTAAAAATTCATTTTATAATTACCTGTGATTTTGAGCAATAATGTATTATCTGACTTTAACTTACTGAATTACATTTTCCTCATGTCTGTTTTAGCACCAGTTCAAATATAACCAAATCATCCTTGTACAAAGCCTTATTTATCTAAAAGATATGTTTCTTTTCTGAAACTTAATTAAATGGAAACATTGCTATTTACACTTTTATATACAACAAGATCCAAAACTTGTTTCAAGTAGCTTAAATCAATAAAATATTTATTACTATGCTCTTTATAATACCTTTTCATTATTTAAAGAGAAATTTATACCCAAAGTAGTATCTTCACTAGATATTGTTAAATCATGCAAAATTTGAACAAATATTTGGGACTCATAATAATTTTAACTCTGTATAGACTCACATACAGAAACACACATGTTCAGAGGTGAAGCTTCTCAGGAGTGATGGAGTCATAGGGACAATATACTTATTAGTGAATTAATCTATTGCTGAGTCCACAACCATTGTTAACTTCCTATCACCTTGTCTGAAATTCTGTATTGCTTGTATTGTTTTTGTGTTATTTTCTAAATGTATGTGTGTTTGTTAATATGTTTTTATTCTTCACTTTAAAATAAAAAAAGGAAATAACAGTGAATGTGCATTTAGGGGGTGTGGCTGGTCACAGCCTCGAAGGGAACATTTCCCTACCCAGCTCACCCCTTCACTTTCTACCTCCTGACAGCCATAAGGTGAGCCGCCTTCCTCTACCTGGCCGATCCTTTCATTTCTTTTCTTTTTTTCTTTTTTCTTTTAAAAGTAAAAGGAGGAAAATATTAACAGACAGACAACATTTTACAAAATAGCAAAGGAACAGTACAGACAGTACGGAGTTACAAACAAAGTGGTAGGGAATTAACAATGCTTGTTGTATTACATATTGAAATCTTCAAAGTGGTTCCTTATGAAAACAGATATAGACATGCAATGCTGATCAACCAAGGACTCAGTGACAGTTTCTTTCAGCAAAGAAATACAAGGCAGTTCAATAGCCATGTTGACTATCCTACATATACATACATACAAAGATCCAGCCAAACATGAGCTGAAACTTGTGAACTGTAGATCTCTCCCCTTTAAGTTGTGGGTATTGTGTATCAGTGATGAAAAAAAAATGATGAAGGCACATTTTATGCAATTGGCTACTACTTATTTATAAAGCAGGATAAATTTTAGTTATTTATAGGAAAATGGATGTACTTTGAGTGAGTAATGCTCTCCTTGTCACTTAGTAGCTCATCACTGAGACACAATACCACTAATACACACAACTGAAAGAAGGAAAGGTCTACTTTGGCTCTGGTTCTAAGGCAGAAGAGTACAGCAGAGAGACAGGGAGGAGGACACTGTTCTCCTCATGGACACAAGGAAGCAAAGAAAGAAGGGAGAAGCTGGGGAGAGAGAGAAAACTTCCCAGGCCATATCCCCAGTGACATGCCTCTTCCAACCAGATCTCACCTGCTATCAAGTTTATAGAATATTTTTGACTTCCAATTAACAAGAATATCATGAAAACAATAAGACACACAAGGTTTTCAAGTAGTAAGAGATACATTTGAAATAAATATTTTTATCAACTCACACTGATATTTAATTTGAAAACACTATGCTACCAGATTATGTATTATAATATTTCCATGCCTTTGAAAGTCTACTGAAAACTTATTAATATTTTGAGTCATTTATAATCCCGGCTTTCAATACGAATTTATTTCTGATAGTGAAATTATGAACCTAGTTATTCACAGTATTCAAAGCAATGTTCATATGAAGAAAGAATTCTTCAGACTTTTGCTTGAGATGTTTACCCTGGTAAAACTACAAAACAAGAAAAAAAATTAGAGATGTCTGTTTATTTTAAGGTAGTATTTACTGCCTTACATTAATTCTGCAGAAGCAAACAGAAACAGCGAAATGTCACCCAGGATTTGGGGGCAGATTTATTAACGTTGATAATAACGTTGGCTGCCAATCATTCCCAAAGTGTCAGGCCCTCATCTCTTGTAGCCTAAGGTTTTTATGCGGTCTTCAAGTGGGAATTTCAGAAGCAGAATATTAGGCAGTTATTGATTGGTTACATCCTATCTCCTCATTACTGATTGGCCTAAGAAAACTACACCATATATGTTGCCTACTAAGACGAGTTCAAACTCCGAGCAAGATTGGAGTTTTGGGAACCACTTGACTGGGATAACATACAGGTTCAGGATGGGGTTGGTTAGATAAGAGGAATATGAACTTGGAACTGGAAAATAAATCTGCTCATGATAGTGGCTAGCTGTATGTTGGCATAAGACCTCAGAAATAAAAAAAAAAAAATTAATTCCCTATTTTCCTCTTCAATTCCAGAAAAGTACTAGTTTTAGATTCTTCTATGCATTTAGTACAAATTATTTATTTCTGTCCATTGCTGTTTTCTTTTCGGACATTTTTTGTTTGTTTGTTTGTTTGTTTTTCTTCCAGTAGCAGGAATTGAACTCATGACCTTGCACTTGCCAGGCAGGAGCTGTGCCCCTGAGCTAAATCCCCAACCCCTTTTCTGACATTATTAAAGAAGTCATGTTTTTGCAGTGATAATTCCTGAAGGGAGATTACTAAATTTTATGGCCATTCATACCATGAAACCCATTAAATTCTATATTAAATACATATTTCTAAGATGTTGGTATGTCTACAAATCTTATGTAAGTTTAAATCCACATTCTTGGAGTATCCTCTTAGAAGTTTAGTATATACAATTTTTTCTACCATAGGAAGTTTACCAAAGCGTGAGAAACCTTTTATATTTTAATTTTTTAACCTATGAAATTTCCTTTCTACAAGAAACTCAAATTTTCTAAAATAAATGTGATGAATCTAAATAAATCTTTTCGTATTCATATAATGCTTTAGTTTCTTTTTTCATTGCTAAGACAAAATACCCATCACCCAAAGTTAAAGGAAGAAAAGTTTATTTAGCTCACAGTGTGTGGAGTTTTCAGTCCCAAATCATCTGGCTCTAAGGCAGGATGGCAATGGCAGAGACACAACACCAGGGCATGGAAGAGAAAAAAAGCAACAAGAGAGCGGATGATAACTCTATTTCTGTCCCTTGTGTTGTATTCAGTCTACTGGGATTAGGACAGTGCCAACCCAAAGAGTGGACTAATCCACAGTCACTCACCCTGAATCCCAGCACCTTTAATCCCAGCATTAAATGATGACTCCATCACACACTCTAGATTCAGTCACCTGCACAAAACTCCATGGCTGCATGAGGCTTTGGATGGACATTTAGCCAAGAATAGACCCTTTCAAGTGACCCAGAGATCCTCTTCCAGCAAAGGACAGCTGATATATTCTTGCCTCGAATTCTGTTTCCCAAGTTTGGCAGAGGAAAGGGTTTCTCAGTCAGTTAGGAAATGCAGTTGTGGTTGCTCAGTCTTCAAATGTTGACTTAAAGTATGGGTCTCAGGGCTCTCTCTACCTGAAACTGGGCTTCATCATGGCAGAATAGGAGCTCAGTTTCACGTTTAATGCCTAAACTTAATTCCTTTCCCCTCCCTGAAGTGGGAGTCACTTACTTCATGCCCTTTGGAGTTGGGAGAGGAATGATGCAGGTACAGCATTCCTTCATGCCTTCTTCAGAGTGTGACTTATTTTTCTTAAATTTTATTTTAAATAGAGTAGTAAATGAGAAAGAATAAAAGGAATGATAGCAGCATATCAGCATCACAAACATAAACATATCAAAGCAAGAACATTTAAAGTGAAACTGGTTTTCAAGACAAAATAATGTGAGTTAATGGTCATTGTTATATTACGTTTTGTTACCTTCAACTACGTTGCTCACATTACCAGATGTAAGAATGGAAGATTGTTCAAGCTATTAAAAAGAATAAGAAGATAATTATTAGATAAAACTTTAGAGATAATATGCAGTTTTGCTAGACAAGACGGTAGGAATTCATCATGGTAGTTCCACTTCATATTTGCCTTCTAATCAGTTGCTCAGATTACCGGATATAAGCATGCAGAATTGGTCAGAACAGAAAAAAATTTAAGCATTAACTGTTCCTTTCAATATGCCATCAAACATCAGCAATACAGTTATCACTGCTATTCATATATATATTTATATTTTGCCTTCCTTCTTTCTTTTTCCTCCTTTCCCTCATCCCAATCGTTCCTTCCTTTGAACAGTTTCTTTCCCTTTCCTATCATCTATTGTATGTTTTGAGTTTTACTTACTCTTTCAGTTCCTACACCAATGGACCCTACTCAGCTGCCATCTGGCTTTATTCCCCACTCCCTCAAATTTCTTAACTGCTTTAAGAGGTCTAGGTGGGATAAACAAAGAGAACAGATATGTCCTTTCTTCCTTTTTTATTTTAAACAGAAAAAAAAATAACAAGATAACAACAACAAAGATAGAAAAACCAACCCCAAAACAATAAAAGTGATACAGAATTTCAAAACAAGATGATAGGAATTAACAATGGCTGTATTTTACATATTGTTACAGTACAGTCTCCCTAGTGTAAAAATCTAAAAGGGTAAATAAAACCAAAAGGTACAACAGATATTGTGAAAAGGAAAGGAATTGCGCAAAGGGAAGGAACAACTAGGATGAGGGAAAGGAGAAAAGAAAAAAAGAAAAAATATATATG
>NW_004955425.1:11184150-11186066 GCF_000276665.1 Chinchilla lanigera | reverse complement strand
TTTTTTTTTTCGGTTTTTCTCCGGTACCGGGAACCGAACTCACGACCTTGCGCTTGCCAAGCAGGCACTTTGCCGCTGAGCTAAATTCCCAGCCCCTTGAAGAATTTTTATTGCAGACTCAGTTTCATTATTTACTATTAGTCTGTAAAGTTGGTAGATTGAAACATGTAAATACACAACTTAATAGTATTTACATGCTAATAACAAACAGACCCAACAAGTAATTTTGAGAGTAATTTCACTAACAACAACCACAAATATAAAACCTAGGGATAAATTTAAGTAAGGAAGTGAGTGAACTCCACAAGTTATAAAATACTAATGAAAAAAATCAAAAAAGTCATCATAAATTGGAAATATCTTCCTTGTTCAGAGATGGAAAGGAGTATTATCTTTAAAATGGACATACTTTTCCAAAATAATCTATAGATTTAATGCAATCTTCATCAAAATATCAATGACTTTCTTCTCAGATCTAGAAAATACACTCCAAAAATTTATTCAGAAGCACTTTTAAAATTACTTTTTTTATTAGTTTCCTCCAAATTTTCCATTTCATTTAAAGTATATCTTCTCAAGGTAATTATTAATAATCTTTTGAGTTTCAGCAAAATCCATTGTAATTTCAACTTTTAATTTCTAATTTGTCCTTCCTTTAGAAAAGGATTAGATAAGGATTTATCTATTTTGTTTAATCATTCAAAGAGCCAACTTTTTGATTCATTGTTTCTTTGCATTAATTTTCTTTTCTTTTCCTCTGCTTTGGCTCAGTTCCATTAATTCTCACCTTGATGTTTATAATTTCCTTCCTCAGATTACCTTTGGGATGACACTGGTCTTTTTTTTTTTTTCTTTGACCTTGAGGTGTATCATTTCATTATTTATTTGAGCTTGTTCTCTTTTATTGATGAGGAAATTCACTGCCATGAATGTTCTTCTTAGGACTGCTTTCATTGTGTCCCATGGATTCTGGTTTGCTATACTGGTATTATCTTTTCATTGTAGCAGCTGTCTAATTTCTTTTTTAATTTCATCTGTGATCCACTGATTATTAAAGCAGGTAATGTTTAGTTTACATGTGTTTGCATAGTTTATGTGATTTTTTGACATTTATTTTATTTCATTGCACTATGATCTGATAATATGCATGGGATAATTAGGATCATTTCACATTTACTTAAGGAAGATTTATTGGTTAGTATGTGGTGTATTGTAAAGAATGTCCCATTTACTGCTAAGAATATGTATTCTATTGTTGTTGAATGGAGCATTCTGTAGATATTTACTAAGTCCATTCATTCAAATGTTTGGTTCAACTCACATTTTTTTGTTGATTTTGTCTACCTGACCTGGCCATTTGTGACAGTGGAGTGTTGAGATTCCCACTATTACTGTATTGATATTTATCTGATTTTTCATGTCCATTAGTGTTTGTTTTATGAAGTTGGGTATGGCATTATTTGATGCATACTTCTCTATAATTATTATTTTTTCCTGTTGAATTGTTCCATTAACTGTTATGTGTGATATTCTTTATCTCTTCTGATTAGTCTTAGCTTGAAATCCACTTTTCTGAAATTAGGATAGTAACACCTGCTTTTCTCTGTGATCCTGTTGCATGGAACATTTTTCTTCATCCTTTTACTTTTAATCTCTGAGTATCTTTTTTAAATTAGGTGTGTTCCTGCCAAAGACTGAAAATAAACTCAAGACTATCAGCATGCACCAAACTCAAGTCAAAATGGATCACAGATCTCAATATTAAAACAGAAACACTAAATCTATTGGAAGAGAAAGTAGGTAAAAACCTTGAAGACACAATGGTAGGCAGAGAGTTCATGAACAAAAACCAAACTGCATGTGAAACACTTGAAAAAATCAACAGCTGGGATCTCATCCTACTGAAAAGTTTCTGC
>NW_004955425.1:11170690-11181806 GCF_000276665.1 Chinchilla lanigera | reverse complement strand
AAAAATATATATGGATAGCTGGGATAATTTTATTGCTGGTGTCTATTGATTTATTGAAAGGAACAGCTAATGCTTAACTTTTTTGACCAAATTTGCATGCTTATATCTGTTAATCTGAACAACTAATCTTAAGACAATATGCAACATAACAACCATTGCTGAATTCCTACCATCTTATTTAGTGAAGCTCTGAGCCTTCTTTCATGAAGGCATTGATGTATACTTAAATTTAAAAATAAAACAATATCTATAGCTTAGGTCAAAAGTTTCCTGTGTTTGGAAGGTGGCTGGATCACGAAGGTGTGGGATTCGTCAGTGGAGTCATCTGTTCATTGATTTCAGTAGCTGCATGTGTTGTTAGAACTCACAGATCCTCTAGAATGGCTAACTATTTGAGGACGCGAAAAGGTATGACTCAGGTTCAGGGAAAAGTAAATAGTAAAATGAACAAGCTCTGAGATTTGTTCAAACACTTGTGACAAGCTGGACATAATTAGTAAACAATAGAGAAAGAGTAACCATTTTCTGACTAAAATGTACCATTTCTGCAATAGAAAAATTATATTTATAATGGATAAATTATAGTTTACAGAATGTGCCCATGAAATTAGATATCCATAGAAATTAACCAACAGGAGAATGGACAGGTAAATGTAAATATCTTCAATCAGCTGGATAGTATTAAACAATGTTGTTGGAAAAAGTGATTGCTTGCAAAAGATTGAAACTGGACTTTATCTCTCACCATATACTAAATTAAAATCAAAATGAATCAAAGGTATAAACATTAAAACAGAAATATTAAACGTACTGGCAGATAAAATAGGTAAAACTCTTGAAGTCATAATTGTAGGAAAGGATTTTCTAAACAGATCCTGAGTTGCACAAAGAATAACAGCAAAAATCAACAAATGGGATTATATCAAACTAAAACTTCTGTACATCAAAAGAATCAGTTAGTAGAGTGAAGAGACAAGCTACAGAATGGGAAGGATGATTTATCAGCTACTCCTCAGACAAAGAACTAATATCTACAATATATAAAGAACTTAAAATATTAAACTACCTAAAATGAAAGATGCAATCAAGAAATAGGCAAGACAAATGAACAGACATTTCATGGAGGAAGAAAAATAGTTGAAAAATATATGAAAAACATGTTCAGCATCTCAGGCCTTTAAAGAAATGCAAATTAAAATAACACTAAGATGCCATCATGCTCTGGAAAGAATGCAAATATTAGGAAATCAAATAATAACAAATGCTGGTGGAGCTGTGGTGAAAAGGGAATCCTCCTTCATTGTTGGTGGGAATGTAAACTAGTACTACCATTATGGAAATCTGTTTGAAGGTTTCTCAAAGAACTGAAATTAGAAATTTGATATGACACAGCTGTCTTTCTTCCAGGTATTTTCCCCATAAAGCTTTAGACATTATACAACAGTGATACATGCATAACAAAGTTTATAGCAGCACATTTTCTAGTAGATAAATCTTGGGAGCAGCTCATATACCTATCAACAGATGACTGGATCCAAAAATGTAATATCTCTGTCTAATGGAATACTACTCAGGTATAAAGAACAACAAATTTGAGAGATTTGTAGGAAAATGGATGCACCTGGAAAATACAACATTGAGTGAAATAAACCGGACACACAAGTTTAAATAAAATATGGTAGCTCTCGTTTGAGTGAGGCAGAGTACAAACAGAAAGAATAATGAAGGATGGATAGACCGGGACAAGGGAATGGATCGCTTGCAATATGGATGCTGTCCAAGGGAGCAAGGGTGAGGGGTGCAGAGGAGGGGAAAGGAAAGTGAGCAGAATAAATATACGCCCTGTACAGACACCTACTATCCTCAATGAATGTTTTTTTTGTTTTGTTTTGTTTTTCTCCGGTACCGGGAACCGAACTCACGACCTTGCGCTTGCCAGGCAGGCGCTTTTGCCGCTGAGCTAAATCCCCAGCCCTCCTCAATGAATGTAAAGGTTACGTGCCATAGCGAGCTAAGAGTAACAATATCAATAAGAATGCAAACAGGATAGGGCAATTGGAGGAGGACGGAAGGAAAGGGAAGGGGATTTTTAAAAAGAAGCGAGCTGTGGTATGTACATATTCCTGCTCCCCAAAATATTTGTAAACTACTTGCACTGCAAACATGTACTAATATAATTTAAAAAAAACCTCTATAATTGAACTTTCATAAATATTTGAAAAAGAAAGGGGGAAAGAAAAAAAAATCATATATTTTTAAATTTGTCAAAAAATAAAGAAGCAACAAAAGAAACCCCTCCAAACTACAGTCATGCAACTTCGTAAATCCCAAACAAAAAGAATACAAAAGGTACAACAGATATTACTGTTGCACCAATATTTTGAAAACTAAATGTAAAACCAAAATCACAAAAGACCAAAGAAAAATAAGAACTCCTCATTACATGAAAGAACAAAACAGAAATAATATTTATTCATACAGGTAATGCATGTCAGAAAACAATGGAAAATTTTTAATACACATTAACAAAATATATCAAATCCATTTTCAGATAAACAAAATCTTAAAGAGTTTGTGGTCACGGTGCCTGTGTTATAAGAAACAAAATGTATTTTATGTTGGAAAAAATGAGACCAAATAAAAACTCAGCTTTACAGAAGAGAATGAAATGTGTCAAGAATTTTAGAAAGAGAATAGTGTGAAAAACATATTTGATTTTTTTTCTTTCCATGCTACAGAACTGGATCTTTAAGTAAAAATGATATTATATTTTGAACATGGTAACATATGTTGAGTTAAAATGTTTCACAGTAATAAAATAGTGGAAATGAAGCAGTAAATGTAGTTATGTTTTTGTGAATTTCTTATAACACCAATGATATAGTTTAACATAAATTTAAGCAGACATTCTATAATGATGAATCTCACTGCAACAACTAAAAATATTTACATTATTGGAAGGTCAATAAAGCAATTAAAAAATAATATGAAGTGTATTTAGCTATTAAAAGAAAAATAGGAAAGGAAATCAATAAAATGAGATTATGTAAAAAACATAATAGATGTGAACAGAAAAAGCACATTAATTATACAAATAATAAATCATTTAATGAAGTAGGAGCCCATGAATCCAAATTAATATAAGTGACTAAAAGCATAAAGAAATCATGAGTAAAGTGAGATCTCTACTTTATGGAAGAATTATAAATGAAAATATTGAGTAAATAATGGTATCATTAAATAACCAATGGGTGCTGAAATGCATGTGTGAAGTTCTATGAATAAACTGGTTCATATAACTGTGAAGGAGTCTTCACAATTTATTAATTTCCCATGAATAAGATTTTTTGCCCTTTGTCTTCATTTTGTTTAAAATAGTCGAATCTTAATTTGTCTATATATTTGAATTGTATCTCAAGAAAAAGTAAATATAAACAATAGTCAAAAGAGATGAGTAATAATTGTGGTTTTCAATGCCAACACAGTTTTATATGAAAGCCTTAGAAATGTATTATTTTGGGACTAATTTCTCATTAAAAATTAAATGAATTTCACTGGGTTGAAAGGCACAGATAATTACTTTTTTAACTCTAAAAGTAAAATATAATTAGGTATTAATTTTTTTATTTTAAAAATTAAAAATCTAACAATACCACAATCAAAACAACACAAAAACAACACAAATGATACAGGACCTCAGAACAAAATGATAGGAATCAACAATGGTTGCTACATTACATACTGTTATCTTCAGCGAAGTTGCTCAATCTAGCAGACATAAGAATGTAAGATATGAAACAATCAAAGATAGTAACAAGTAATAATAAAAACTAAAACATTGGAAATGATGCAGAACTTCACCTGACAATATGGTAGGATTTCAACAAAAGGATAAAACCAAGTAATATACATAGTTTCAAAAGTTTCCTTGAGTATCTTTCAACTTCATTACACACAATGTGTAAAATCCCCTGGTACCAATAGGTCATATATCAGTAGGTTGGTTGCAGGCATAGTAGAAAAAACATTGGATTTTATAGTGATGATACTTTAGTTTGATCGAATAGCAATTTATATCATAAATACTGAGGAAACTTCCAAGCCTGGCTCTTTCATTTTGTATTTATCTGTATTATTTTCAGTATCTTTGCATTTTAACTTTTAATAGTTTGTTCTTTTTCAATATTACTTCTCATGTTTTTAAAATTACAACTAGTGCAGATACACTGTTTGTGGGATTTTTTTTGGCAAATTATATTTCTTCTTTCTGTTAAATCACTTCTTTGAAGAAAGTAAGTCAACTCCAGACACCTTCATTTTTAATTTATTAAGCTTTAGCTGAATCAAAAACAATTTGGTACAGAATGTAGTAGAGCCCACAGGACACTCAAATCACATTACACTGCTAAAAAACAGATGTGTCTACTTCAGCTCATTAAAAATGCATGTACAGTGCTATTAAGTTATCTCACTTAACTCATGTTAACTTTTAAAAGTCTTTTTATAGTAAAAAAGCCAAACGTAACAACTTTCTTAAAATATTCCCACCTAATTTACGTCAAACTTATACTTGCACAGATGAGAAAAGCCAAATATCCTAAATCCATGTTTTCATGAAAATTCATTTTATCCATTCTAGTAATTCTTAGTGTCCTAAGAACACAGAGTCAGTGAAGCAGTTGATCCATGACTCATCAGAACACTATGTATTTCCAGGACTTCTGCATTTGTGCCAAATTCTGTTGTATACATTCTCAGATAAGCATAGAGAAATATAGTTTAATCATTTCAGGAAATAAAATACAACTTTTATCCTTTTTGCAGGACCATAGAGCTTCTATTACTATAGTCATTTTTTCTTTCTTCATTGCTGGGTGATCATGGAGAACAAAAGGGTATGGTCTTTCTTATTCTTTTCAGTCTTTTAAAAATTAATTTTCTTACAAAAATATACAAAACTAGAAGTTTTCCTATCCAAACACAGGATAATGAGGGAAAAGCGGAAATGCATTACATATATTTTATTTAAATGGATAAATGGATAAAAATGTACTTTATACAAATACTGATTAAAGAACAAAGTTACTTTGCAGTCAATAGAACAGGTGGGTGTACAGTCCCTAACTCATTTCTCAAAGTACCACCAAATAAGTAATTCAGTTGTGTTCTTATTCATTGGTTTAAATGTTCTTTTAAGTTAGACAAACTTGGATCGTCTTGGGTGGGTAGCTTCTTGACTAGGTTAATACACTTTGACCTGAATTATAGAGGCAACTGAAGACAGCTGCTCAGTAGATGATTTGGTAAGATCTACATTTGGCATTTTAATGAATTGTGCTTCCTTTGAGAGGTTCCCTTCAGATTCATGTCATTTAACATAGGCTGGATTTATTATTTACATTATAGTCATAATAAAAGCCCCAAATTATCTAAGTAGTTCATAATTGATATCTATAGTGCAGCAATTTATAGAGTTCTCTTTAAATAGGGGCTGGGGAATTCAGCTCAGCGGCACAGTGCCTGTCTGGCAGGCATGAGGTCATGAATTCGATTCCCGCTACTGGGGGGAAAAAAAAATCAAAGAAATTAATAAATGAATAAATAAAAGTCTCAACAAAGTGTGCATCTAACCAAAAGAAATATGTAGAGACATTGTCAGGTAAAAAGTCATTTTTAGGGGCTGGGGATTTAGCTCAGCGGCAAAAGCGCCTGCCTGGCAATCGCAAGGTCGTGAGTTCGGTTCCCGGTACCGGAGAAAAACCAAAACAAACAAAAAAGTCATTTTTAAACTGACCATTAGATTAAGAATACTGATTTAATAAACAATTCTTTCTTATTTTCTTCAATAACAAGGGGAAGCAAGCTCTGCATTTCAGCAGCTGTTGAACACATAAGCAACATCTGGCCTTAGATAATATTTAGTATTTCAAATGACATATGACATGCACCTCCTAAAATAAAGTGACATGCTATCATCTCCTCCCATATATCCCACTTTACCTTTGGGTAAGTATTTACTCAGATCCATTAAAACTTATGATAGCAAATTCCATGTATTCCCTAACCAGACTGAGAAGCAGAACATCACCAGTACCTTTGAATTCCCCTCAAAGTTTCTCCACAAGCTTTTCATTTCATACTGTTGAGAGATTAACTACCCTCATAAATAATGCATTAATAATTTATCACAGTGAATATTTTGCTGCATTAGAATTTAATCCTAAACACTTTTATTAATTATCTTCCTTTTATCTATACACATATACAAACAAACTTAAGTGTTTATTCCTTGGAGACTTAATTTTATTTTAACCTAGACTTATTCTTAGTAATTTAATATTGCTGATACACATAGCTTCAGTGAATTTAATTTTAATTCCATCAACTCTCCATTGTATTTCAAATGGATAGATGTATTGCTTCCTGTACTTTTAATTTCTCATAATAATATTGCTTACAGTAGTTTAATCCATGTTTTCAGAATTCCTTGTTTCTAGATATATCTTCATTCAAAAAAAACTAACAGAAGTGATTTTTCTAAGTGGTTAAATTTATGCACACACCCACTGAATCATTAAAGCATAACAGTTAATGGACAGAGTTATAGTTTATGTCTAGAAGTTCCCTCATATTCTCATGTGCTCACAGGTGAGGCTTTCATGAGATATTGGTTATGGCTTGTTTCTAGATGTCCCCTAAAGGCTCATGTGGTCACAGGTAGGGCTTTTCAGAGGTGACTGGATCTAGAGTTTTTGATACTGAGGTTAAGGGTGTGTGATTTGTAAATTAGTCCACTTACTGATCTGGTATAGTTCTGGGTAGTCCAGGGTGCCCCACCCTGGGTGTGAGTTCTACCCACCTTAAGTACAAATAGCCTGGAGAAGATATAAGGGACAGAAAGGGTCTCTTGTTTTTCATGTCTTGTCCCTTATTTTTTTGATGCCTTCTGCCTGCCTGTTCTGTGATGCCCCTCTGCCATGCCACCTCGCCTTACAGCCAGCCAAGTATGAACTGAAACCTGTACAAAATGTCAGCCAAAATCAACCTTTCTTCTAACTTTGGGTGTCGGGTATTTCATCCCATCCATGAGAAAAGTAACTGAGGCAATATTGGATCATAGGGGCATGATACCAGTGTACTAGTCCACTGATGGATTAGTCCAATGGTGGGTTTTGTAGTAGAGCTTAGTATCATCCACGTGTTACTGGTTTTATGTGTGTGCAGAATGCAAGAGTTGTAGTATCAAGGAGGCCTCTATCAAGATTTTAGCATAGAGCCTGGAAGTCCAGGCAGTGTGGCCCTGAGGAAACAATGTGTGAAACTCTGAAAATGAAGCCAAGTATGTAGTAGAGACCCCAGAATGCTGGGAAGGCCAGGAGTGTGGAACTTCTGAGGAAAGCTGCAAGGAGTAAGCAAAGCCAGCCCAAGGGAGACCAGCAGGGCTGTAATCACCGAAGCCCTTTCCAGTTCACATCTCACCACAGTTTGCCCAGGGACTTGGAACTATAGGATAAAATTGTTTGTCTCATTCCTTTCTGTCCCCCTATTTTTCTCCTTTGAAATAGGAATGCTTACTTCGTGCTTTTTTATCTCAGCAGTATTTAACTTTTAATTTTTACAGTGGCTCACAGCTAAGAGTTGGCTTTGAATCTCAGAGAAGAATTTGGACTTAGACTTTTCAGCAATAGTGAAACTTTTAGCACTTTGGTGATTTTCAGAGAGGAACCAAACACATTTTGCATTAAGTGATGCACATGAATGTTTTGGGGGTTGGGGGTAGAATATTGTCATTTACATTTAGGTGTCCTCCCAAAGAGATGTCTCCCCAGTAGGTGCTCAGAGGTGGGGTTTTGAGGAGATGACTGGATCACAGAGAAGTGATACTCATGAATAGATTAACTCACTGTGAGTTTATACCTAAATGCAACGTTGGGGGGTGAGGCCCGGTCAGAGGAGGTGGGTCACTGGGGGTGTGGCCTAGAAAAGTCTATCTCATTTCCCCCTCCCTTGATCTGTCTTTGCATGCAGCTGCCATACTGAGCAACTCCCCTCTGCTCTGCTGTGGTACTTTAGAGCCAGGGACCTGTGAACTGAAACCTCTACAAATTGAGCCAAAATAAACCTCTTCTCCTTTAAGTTGTGGGTATCAAATCTTTTGTCCCAGCAATGAGGAAAGTAACTCAGACAGACATTTAAACCTAGATAATCATAAGGTATAACATAAGTCAATAAATCATAGAATATACTAGATTAAAAAAATAAGAGTTCAGTTCAGATAGTGAAGGAATGAGAAAGTATTAATGAGAAAATTCAATATACTGGCAATAAAATTATAAAAGGACAATTTAGAAAGTGTGAAGCAAATGTAATATTCTAATGGATAGTTTGGGGGAATTTCACAAATTGATGAGAGCCATAAATCATCAGAGCCTATGATAGAGATGCTCCTTTAGCCTTCATCATCATGGGATATGTGTGTATCATCACAGACAAAGTAAGAATCTCAGCACAATCAGAAAAGAGTGGAAAACAATTAAGAATTATTAGACAGCTAAGGCTGGGAATAAGGACTCCAAAGTGCTGAGGGACAGTAATATCTTTCCTGGAATCCTTTATTTGTCCAAGTCATTGTTCCATTTTAAGGATGAAACAAAACATTTAGAAAAAGGCGATGACAAAACTTTACTACTTCCCTACTCTGGTGATATGAACTACTACAGAAATTCATCATTAAGGAAAAGACAGATAAATGAAAAGTGAAGAACAATGATAATAAGATTAACATATGGCCATACATAGGTTTTTCATTGTTGGACTAAGAATTTATATGTAGAGGCAGGAGTAGTCTAGAAATACTTCTGCAATCAAGGATTAATGTTGGAGACACCATAAGCTCACATGCAGCTATATATTCTCTTAAGGGTTGTTGTACACATGCACTTTCCTTTAAAGTACAAAAGAGTTAAAATACATTAATCTAGTAGAAATACTTAAAATACTACAAAGTTATATCATTCAATAAAAAACTTCATTTGATGCAAATTTGACAAAATTTGGAGATTCTTTAATATTATGTTATAAAATAAGGGAGATTTTGTGATGAGATATATTGATTATGAAATGAAATAGAAATGATATATTTCTTTGGTTTCCAGTAAACATTCATATTTCTAACTTTCTGTTTTGATTTGTTTTTGTTTGTTTTTTTGCTACTGGTGTTGAGAATTTTGCATTGACTGAAAGTTAAAATCTATTGATGTGCTATCACTAAGGAAGATGGGAATATTTGGTTATTGCTATGGTTTAAGTAAGTGCCCCCTAAAGCCCATATGTTAAGGGCTTGGTTGTCCACTCAGAACTTCAAGGAGATTGTGAGCATTTTAAGAGTAGAGGATGGTGAGGTTGTTTAGATCATTAGAACATGGCCCTGAAGGATATTGGAGACTCCATCCCCCTGTACCTTTGCTCTGTAGCCACGAGGCAAGGTCTTCGCTTTGCTGCTGATTCCAGCTGTGAAGTTTTTTCTGCCTTCTAAAATCTTCAAAGCAATGGGGCCAGCTGTTCAGGGACTGAAACCATTTAAGCTGTAACCAAAAAACCCCAAAACTTTTGTGCTTACAAGTTAATTCTTTCATATATTTGTTATAGTGAACAATTGCTAACGTGGTTGTCAGCCATAATCCTTTAATTTTAGTCAGGTGAATTATAGCACGTCAGAAAATAGACTAATGTGGAGACTAAACTGGCAGTTTGCAACACAGCTGTAGGAGGATGTCCACATTCTTCAGCCTCTGTTACAGTTTTGCCACTGAAATGAAAGGAAAATACTTGGCTTGAGCTGTTCTTCCCGGGAGAGCCACATTGCTGTCTGGCTACATAAGATCAACTCAAATCTAACTGAAGATACAGAGATGTGAGCTAGACAGATATTTACAGTATGTTGCCAAGTCTTTTGTCATTGTCTTTACATAGCATCATTTTGAAGGTCTAATACATCAGGAATTGTGAGAAAATGAAGAGAACTGAACTAAATGATTTCAGTGCACACAGATGCACACATAAAATTCCTATAGTCAAGAAGCAGCAAGTACACAGAAGTCTGCCTTATTTATAAATTTTACTCAATTTCAAAGAACACTAAATAAGAGAGATAGACAGATAGAAATTTTCTTGAGTAGAAATAGTCAACATTTTAAAGATGCCCATTCTCCCAACACTCCTTACTTAAGGATTTTGCTTTCCATGGTCTCACTTATGTATACTCAATTGTGATCTGAAAATAGTAAATGGAAAATTATCTTTAATCACATTTCTTTCTGAGTAACATGATGAAATCTCATGCCAGCTGTACTGTTCAGCTTTCTTATTTTCAGTACAAAATGCCTTGTGTTCTAAACTTAAAGAAGACCAATTTAATTTGGCTCACAGTTTCAGGGGATTCAGTCCATGACAGACTGGCATCAAGGCAGAAACATCACGATGAAGGACAAGATGGAGGAAGCCTGCTCAGTTCGTGGTATCAGGGAAGCTGAGAACAGATCACCAGAAAAGAAGGGAACAGGTACTATATACACTTCCAAATTACTTTCCAATGACTGACCCATACATAGCAAAAAATGATTGACCAATCTGCCAAGCATCTCTCAAGCCTATCAAATGGGAAGTCAAAGTTGATCATTATACATTATTCCACTGCATCTCTCCCAGGATATACATCATCTCTTGCCCAGTATATTCACACTGTATGTATTACCTGTCAGATATTTAGGAATCCTCTTGGTTGTCATGGTAGCACAGTGGTCATGGTTAAGTAACCTTGATTTTACTTACTAATTGCACCAAAACATAAGATAAGGGACAGAGACACAAAACACAGATAGACTAACTCTGGTACTATGAAAATATGGGATATATAGGGAAAAAACAGTTTAAATAGGATTCAGCTCTACCCATAATTTCAGGCATCTTCTGAGGGTCTTGGAATGTATTCTTGCACATAGGTAGGGGCTGCTGTACCTTGTGAAACCAATCGGTGTGTTTGTACGAATATGGGCTCAGGTATATCAACACTGTATATATTAAATAAATACATATATATGTATTTATTAAGTACATA
>NW_004955425.1:11054258-11168990 GCF_000276665.1 Chinchilla lanigera | reverse complement strand
TATATTAGTCCAATATAAATCCATTTTAAAGGTAATAGTTTAAAAATCACCTTTCATTAAAAATTGGATATTGCAGCTTAAAATCTGCAGTATTTTAAATTCCAAGCTAAAGCTTAGATTTATGTATTGAAAGATGTGTAGAAAACATAAAGTTCATAAGGATATGCCTTTTAAAAATAGAAAAATGAGCAATAGAATAGCATTGTTAATAGGGAAGTAATTTTATAGGCACAGATTAATGTATATGTTATGATTCATTTACCAAGAGAAAATACTCTGTATAATATGCATTATATCTACTCTCAAAATTGCAGAGTTAAAAAGTGATATTGACTTCATTTTCTCAGTACAGATGTAAATTTCTTGAATTGTTTATATTTCCTAAATATGCTCAAATATTATCTTTGTAAATTTTAAAAGGAGCACTCTTGTGTTATAAAAACCAAATATAGCCTTGACGTTAAGTTTGTGCACTGAAAATGAATAGCCTTTTCTCGCTGATTTTAACAAACTGGAGCTGTTATGATGCAAACTTCTCTCAAATCTACAACTAAGGTTTTACATTTGGGATTGTACATGCACATAGTAGAATATTATTCAGCTGCCAAGAATGAAATAATCTCACTTGTAAGAAAATTAAGATCACTTAAGTGAAATAAGCTAGACTCAGAAAGTTAAATATATAATCTTACATGGCAATATCAACAAATCAATCAATCAATCAATAAATATTTTTAAAATGGACAGAAGGCAGGAAAATTAAAGGTAAATTTTTGGAGATGAGGAAAGGAAGAAAAATAGGGAGAAAAGTGAGAGAGGAGTAAGAGTGTTGTGTGCATTGAAATTACACAGAAATGAACATACAGTCGGAGAGGGACTGCTGCCAAGGAAGTCAACAGAGAAAGTATGATGGAATTGTCACTAAAGGTACATCTCAAGAAGGCCAGGCCTCAAGACAGAGGAGCAATGACTAGATCTCCACGGTTCCCTTAAAGGTTAAGCAGTAGCTTGGAATTATGCTATCATTGGTATCACCTGGTCCAGTAAAAGTTCGGTTAACTATCACCCAAATGAGTGAATAGAATCCCTAGTGCCCTCCCTTCCCCAAAATTCCTTTGTTACTTCCATGTACTCTTGCTACATGATCTGCTTCTCTACTGGATCAGTATTATCTAAGTGGCTACACTTGCCCTCTTATTGGTTGACCCAGGTTGTACTCACCTTGTGATTTTGTAACCACCTTGTGATTTTGCACTATAAAACATTCTTAGACAAGTGGCCCTGGTGGCAACCTTTTGGGGTCTCCTCCTGTCTCTCAGAAGCTCTTCCTATTCTCTTTGCTATTCTTAGTCTCCTCTGTCCTTGGAATTCATTTTTCTAATTCAAGGGACTCAGACTCAGCATATTTAACATCTAGCAGGTAGGGCGACATATTTTTCCCTATGTAAATAGGATCAAAATTATCCAGGTATTGTAAATGTATGCATCAGTTTCCCAAATGAACCTCACCAGTCTGGATTGCTAACATGTTCTTAAAAAAATTAAATACATAAAGTAAAATATATACTCTACAAAAATAATTTTATTTGAATAAAGATGTGAATGAATTTATTCCTTTTTAAACTATTTCTCTATATGAAAATATACAATTTGAGAAAAATGCACATGAATGGTCTCAGTAATGCCATGAAGTCTCTAATAAAACTTTTTACACCAGGAGCCATATTACCTTGAATACTCACACACCATCATTCTTTTGTATCAGAATAATACTTACCTTCAGTAATGTACAGTGCACATTTAACATTTAAATTTACTTATTGTTTCTCCAAGTTTGGAATGTTCTTCTCCATTTCAAGCTACTGAAATATTAATCGGGTAAAGGGACCCAGCTCAAGCATCACCTCCATGATTGTCTTTGTCTTTCTCATCTGTGTAATTGCCCCCTCTGAAGTGCACACACTCTGTCTTCGATTATACATAATTATGCATATTTCAGTGCCTACCACTAGATTTGATTTCCCTTAAGGCAAAGATTACATCTTTATCAATATTAAATCTTTATCTGCATCTAGAAAAAGATCTTTTACATTACAGATGTTGGTTTAGCCTGTACATAATTGTGAGATGTTTTCATTTTATCCTGTCCTACAGCACAGATCTTAAAAGCTTGGTGATGACAGCCAGTGATTTTCTGAAATTTCTTAATGCCACACTGTCACAGATAAAATAAGAGCTATTATAAGCTTCCAAATAGCAATTCAAATGGTATATTATAATAATCTTTGACTGTGTATGATTTCTGATGTTAAATCAAAAGTGATTGAGAACATACTCTGTAAAAATATTCAGTAGCATTTCGTCAGTACCTTTTTATTAGTACATATTTGAGGTATGTAACATTTACATTTCTTATGTGGAATTGTTGCATGTAAAAAATATATTCTAATTCCTTTTTTTACATCCTTCCCCATCTCTTGACCTCCTTTCCCTTTAAAAATATTTGTTTTACTTAATCTGCTATGTATTATTTCTCATTTTTACTTTATGACACTTATTTTCATGTTTCCATAATTATTTTAAATTGTGCTATTGAGAAAAATTTCTAACTTTAAAAAATGAGCCTTACAAAGTTTAAATTAGACACCAGAAGTTCATTTTGAAGCAGAAACAACTGTTACTTTGCTGCTCAAAGAAATAACTATCTTGTCAACAATGGAAAGTAATTTTCTTTATTGGATAGGGAAGAGCAAAAGGGAAGACAATGGCCAGGAGGATATAGGCTCTAGGAGTGAGAACATCTTTGATGTAAGCTGAAATTAAAACTTGGAACAGAGAGATCTGCGTGGAGGAAAGTAGTGGACAGAACACGAAGTAAGAAATGAAGAGAATTTCTCACTTTACAAGCCCAAAGTATACCTTACATCAAGTTGAAAATGATACAGCCTATTCTAAATTGACTCATAACAAAAGGAGCAGATTGAGACTTTATTTTTTTATTAGACTCCCTAAAAATGGGTATATAAACTTGAACTTTGTCTGGAATTAACAGTAATGCAAATTCTTTCAAGCTCCCTTAGCAGTGGCAGGCTCTGTTGGTAGAACAGGTGCCGCAGGGCAGAGGACAAGACATAAAATGATACTGGTTCATGAGCTCATTGAGTTTTCCCTGTGTATTTAATATATTGTTCCAACTTGTGCAATAATTATTAGAGACACCATTTTCTGTTGTCTTGTATCTGTGATTAGTAAATAGAGAAAGCTGAATAAAATATGTCACACCCTTCTTTCAGTAGCCATGATGTGTGTGGTTCTCAAAGTCAGTGTTTCATATACAAGATAAACCACTTAACAGAACAGGGGTGGCAAATGAGTGGGGGACAAAGTGAACACCCAGAGGGGTACAAAGCCTGAAAAGGTGAGCTTGAGACACCAAACTTCACACCCTCTGACACCTTTTACATCACAGATGTTGGTTTAGTCTGTATGTAATTGCGAGATGTTTTCATTTTACCATATCCTACAACACAGATCTTAAAAGGTTGGTGATGACATCCAGTGATTTTCTGAAATTTCTTAATGCCACACTGTCACAGATAAAATAAAAGCTATCATAAGCTTGAAAATGATCCAGACACTGGGATCAAGACACTGACACTGGGAACTTCTGATTATCACTTACTTAAACCAGTTTGAATGTAGGTTTCTGTCATTTGTAGATGAAGAGCCCAACTGAAAAACACTGAGCAAATTCAGGATTCTTCCTGGTTTTCTGGCTACTTACTGTCCCATAATAACTTTTGGAAAACTGCATTGCTGTAAGTTGAACCATTGAGCTGTTTTCTTAAATGTCTACATCATTAAACATGAAAAATGAATGAGAGGTCTAAAGTTGAATATATCAATTAATTTGGTGATACATGACTAAAGTTTTTCTAATGAATTTATGATAACCATGAAATTGAGGTAATACAACTATCATTAAGTCCACCCCAAACCATATATAAAATGTTGTATTATATAAATAATATTGAAAAAGATATTCTGAGAGTCTATTCTAACAATACAGACATACTGAAAATATCAAATGTGATATAAGAAATGCTTTATTATACCTTAATAGAATATATTAGAAATATTCTGTACCTGTTTTCTTTTAGCAGTTATTCATAAATGAGATTGAGAAATTCGGAGTATGATAAATATATTGACCTCATGGTCAAACCATACTTAGAAAAGAGAGTACAGAAGGATTTGAATAGTTTTGTCCAGCTATCAACTTTATTGAGAAATAGCTGAAAATATGTACAATTTTTATGTGAAGAATGATGAACTCTATCAGAAATACAACAAAGTATACTCAGAGTAAGGCATTACGATGGTACACTGGCTGAGGAAGCGTTTCTAGACTATGTCTGGTTTGGTTTCATTTGTAATTCTATGACTGTTTACTAAGTAGTAAATTATACTTATAGTTCTTGAAATTTCCTCAAAGCCACATTTCATATGTACATACATTGAGTACATTAACAAATATATACCATGACAGTTTGAATGTATGAATATACATGTATATACATGTACATAAAAATCTAACTTTTCTAGCAATTCACGAATTAAGTAGTAACCCATTTGTAGAAAGGTATTTCAGTTAACTGAGGAACACAGTACAAAACAATGACCAACTACAGATGCAACTGAGCAACATGCATACAGTGCATTTACATGTGTATGTAAAGGGGATATAATAATATTGAATAAATACTGCATAATTATTTTTTGAAAGATAGTTTCATTTAATCATAAAATGATATAGGAAAATAGGTGTTTTTCAGCTGGGAAGACGATCAAGAGATGGAAGGAATAGAGAGGGGAGGAGGGAATTTAAAAGAAAGTTAAAGTGTATTATGTACATGCACTAACCTGCCACAAGGAGTGTAAATATTATATAATGTAAATATACACTAATAAAAAATCAAAAAATGAAAAGAAATGAAGAGTCATAAATTCACACTTTAACAAATTTAAAATTAAATTGTTTTATGATAGGTTTTGGTTAATATAGAGCCATTTAAAGATAATATAACATAGCAGTATGTAACATAGCAACCATTGCGAATTTCTATCATTTTGTTTTGAGGTCATGTATCATTTTTGTTGTTTTTGTGTTGTTTTGATTTTGTCTCCCTTGTTGTTTTATTAATTTTTTAATTTTTAAAATAAAATTTTAAAAATAAAATAAAAAAGATAATATATCATGTCCATCGCTTTTACTCCCAATTTTCAAGCACAGAATATAAAAGACAGAAAGAATATATTTTGCAGAAACCAGTTACAATTAAACCTGAACTTATTCTTCATCATAGACAAAAGAAACAAATTTACATTGCATTTTTTCATAGTTGATCAACTTTATCTTTGATGAAGATTAACTTGTTTTTTCTAAATGAAAAGCAAAAGAACTACTTAATATTAAAGAACACAGGAGCGTATATGTGTTTATAAGCTGTACTACAGGACATGATTGAAAGGATAATTTATGCATCTTGCAGCACATTCGGCTTAACTTTTCATTGCAAGTGTTTCTTATGAATTATGTTGTATAATCTTTGAACTCCAATAAAAATCACTTTGCAATGTAATACTGACTTTACTATAAATGAAGTGGTTTCACATTTGAATGTCAATTTAAATTCCAGTTAAAATAGGACTGACTTGCTCTTAAGTCATCCTGAATATGGAGGTGATTTTCATTCTGAAGTATGATATTTATATGTGAAAGTATTTTAAACTGCGCATTATCTGTTTTATTAAGGGGATAGGACTCACATGATTATTGACAAGTGTTTATTGTTTTTTCCCTGGGTGTGATATCTCACATGGATAGCTTTACTTACCTAAATTTTCTTCAGAGAAAAATATATTTAAAAATATTTGTTTAAAAATAAAAAAGCTAATTTGTGTTTAATATTCAAACACATGTATTTATGTGAACCATAATTTTGTATGATACATTTAAAATTTATTCTAAAAATTGTTGAAGGGAGAAGACACCTTGAATAAAATGCTAAAGATTCAGTGGAACAAAATAGATAACGGATAAGTGCACACATTAAAAGAACATTTTACCGTTCTGTACAAAAACAGCTCTGAACAGGATATAAATACCTCGACTACTATATACATTTTATTTTTAAGCTATAACCAGCCACTTCCTTGAGATAAAGTTTGTAAATACACAAATTATTACTTTCTTCTTTGAACGAGCAATATTACAAGACTGTTGCCCTAGACTGAGAAACATCTTTCTGTAATTGTATTGGGAGATACTTGACAAGAGCCATAAAGACTAAATTTCACTTCACTTAGCAGTTGAACATTTGTGCCAGATTTCCCGAGAGTTGTACATCCTCTGTATGAAGGATAAATTTTTAAATACAAAGTAGATTCATTCATTATTAAGCCCTTAAACTGCCAGAGTGTCTTTCATAAAACAATTGTTGATGATTTTATTCTATACTTCATAGCGAGTATTGCCTAAACATTGGTTCAGTGACAGAAATGCTGACCAAATTGAAACTTTCCATGTATGTGAATTATTTGCATTGACTTTACAGGTGTAAATAGTTTTATAATAACAAACTATCACATAGATTATGAAGAAAACACACAAAAATTTACACAACATGTAAATGTTAAGACAGGTAGAAATACTGGCACAACTTGCAAAATTTGTTGATGAGCTTTCTCTCACAAAAAGACAGTGGGTCAAAAATTAGGAAAAAATGGTACCAGAAATGCGTCTTTAAAATCACTACACAATAAAGTTACTTCTTGATATTTGCAATACTTATTGGCACTGCCATTTCCTCCATAGCCAATAAAGAGTTACTATGAAGGAAAGTGTGTAATAAAAATAAATATCTATCTTATTCTCCAGAAATGAGCAAGTGATGTCAAGAATAAACTCATTGGGAGTTTGCGCTTTAGCAAACTGCATCAAAATGCACTTTATATTTGAACTAAAAAATTTGAAATTATGTAAATCATTTATCAGTGAAGTGAGCCCATATGCAAATTTGAAATATACACGTTTCATCTTAATTAACTTGAACATTAATAAATGAGATTTTGGGGCTGGGGATTTAGCTCAGTGGCAAAGCGCCTGCCTGGCAAGCGCAAGGTCGTGAGTTCGGTTCCCGGTACTGGAGAAAAACCAAAAAAAAAAAAAAAGAGATTTAATTAGGTATCTAAAAATAGAATATCAAACTCTGCATTTAATAAACTATACATTGGTTTCTGTTAATTTTTCTGTATGGATTTTAACATGAAAAAACAAAATGAGACAATTCAGCAAAATTTTTTTGTTATTATTATAGAAATATAAGGAACATATATTTAAAAGAGTGCATTATATATAAAGTGCATTAAATAGACAATGTGTTACATATGCATATATATTTATGTAAGGGTTAGGTAACACTTATGACACCTTTTTAAAAATAAATAGGAATGATTTATAACAGCATGAAAAATTTAAAGTATGACCATGGGCAATTCTCATACTATAAAATCTAATTCATTAACTATACTTCAGCTCATCCTTGTTTTTTTTTTTTTTTCTGGCACTGGGAACCGAACTCATGGCCTTGCGCTTGCCAGGTGTGTGCTGTGCCACTGAGCTACATCCCCAGGCCCCAGCTCATTCTTGATGTACAACTATTTCATTTTACAATACCTTTCTACTCTATAATATCAAAGTAACTTTTGGTTTGGCCTCCCAGTTGTTTTGGGATAAATTACATGTTTATTTTCATCAGATGAAGTGTGGCATCATCTCAGATATGGCTGCACAATTGGGAAGGATCTTGAATTATTATTAACAGTTAGGAACACAGTCCTTTCTCAAATTTAAGGACACAAGTAAGTTTTACGCAAAATCTCAACACAATTTATAACCTAGTAAAGAAGATCTTAATATAGCATCACATCTTTCAGATTACTTGTGGTTACTGCTTCTCTGAACTGGGAATTCCTTTCCTTAACATCACCCCCAAAGTACTGTGATTTAAGCCTTACAAGTGACACAAAGAGGTTTGTCTCTCCTCTTGTTGTTCTTGGTGTCTTGCATCACCATAAACTGTTACACCTCTGCCATGTGCCATCCTGTTTTGGAGCCGGGAATTATGGACTGAAAAGTCTACAAACTGTAAGCTGAATAAAACTTATCCCTTTAACTTTTGGTGTTGAGTATTTTGTCTCAGAAGCAAGAAAAGTAATTAAGACAGAATTTTGTACCAGAGAATTGGAGTCTTTGCTGTGGCCATGTGGTTGAGGGCCTTTGAGAATGGTAGGAAGACTTTGGAAATGTTCAGAGATGTCAGCTGAAAAGTGGAATGCCTTAGACTGCACTATATGGGAGACTCTGATCAGAGCTGAGAAGAAGAGAAGGCTGATAGAAATGCTGCCAATAAAACCAGGCTCAGGAGGTTCCTTTTGGGAAGAAGGATTGCATAGGCTATTGGACTAGAGATGATATGTTTGCAAAAAGTTTTTCTGTATTTTGTTCATGTCCAGAGACTTTGATTGAGATTAAGATTAAGGGTGGCAGACTAATTAATCTAGCAGAAGAAATTTCAAGGCAGTCTAATGTTGAAGTAGTGGCATAGCTACTATTGGGGCCTTTTAGTTAGATACATGCTCAGACTCAAGAGCAAAGAGCCCAGAAGAATGATTTAAAGCATTATGAGTTTATCCGGAAAGGAAGCTCCAATAAAGCTGTAGACTGCAAAAATAGAGCAGAAAAGATCTTGATTGCTGAGAAAAAAGCTGGAGAATAGAAAAGACAGTCTGAGGGTATCACAAGAATCCACAGGGCTCCACCATTGCAGCCTCAAAACAGCAAAAGTGAAGGATTTTAATCTGAGGAAAAAGCCACAGAGCACCACGTTCTAGAATGGTAGTGGTCACACTATGTTCTAGAATGGCCTAGAGAATTTGTGCCTTGGAATTGGATTTGTGCCTTGGAATTGGAATTTGTGCCTTGGAATTGGATTGTATTATTGAATGTTGGAAGTGTTTAACTTTTTTTTCATTTATACATGGGCTCTCAGGTAAGAGTTTGCCTTAAATCTCAGAGGATACTTTGCACTTGGATTTTTCATCAATGTTGAAATTGTTAGGACTTTGGTAACTCTTAGAGATGGACTAACTGCCTTTTGTGTAAAAGAATACATGAGTCTTTAGGGAACCCAAGACTAGTTGTTTTCCCAAAAATCTAGTTGTTTTCCGAATGCCTCATGCAGTTTTTGCAAAGATAGCTGCATTTTTTTCATTTCCCACATTCCACCAATCAGTAAACCAGTTAGATTAATTTCAAAATACATCTGACATCTGTCCATTTTGCTCCATCTCCTTAAAAACTATTTTGGGCCAGCTCACTATAATCTCTCATTTAGCATATTTATCTCCAAAGGAGACTGCATCTGACTAATTCTTATACCTCCCTGCAATAGTTCCTATCTGCAATAGTTCCTATCTTTTTCCTGGCTTCTGCACTTCCTTCCTTATTTATTTCATAGCCTGAGTAACTGGCCCTTCTGCTACAGTAACTTCTGCATTTTATGAAAGCATACCCTACTCCAGTCGTTCTCATTTCTTTTCTGTTCTTTTAGAACACTAGGTTTTTTCTACTTTGGGTCCTTCACAAATTATATTACATTTATCGATTCTTTCTATTCTTTAGGTGTCAACATAAATATTATCTTCTCTGAAATTCCTTCACTCCATCATCTCTAAAGCATTCTTCCTGGGCATTCACAGCCCATAGAGTTACTATGTAATATTGCTGCATTAAGTTTCTTTCACTTGCCCCTCCAAATCCTTACCTTCTTCCTGAAAAGGTTCATACAAACCTTTGGGGTCTGGCTAGTTTTAGTCCTTGAGGAGCTCTGGAAGATTAGAACCAGAGATGAAAGCAAAGCCAGAGAATGAATGTAGTACTGTGTCTCCCTACCTATGAAATTTTCTTAGGAGTAATTGTGTCCCTCAAACTAGGTCCCAGGGCCTGATTGTTGCACAACTTTTGCAGTTTTTCTTCCTAGGTGGCTAAGGGTGATTATAGCTCTGATGTCATAATTATAAGTAATCAAGCCATATCTTGTGGTTTTAGTAAGCTCACATATTTGCAAATATTCCCTTGTTCAAAACAAAACACAAAACCGAGTGCAATTCTCTGCTCCACTGTGTGACTGCTAATTAAATTTGAGTGTGATTGTAATTTACCAGTGGGATCTGTATGTAGTTATGTTCTTGGTTTTCCTAATAATATGAGGATAACACGGAATATTTTTCATTTGTTGGTTTATAACTAACTGTGCCTCTGCTTACTGAAATATAAACTCTATGAGGCCATTCAACTTCCTTTTCTTGTTCCATCTCTATTTTCTTCAGTTTCTAGTACATCTTTTAGTAGAAAGTAAGCATCATATAAATAGTTTTAAATGAAAACTTAATAATAGAAATTGGAATAATCAGTGCGCTAACTTAAGAGTAGTGTAAATGGAAGTTAATATCAACCTTTTATATCCAACATTTTCTTATTTGAACACTTCAAGGAAGAAGGATAATTTAGCAACTTCGTATTAACAAATTCACATAGTGGGGCCAAGTTAATAAATGTAGAAAACAAAATCAGGTATTTAAATTTTTGTGATACGAAAGGTGAAAGTGGTTTAAAAGAAATTAAACTTTAGGAACACGCTTCAGTTCTTTGTAGATATTTTGCATTATTTAAGCATGTCATATAGTCTTATGTGATTGCTAGCCAACTTTTCTGTTTTCTGTTATCAACGGCTTTGTGTATAGGTTAACACATAGCTACTAAACATAATCCAGTTGAGCAGTTTACTTGGGGCAGAGCAAACTGCTCTTAATACACACAGCTTTGATTTACAAAAACTGTGAGCTGTTGCAAACAGTGGCACAAGAAGGGACTAAGAAATAGAGATGAGATGTCTGTCTTATTATTCTGAATCTTTTTTCATGTGTGATACTATAGAAAAGACTTTTCTGACAAGTGCTGTTCTTCTCTACTCTGACTGACAATGTAATCTTCAGGGACAGCGGAGCTTTTCAGTGGATCAATGTTTTGCCTTCCATATTCACTGGCTGCTGAGCCTGAAACAGAATAATGGTAATATAAGGAAATAGTATAGAGTTTCAAGACTTCAGTCAGAGTGAGAAAGTCAGAGATAAAAGTCCCTAAACTTGTTATGACACTAGAGGAGTCAGTTCTTTACTGTTAATCTTTATAGACAAAAGTCTTGCTAGTTAAATGAGAAAATAAAATTCCCACATCTTGAATTCTCTGTCTCAAACTCCATCCAGTTTGTGTATGTTCACTTCAATGTAATCATTATATATCTTCATTGAAACTTAAAAGCAATAAATAGTGCTTCTTTTTTTTCAAGCATTAAAAAGACATTTCATTACTAGATGAAATCTATTGTTTTAATTGAATACTATCAGCATAGAAAGAACATCAATATTTTCTTCACCAAGCAAATTATAAAATTATAAGTGGTATAACATACATTTAATATGAAATATACTATATACTCATATATCTATAAAATAGATGACGTAACAATTGTTACCAAGTAGTAAATATTTAATTTTCATTACTTTTTCTAATCTATAATGAATATTTTCTACCATATATTCAAATGTTTATTTATTCTATGGTTACTCCTCATAGGTTCAAAATATATTTTAATACATAAAGTGGAGATGAATATACTATTTTTTTTGCCTGCTTTGGAAAATTCGGGATTATAAAATATAACCTGCTTTCCTTGGAAATAAAAAGCCCATACTCCAGGACTTCAAATATAAGTAAAGGCTGAATGCATTTTATGTTGAATTTCTAGCAGTTTAGTTTTATAAAATGGTTTCATATACCTTAAAACTGTAGAAAGAGTGCAAATTCCATCCAGTTTAACCTGGGGCTATTTTCTTCTGTATAACATTAAGCAGGTGGTATTTGAAGTTGAAATTAAATTTGATTTTTTTTCTTTCCTGTAGTTACTCTCTAATGTGCCTGAACTGAAATAGGAACATCATCCATGCAGTCAGTTTTTTGTTTGTTTAAAAATACCTATGACATACTTTTAAAATGTTTCCTAACAATGTTAAAAGCTTATATGTTACAGACTGGTCTCCACAGGCTATTGAAAGGTTGTGGAACCTTCAGGAAATGAGGTCTAATAGAAGAAAGTTAGGTATTTGGGGGGATCATCTTGAAGTGAATGCTTTACTGCATGCTTCCCGCCATGATGTCCTAACTCTCCACAGGCCCTAAAGCAATATGGAGCCAAGTTTCCTTGGACTGAGACCTCTGAAACCAAGAGTCCTCCATTAAAGTGAATTTTTGTGGGCATATTGTCACAGTGATAGAAAAGTAACTAGCACAGAACATTACTTCAGGATGCCAGCTTGTCAGTGATTAAATTATTTCTTAATAATATACTGGGAAATAAGAGATGCCACAGCATGACAGAGCAGTAGTCTACCATGTTCTGAATTACTTTCAATAGAGAGGAGCTACTCTGTGGTCAATGCTAGGTTTGGTGATGAGGACATGAGGACAAAATGCCACAGTGCTTGGATTCAGAGCCATGCAGCTCTTCACAAGAGAAATAAATCATAAGGAATTTAAAGATCTAATAAAAAGAAGTAGTTAGAAAGTAGCATAGGTATGATGAAAATGCAGCATCTAACTGTAATTAAGGGATTTAAAATGTATTTGAATTTCATTTTAGAAGTAACATTTAAGCAACCTTGAAAGACAAGTAGAACATTGAAGAAAGGTGGGAAGGCATTTATTTCCAGGCAGAGGGCCATAATTTTCAGATATCCCAAAGCATGGGCTAATAGGCCTTTTTTCAGAAATGTTTAGTATTTTTTTCTCAAATCATCTCATTTATGGTTGAGGGGTATTAGATTGGAGAAAAATATAATTAAATCCAACTTCATAATCTCCTATGGCATGAAAATCAATGAGAAGGTACCTAGCCAAAAGTTTGTTAAGCAGACATTTTACTACTAGACGTGCAACTTGGAAGATATCAACTGTAGGGAATAGTGCAGACTAAGAGCTAACAAATCTTAAAAATCTCTTGTCATTTTCAGCTGCAGTGGTAGAGTAGGAGTGTTGCAGAAGTTAAAATATATGTGAGAGAAGAGGGATACATTACAGGAATAACAGGTTTAACCAGGTGGGGAGTACCATATGGCAGAGGTAGAGATAACTAGTTAGTAGCCCTCAAAATGCTTTTTTTTGATGGGCAAGAATAATCCAAAAGAACAAGAGAAGAACACAAGCCAGAGTTCAAATAATGGAACAGGAATGTGGCAAAGGGGCAAGTGCTCATGAAAATACTTCTTAGCAGTCACCTGCAGGCAGCAAGAAGCAGATTTAAGAGATATTAATGTATAATTGAATTGCTCATCTGCACCTACCCAGTGATTGGCTTTGGGAATTTTTATCCTTACGTTTTTGCATGGAAAACAGACTCAGCATAATTTTCTGAAAAATGCACAGATAGAAGGGACTGTTACATGCAGCTGAGTGCATCTGAATGCTCACATTAGAAAAGATCATATTTGTTGAGGCAAAAGACAGGTAATCATGGTTATATCTTAACTTTCAGTTATAATCTTATTTACAACCTATACACTAAGCTGGCCTGGTGACTCACTGATTCACAGCTGTCACATCTCTGATAAAAAGGAGGGGCTGAAAGCCCGGAAGTCTAGCTGTGTTGACGACAGCTAATTGGGTCGAGTGTAGGGAAGTTGGAAACGTTAGCAGTGGGCTCAGATCCACCCAGGCTGCACAACTCCCTTTGGAAAGAAGTGGCTGCAGCTTCTGAATGGTGGTAGTGGGGAGGAACCCCGGTGAGAATCTGGGGCTGCCCTCCTGGTAGAGCTGCGAGAAGGCCAGCTTGCCCAGTGCAGTGGGGGAGAACTAGGAGTAGTGAAATCAAGAGAGAGGGAGGGGAGTGACTGCCACTAGCCAAGCCATTCCTCCCTGCAGTCAGAAAAAGGAGAGCTCAGGGACTTCGCTGTGTCCTTCACACTCCCTCCCTATGGAGGTAAGAGAATTAACAGGAAGTTACACCTGGAGGTACTCAGTGTGCAGAGACATTGACGGATATTTACTAAGTCCTCAAGGACTGAATCCTGCCAAAACCCACAAAAGGAATCTAGACACAGGAAAGTCCCCCAAAGCTTCTAGCGCATTTAAGAAGACCATCAGGGCGATAGGTCACTGAAAATGGAAGGGCTGAGCAAATAGGTCTGATAAAAGTCATTTCTTAGGACAAATATCTCTCAGTTCTCCATTCTAAAACTCACCTGGCCTGCTAGCTCAGTTCAGGAAAAAAGCCAACCCCAGAGAATTCCGGGTCCATTTATTATGAAGATTCGCACACCAAATCTACAGTAGCTAGTGCTCACATTCCCAAGTCTCAGAGCAGACCTTTCCACTATTTTAAGTTACAAAATATTATGCATTGAGCAGGTGTCCTCCAGTGGTATTTTTACATATCAATGAAATGTGGAAGAAAAAAGATTGCATGATAAGCAAGGTATAGATGTTATACCCCCGAGTAATGAGAGAAATAATGGAAATTGATGAAAAGTTACCCAAGTAAAAGAATTTCATTGCATCTTCTATTTTAGGAAGAATACTGAAATGGGGGAGGTAAGGGGTTATGTGGTAGTGTCAAAATTCTTGTTTTTTTCTAGCATAAAGTTTCAGTGTGAGGAACTAAGGCTAAATATCCTTGTGAATTGGAGAAAATTATTTTAAAAATCCCTTCTTTAGCTATTCATAAGAAAAAAATGAAATAAAAATGATAACCCAAAATTGTTCTCTAAGTAGAAAATTATGCTGAGTCTGTTTTCCATGCAAAAATGTAAGAATAAAGATTCCCAAAGCCAATCACTGGGTAGGTGCAGATGAGCAATTCAATTATACATTAATATCTCTTAAAAAATTGATGTTAGGATCTCTAAAACTCTATTTTTGAACATTTCTTTTAATTTCATGTTTTTCTAAGAAGATCTTCAAGACTGTTCATTGCAACACTTTTATTAAATGTAAACAATATACCTAATGCACAGGCAAGTAGAGGCAAAGGTAAAATATGAGTATATCAGTTTTCCATTTAAAAAAATAGTGTAATAGATTTCTTTATTAGTATATGTTTGCAGAATACAGTGATTACCTTTGGTACATGTTTCACTTAGCAACTTTGCAATAGTTTTTACACGTGCAATAATGATGCATGTTTACACTAATCACCCCTCACACCAATTGCTTAAGTTTTTACATATTTTAAATTTATTTTTAACACAAATGACAATTGTAGATATCTGTGTTGTGTAATTGACCAGATTTACTACTAATAAATTGGTATATTTATTTTACAGCCTATGTTCATATACGTACATATATCCATCTATTCATCTATCAACAATTTAATCTTTTCTCTATATTTTAAAATAAATTTCAGATATCTCATCTCTTAAGGAAAGAACACAATGAGCTCTCTATTGTTATATGAGTTGGACTTACTAATGCAGTGAGGGTTAGGGTAGACTCATCATGATAATGTGAAAACTCAGTGAGAGGATCTTGGAAAAGACTTAAAAGTAGAATTTGAGTTTATATTAAATTAATGCAAGTAGAGTTTGAGAAACTGAGTCTTTGAGTTGAGAACAGTTTCACATTTGATAATATTTTTTAGGTAAACGACAGAAAATAATGAAGCCAAAGTTTTAATTGGTAAAGAACCAGTAGTCAAATTAGACAAAAAAGGGAAGTGTTTGATATTTGGGGATTTAATAATGACCTAGTCTTTTTTGTGTTTAAAAGAGATAACTGAACAGTCTTGTTTTTAATTTGTGTCACTTCAGCATGGTCATATAATCAGAGTTACCTTGTCTGATGTAGTGTTATAGAGATAGCTTATGGGGGTTAGGAGGACACCATAACTTAGTTATAAATCTCAGGCCATCTCTGAAGAACATTGAGGGTTATCCTTAGTGTCAGGTCAGTTGCCAGGTGTCAGGGAATAGATATCTTTATCTTTTACAGCATATTCCTTAAATAGTTAAGGGCATAAATCCATTACCCACAGTTTAGTATTTACTGTTACTATTTTTCTTTCAAGATAAAATATATCTATGATATGTATTTCTTACAAAAAGGCTTTGTTTTCTCAGCAAATTTTTAAAAAGATCAATGTACAACCTTAAATATATAGTTGCTCTTTAATTTTCAATAGTATTTCAACTATTGATGATATATTTCCTTTTTTGCATACTCTTTAGCTTTAGTTCTAAAACTGCAGCTGCACATGAAGTGGGGAAAACTTTGACTTATATATAGAACAGAATAAACATTTCAGTAAGAAGACAAATATTCAAACAATTTGGAGCTAGTGCTCTAGATATCTAAGGTCAATCCTTAATAATTAGCTTAATGAAGCAGTAATCAGAATATCAAAGTGAGACCTTCAACAAAACCACTTATATTGGGTAAAAGCAATTTGATATAAACCCATTTGTTACATCTATAATGGGAATTATGGAAGAGTAAAATTCTAGAAGCTATTCAAATATATCCAATTCTCTATAATTCTATCAGCATCTAAAACACATATTATTTTACCTTGTGCCACCTCTGTCTCTCTGTCTCTGTCTATCTCTATCTCTCCCTCTCTGTGTCTCTGTCTCCATCTTTCTGTCTCTCTCTCACTCTTTCTCTGTCTCTCTGTCTCTGTCTCTTTCTCTCTCTCTCTCTCTATATATATCTATATATATATATATGAACTCATAAGTGGGGCATATATATATATATATATATAGTTAGTTAGTTAGTTAATTAGTTAGTTTTGGTCAAGATTTCCTGAGCACACAAACATTCACATATGACCTTTTTTGTCTCTCGTGGGTTTCAGTGCTTGACCAAAGCTTTCTCTGTAAACTGCTTTGTACAAGGAAAGCCCTATAGTATTTGAGCACCACCTGTAGGTAGTGAGAAATTTGAAAGCCATCATTTTCCCCTCTCATATTGACAACTCAGTCTTGCCTAACTACTAAGTATTGAGTGTTGATTTTTCTGAGAGTGTCAAATACTTACTTCTGAGAAATTTTATTATTTTACAAGTGTATCGGACAGAAGGAACAGATGAAATATTTTAATCAGATTGGTTGTCAAGATTCCTCTATAAGTGAAATCATTTTAATCTTACATACGTGTGAAAATCATATAGCATTCGCTCAGCTCATATTTAGAAGTGGTTTGGAATTGCAAGTGTGAGTATAGCATTTACGGAGGATGGATGGTGGCAGAGGGTTAATATAACATAATGAGAATCAAGATATGAAAATCAGAGATATTTTTTCAGTTTGTCTGGCTATTTATTCTCTAATACCTAGGGCAAAACACCCAACAAGCACAAGTTAAAGGAAGAAAGGTTTACTTTAGCTTACAGTTTGTAGAGGTTTCAGTTCATAGTCAGCTCAGTCCAAAGTAGGGAGGCATGGCAGAGGATAAACAGCCCAAGGCAGGGCAGGCAGAAAGCAGCCAACAGCAAACCTTCCTTCCCCTTTTAATTCCATTCAGTTTACAAGCCTACTGGTTAGCGCCACCTATACTCAGAGTGGGCCTTTTGATTATCCATACCCAGACCTGTGCTAAACCAATCAGTGGACTAGTGCAGTTACTGCACACCTATAATCCAGTCTGACACACCAATGATCCAGCCACCTCCTAAAAGTCCCTCTTATGAGTTCATAATGCTTTGGCGGGATGTCTAGATATAAGCTATAACACTGGATCTGATAAAATATGTAACTATATTTAAGAAGCACTTATAAAAATTATGTGGTAAGTAAAATAACAGGTTATTATTAGACAATTCTCAGCTCTGCCTTGATGCTTAAATTTTTCTCAGTCCTGTTCTTGTTAGTGATATAGAATAAGGAGGGATATAGTAAAAAAGAATCCCACATTTCAGCATGGAGTAGGTTTTATTTTTCAATATGAAATTTAAGAGAAAAGAGAGGTTTGAAACCAGGAACTTGGTTGTTTTTTACCTAATACTCAGCAAATTTCTTAACTTTTCTTGATTGAAAAGTTTATCTGAGTGTCAAATACTTACTTTTCAGAAATTTTTATTTTACAAATGTATCGAACAGAAAGAATAGCTCAAATATTTTAATGTGATTGGTTGTCAAGATAACTCTCTCTCTCATTTAACTTAACTCTCTCACTTTTATCTTTTCAAAAAAAGATGAATTTAGTATCCAATTTCTAGGTTCCTAGAAATATTTAATGAAGTGCTTCTATAAATCACATAAAAGAGTGCATGGGAAACACAGTCCAAGTTTGTGCCACATAGTTCGTTTGAACTGTAGAAATCAAATCCATTCACTATTTAAAAGTCATAAGCCAGTCTTGGCATGAAAAAAGCATAGGCCCTAGTTTTTCTTCTTTTAGAGATCACAGCACTCCTTGATAACCCATCTTCCCTTAAAGGTGGCCAGTGATGCCATCTCCCTGGAATTACTTTACACAGACGGTTAGGTTAATCAGACACATGTTGCATACCTATCAGTCACTGAAAGTGCACGCGGTCCCACAGGCTGAATCAGAATTTGCACATGTAAGGAATTCCCATGCTTCCCATCTTCATAGAAAAACAAAGCAAACTAAGGTGATTTTAAACATTAAGCTGCATTTCTATAGAAATTGTTCATTCATTTCAGAATTCATCATATTTAACACTGAACATATAAACATTCACCTATGGAAACTCCCTGAGTGATAAGGATTAGTCATCAGAATTTTACCAGTAGATAAGATAAAAGGAAGATAGAGACCAAAGAGAACACCTGCAAATGGTAGGCTTATTGCCTTTTATCCTGAAGAAAGACTAAGAATGGCCATTCCATAACACTAAAACTTATCAGTTAAGAGTCAAATGATAGTACTGATCTAAACATATTTACTAAAATGTATCTCAGATTGTATTCATTCTAAGCACAGAGGCCATTTATGTGTTTAAAAAACCTGTCTACCTACAACTACATCCAACCCCACACAAATGCCTCTTTGACCTTACAAATAAAAAGGGAAAAAAAGCTAAAGCCCATTGTAGTCAAATTTTTTCTAGGTGAAGTGGATCATGGTGTGCTGCCCAAAATTTCCACAAAAACTAAGGTATAAGTACTTACAGGTTCTGGGCACACTCATAGCTGATAAGGATTCTTCCAGATTTTGCCCATTATAATGGAGCTCTCTTGCCCAAGTCTAAGCTGTCATCTCAGTGGTAGCTTTCATTCAACATCTGGCTGATGTAGGAGCAGCAATGTCTGTTTTCCTGGACACTTTGGATTAGCTCTGAACCATGATCCTCACCTACATTCTCTCCGGGGACCCTCACAGGGGTCTGCTACAACTGTAATGCAGCTCAAAGAAAGGGGATTCAGTCCAGCTGGTTCCAAGGCAGAAATATGATAGAAGAGAACGGTGGAACAAAGCCACCTCCTTCATGTTATCAGGGAAGCAGAGCAACAGTGTCAGAGAGGGTGGGGCCAGGGATCAGACGCAGCCCCCGAGGTTCGATCTCCACCATCCATCCAGACATACACAAAATCGTGTTCCACCCTTTCCCTTAATGGGACCAGAGCTAATCAAGTTTAACACTGTACCTTGACTGTCACAAGAGGAAAATTAGTTTTTGCTTTCAAGGAATTCAGATGCTAACATTTCCTAATACTTAGCTTACATGTGCTCATTTACTAATTTAATCTCTCAGTAATGACTTTCTGAGTGTCTGCTGTGTGCCGGGCATTCTATTACTCAGAAATTCTTTCTGCATCACTGCGCTCAGTATCATTTAACATAGGTATTCTTAAACCTTGTCAAATACTTATCAAATGTTCACTGAACATAGGTGGATTCCAGAGAAAATTTTCTCAGTCTCTAAATACACTGTATATAGCAATGCTGAATTGTATGTTAATATTGAACCCTGCAACTTTATTAAATTCATGTATTCTGATAGTTTTCTGGATGAATCTCGGTATTTTCTATGAATAAGGTAATGTTATCTGTAAGCAATGATCATGATTTAGCATTAGTAATAGTTCTACATGAAATACAATTACTATCTAAATCTTTTAAGAAGTACATTGTAAGCTTTATGTTCTGAGCACTTATCTGTTACACATTAATTTTTTGACACATGTAATTGCTCTGGGCAAACTTCCTATCGATTGTAATTGATTTGCTATCATATTCCAGTCTCTCAGCTTGAAGCATTTTACAATATAGTAGTAGTAGTATGTATTCATAAATATTGTTCTATTTCAAAAGTAATTGAACAAGTTATTCATTTAACTTAGAGTTCATTAGAACTGCCAGTTTAGCTGGTTTTTACATAAAATATCTAGCTTTATAGTTATTAAATGTCACTTCTTTAATAATAAAATTTTTCGTTAGTGGTAAGGAAGATAAAAATGAATACTTGATATTCTTAATTCCATATTTATAATGTGCTTATCAAAAGATTCGTAGTCTATTGTATTTTGTAACTGCACTCAAAATCAACCATCACAGTGATCTCTGCTCAGCCTTAAAATGCCCAATATATATGCAAAAATTAGTCTTACAAAATACATTCTATTGTCTCCTCTGTTTAAGCATAATTTTTTATATTACAGTTTGTATTTCTTTTCTCCCTAAATCATTGTATCTTCATGTCCAGTTCTGCAACCTCTGTAATTTTGTAACTTTTCTTAGGAGAAAGAAGAGAACCACAGTATTTCAATATTTCACTCTGAACGTACTTTGTTTTATTGTGTTTATCTTTCTTGAGGATGAATATGATTTTTTTCTACTGCAGTGTGAGAAACACTTTGGACATTGTATATTTTCAGAAATGAATGAAAGAGTAACTGAAGGAATCAATTAAAATGTGTAGTATTATTTCTTGGAACAGAAAGATTTATCTTTCTAAGAATGCAATTCTTTCTTTTTTTGATGGCAGTGCTAAGGATTGAACCTAGGGCCTTGTGCATTCAAGGCAAGAACTCTATCATGGAGTCACATGTCCTAAGAATGGAGTATTCTAAAGCAGTAGGCCTACATAAATCTTAAATAATTCATATCAAAATAGTGATAATGTCTACAAAGCAAAAATTAGTTTCTAAAAAGTTTTTGAATATTTATAGCAGAGGGAAATGATGTCTTCAGTTAGGACTTATTGTAATTAACTGTGGTGTAACTGAACTTGAGTTATATGGAATTACATGGATTTTTTTTGCTTTCATGAATTATTTGCAAGATTATTATATGTTGTGTTTATTGAATGCTATTCTTAAAGTCAAACTGGTGCATGCTATAGAATATTGACTGTTATATAACCAGATTACTATACCTTTATGTGCCTGGAATTGTGTGTTTTCAATCATATTTGTGTTGAGTAAAAATCAAACAACCATCTGGCCATTATACCTGTAATGGTGTATCTGTACCCTCTGGCACATTCCTGTAATCCCAGCATTCTGGGGACTGAGGCAGGAGGATTAGAAACATGAGTCCAACCTCGGCAATTTAGTAATGTAGCAAAACCCTACCTAATAATAAAAAATAGAGGACTGGGGAGGTAGCTTGTTGCAAAGGTCCTGTATTCAGTATCACACACACACACACACACACACACACACACACACACACACACACACAAACACTTGTGTATGCACATACACAAGACAAACAACTTTGTGTACCTTGTATATTGTCAAAAATTTTCTTTTCAGTGCTTTAAATTGCCCAGAGATGGGGGAATTAGCTTGTCACAGAGCATGTTTTACTATAGGCAGCCAAATGAAAACATGGTAACTCGTTGCCACTTTGAAAGGAACATTCTTGGCTTTGTGTCAGACATTCCCTGTACCAACCTGCAAATACCTGCCTGAAGCCATAGGGGGCATGCAATGAATAGTGTCATCTTGTGAAAATAGCACAAGTAGATGTCTATTTAAACAAGACTTAATTAGAATTTTTTATTTCACCTGAAAGTATAAAATTGATTTAGTTGATATGATTGAAGTTTATATTTAAGTGAACATATGGATTTAAAGTTATTAAATGACACATTTAAAAATCTACCAATAATTTCCTGTTAGAAAGAAATTGGTTAACATTTTAGTTTCATCTTTTACAGTTATATAAAGAGGTATACATTGCAACAGAATAATTCAAGTCAAAACAGAAGAATTAGATTGAATACCTGATAAGAACTAGTATAACACCTCAAGGTCTAAAACCTTTTTATGACTTATTTATAATATAAAAGTCACCTATTTTACTACAACAATGTTATTCATTAAATTATACTCTTTAGTGCTTTTGGTTTTGTATTAATTTTTAATGTCAAAGGTGCTCATAGTTGTATATGTATCTTAAAAGTATGTACTACAGTTATATATGTACTTTAATAATTATTCTGCATTTTTACATGAATAAAAATAAATAGGCATTAGTAGACTATCAAAATTGTGATTACTTTAAATTATTTGTATAATTCATCTGACAGTATCTTTAATAAATAGGCCACTGTTAAAAATGCATTTGCAGATTATATATTTCTCTGTATATATGTATATATATATATATAATATGTTTAAATGTCTTAAATTTTCCTCCTTGTTTCTTAGAGTCAGACTGTGAAGTTTTTTGGACATAAATACTGTTGCAGCTATGAAACAGAGTGACTTGTTACAATGTGCCACATATTGTATTGTATGTATACACTGTGAAATGTTCAGAACAGGACAGCATATCTGCTACCTCTAATACTTATTTGAAGTATAAGAAAATGAAATTCTGAGATTTGCAGTAACATTGATGAACTTAGTAAACGTTATGATAAGTAAAAAAAAATCAAATAGAGAAAGAAAAATTTATTTTTATTTATTTATTTTTTTGGGGGGGCGGTTTCCGGTACTGGGAACCGAACTCACGACCTTGCGCTTGCCAGGCAGGCTCTTTGCCGCTGAGCTAAATCCCCAGCCCCGAGAAAGAAAAATTTAACATATCTCACTCACATACGGAACCTAAAAATTGTGCTCTCATGGAGGTAAGGAATGGGATATTGATTACAGAAAACTGGAGAAGAAAGGATAGGGGAGGCTGGCCATACTAAAATTATACAAGACGAATAAATTCTAGCAATTTCTTGCCAAGTAAGGTGACTACAGTTAACACTAATGTATTTAATTTCAGAATGTTAGAAAAGTTTTTGAATAGTCTCGTGACAAAGAAAAAGCTCCTAAAATTATTTTTAAAAGCTAACAGTATAATATGGGGCAAACGTTCCTGTAGCAAATGTGGACTACAAATCCTTATGGCTGGGTCTATTTTTAAATCCATAATTTATTGAGTGGAAAATATTATTGACAAATGTATGCCAGGGTCCAAAGAGTATTTTATCTTCTTCTCTAGGCAAGTTATTTTTTATGATTGTTACTTTTATGTGTTAATGATTTTCATCAGCTTTAAGATAGGAGGGATCTGCAGAAATGAAGAGCATGTCTTCTGGGAATTACACCATTTTCTAACAGTTAAACTAGTCACAGCTATTGACAAAAGATGCCCAGCTGTTAGCTAACACAGCAGTTCCCTAGTCTGTCATTGATGGTAATGTTCTTCCCTTTGTTAAGCCAATTGGTTTTCATCATGTTCGGGGATTCTAAATAATAACAGTAGCATAACCTAGCACACAAATAGTTATGGCTAAGTGCAATAAAGATTTATTTCAAGGAAAACAATTTTCATTGAAAAATGCTTCCAAGAGCTTGTTTTCTAGTGTGTGACATTTTAATTTGTGATTTCATGAATGATATAAAGTTTATTACTTTCTCTATATGTTAAGAGTTATCAACATATGGATGTTATCAACATCCATAATTTCACACTAGTATGTTTATGAAGCATATAGATTCATGTAGGCAACAATTTCTTTCAGAAAGCCAATGTTGGAAAGTCTCTTGTGGTTTTCAGTTGTGAAATACCAAGCCATATGCAACCAAATAATCACAAAGTACTTAGTGCTTAATAATGTAAAACAAAATGGCACATAAATGTCCTCTGAATAATGTAAAACAAAATAAAAGAGTTGTTTTCCTAAAGATATGGTAATGGCTTATATATGGTTATGGTTATAATGGTTGGTTTCCTAAAGATATGGTAATGGACCTGAGGTCATATCTGTATCACTGACCCGGATGATATGGGTGAGATTTTCCGAATGAGTCTGAAGAGAATGAACATTTTTCTTAACTTTAGTGTGGTAGAAATAAGAATGACGGCCCTGTCCATAGGCAGATGTGTTAAGTTGGATTTAGGAACTTATTTGGACTAGATGTTTACAAAAGGAAAACAGTGAAAGAGCTACAGCTTACTTGAGGCAAGAAAGCTAATTCTAGAAGGAACGGTGGGAAATGGCCCAAAAAGCAGTCTTAAAGAGGAAACACAGATAGTAAAATGTTTTATCACTTCTAGACACAGAGAAGGAATATACTGATCCAATATTGTACAGATTGCCATAAAAATCACTGAACTGTAAGGTAGAAGGAGCATTTCTATATTTTAGTCTTTGGGTAGTAGAATGTAAGCCAACAATAAAAGTTATCATAAGAACAAAGAGAATCATGAAGAAACTAATGTTTCTTCAAACAGCACAAGCTCACCAGGGAAACATTCAACTCCAACCCAGCTGACCTCAGGTCCTAATAAAATATCAAGACCGCTCTCTGTTATTTCTAGCTAGCAAAGAAATCAGTGAATCTTCTCTTGAAAAGGAAAACATGATCTGGATCCTGTACTACTTTTTATATGGCATTGTTACTAAAAAGTAAAATTAAGAGAATTAACCAATATGATCTAATTGTGAGATTATGCAGATCATCTGTGGGATGCAATGCAAGATGAAATGCAGGGCTTTTGTTCACAGTAACCGAACACACCAAGGTTGGAACCAAGTATCAGCCAAGTGTGAAAATCTAAGGATGATGCCTTGTGCTGCTGCAAAGGCTGAACATTTGTAAATGTCATGCATGTCAGTAAAGTCCAAACAGTAAACTTTTCAAAATGCATCTAAAACCACTATAGACTTATGATAGAAAGAAAGAGCAGTGTATAAGTAGAATACATTTGATCATTTGGAAACTGAATAGTGAAATTTTAAATAGCCAATAAGATAAAGAAGTCACATAGGAAAGGTGATATCATATTTAACTAACAATAATATATGTGGCATTTCAAAAATTGAATGTAACTAAATTATAGTTAATATGGAAGCATTCAGCCTCAAATTGTTAATTTGAAAACAAAAATTACAAATAAAATATTAAACTCAAAGATTCAATGCTACATCCTAAGGAAATAGAAAAATAAATGTAAATTAATCTCTCAAAATAGTAATAAAATGAGTAAAAATACTACAACAAAAACTGTGAAGTAGGTAAAATAAAATAAACTCTACATTCATTATTTTAAAAGTTTAATAAAATTAATAGGTCTAGATGAAGATTGATACGAAGGGAATAAACAGTATTACCACCATTGGCAATGAAGACATCACTAAAAAAAATCTATAAACATAAAATTAAGAATAATTTTTGCAGTAAATTTGATATTTTAAAATATAGGGCAAATATTTCCTGCAGGGATATCAAGATTTACCAAAGAACAGATATGCAATGTAAGTAGTTCACAATCCATTAAAGAAACCTAATCTATGATGTATTAAAACTGTTCCCCAAATGAAAACCCCATGCACATATCATTTCCCACATAAAATTTACAAAATATGGAAGTGAAAACTGTGTAACACCAACAATAAATCAAAAAGAAAAATAAGCAATTCACAATGTGATATCATAAAAAAGATGTTTAAGAAAATAAAAAATCACAACCAATATCTCTCCCAATAACTTGGGGAAATTCCTCAAAGACATATTTGGAAACTGACAAGAAAGAATAATTCTTTGTAGTGGACTATTAGAAATTAAATTCCATTTATAATCACAGACATTTATACACATTGAGAAGATTCTTCTTAAAAGAAAATAAAATAAAGAAGATATAGCAATCCTATTAAAAATTTTTATAATGGTACAGAATAGGAGACAATTTGACATTGACTAGAAAATATAAAAAACGTCAATAGGACATTACAGTTAACCTTGAAACATTCATTTGTATCTTTACTGATTTTATAAGAAAGTGAGGATCACACAGTATATGACTTGAAAAAGGCATTTGTTGCAATAGAATATATAAAGTCATTTAGATTCAGTTGGGTTACATGACAGATATAAATGTGAATAAAATAGTTCTGAAATCTACTTCACATCATAGCATACAAATTAATCTGGACATTACTGACTTCAATGTAATAGGTAAACAGAAAAAACCCTTCAAGAACAATAAGGCAGAAAAAAATTTCTTGTGATACAGATAATACAATCCATAAAAGTGTGTATATATTGTGTTTAATCCATTGTTCTGTGCACACACATGTGTCTGTATGTGTATGTTTGTGTGTGTGTGTGTGTACAAGACAATTTTACATGTAAGACTTTTTCATAAGAATGAAACACTGAATGAAAAGGGAAATCACAGTATAAAAGATTATATATATATATATATATATATATATGTATATATACGCCTGAAACTTGGCTGACAGGTATTTTATTTTACTATAGATTAAGGAATAAGGAGAAATCTAACATAAAATGGTGGGGCATCTACACAGGCATTTCAGTGCATGTTATATTCCAGTGAGAAAGAAATGATGTATAATTGTCACACTTACAAAACATCTACCAAAACAGTTGAATAAAAACATATTGAATATCAGTAGAAAATGTGGAGCTCTTGGAGCTGCCTTATACTACAGGTACAGATTTGGATAGTATTTTGACACTTTCTTCCCCATTGTCTATTATATCTCAGCGTATCCAAACGCCATCATCCAGAAAGTGCACTGGTAGATATTTGCTGAATAAACATGCATACAACTGTTTTGGAAAAATTATGCACACCTATGTTTACATCAGTCCAATCCATAATTACATAAGCATACTGCAAAATATATAATGAGAATAAACAAAAGAGTACACACATAATTAAAATACAGGAAAATTTAGTCAAGTTGTTTGGGTGATTCAGACTGAAGATTAAATTTTCCCTCCTATTTTCCTTTAAAAATATTTGACACCTGAAACCTAATTTAAAACCTTCCTTGGCACTTTCTAACTAATAACTGAATATACTCAGCTACCAGGATGGTATTTGCTCTATAGCCCTTGTTAGGCTGACTGACATTTTGTTAGAGACGCCTTTCACTTTGAAATTATTTTGCTTTCCAAAATTATCTGGCCCTCACTGTATCCTTAAGGCATTCTCTGCATACTTTTGCTCACTCTTCCTGTATTGTTCACAGATGCTTAACAGCTCCCCCAGATCTCTTGTACTGCTGCCACTGGGTCTCTGCTTCCTGTAAGACACGTATGAATACACTAGCTGAACATTTTGACAACAGCTCCTCTGTGCTTTAATATGAATAATGTGAAATCGATACAAGCGTTTCATCTATTCCTGAAACAGGCTGAGGACTAAACAGAGTATTCATGAAAGAATTATCCTATTCCTCCAAAATATTTAATCTATTGCAATACTATTTCCATTTTAACTTTCACATATGCTGAAAATCTATGCAAATCTCTAAAATACAGTAATTTTCATTACAGTCTGCTACAATAATAAATAAAAATAGGCCAATATTGTAGCCATGAAAGTAGTCCACTTCTCATTGGTTTGAAAAAAATATTTATACTCATGATAAATTGATATAAGTCCAGAAACAGAGAGACTGAGCTGTTCTTGATCCAATAAGTTCCAAGGTACATAATGAACTTGGAACATTTCCAGTGATCAAAGTGATTGCAAGTATCACTCTGAAGGATATTGAAAAGCTCATTCAAGTTAGTAGGAGCATTCCTTGATATTACAAAACCAGATTTTGAAAAAGCAGCAGCATCAAATTGAAAATGTGATTTACCGTTCTGGTGCTGTAACTTGGAAGCTGATTCCGCTTTGTGTGTACAAATATGTCAGGGAAAAGTTCTTAAATATTCTTTCTGTGATAGAGAATAAGAAGAGATAGAGTTGAAGACATTTCTTTTCAGTGCTCTTTAATTAAAGATCTTCCTTTACTTTAGTCTACTGATCATGTTACATCCTCATGTTCAGCAGGGAAATATTGTAGTTATGTGTGTGTACATATACATATATATATAATATAATTTTACTAATATCTGCATTTAAATGCAACAAATGCCAGTTTAGGGCATTTATCATACATATAGAAGAATTAAATTCATCCATTATCACATAGAAGCTACAAAAATTACTATTTTTTACCTTATCTGTTTATTTTCTATTTTATGTAAGTTTTTGTTTGTACGTTGTACCAGTTAATTTTAATTTTCACCTTTATCAGATAAAGAGACCATTCCAGAGGAGATCGGGTCAGGAGGGCCTGACACCCTTCAGTGGTTTAATCCACCGATGTTCATGCTGCTAGGAAGTGGGCCTGTGTGAAAGAGGAGAATCACTGAGCTCTGTGCCTTTGAAGGATTTATCTCTGAGCCACTCTTCCCTCTGCTGTAATTCCTTGCTATCATTAAGTGAGAAGTTTTGCTTCACAGTCACCTTCTGCCATGATGTCTGAACTAGCCTATCATGGACTGAAATCTTTGAAACCATGCGTCAAATGAAACTTTTCCCCTACAAGTTGTGGTTCGAGTCAGTGGCAAACTAGTACATACATATGCTGTGAACAAGAAGATAGTGTGATCTAGTAAGGAGTCTGTTGTAGATAATGCAGGCTGGAGATGGCTATTGAAAAAGATATTGAAAGTATTTGTTTTTAGATATATTTTAAAGATGTAGGTGCCAGCTCTGTTTATGGATTGCATTAGATACCTCCTTTATGTCACTTAGGTCCTTCCCACCTCCTTCTAGACACTGCTTCTCTTTATAGCCACTGCTGCTGTAATGAACTGTCCATATCAAGAGAGCAAATGTCATCCATTTCAGGGCAGCCTTCCACCTGCATTGTTCCTATTCAGTTGACGTGAAATATTTGGAGACCAATTGCCATCCCGTGAATGTACAATCTACATTTGAGGGTTAGTTAATGTCCTCAGGGTGATGTGGCCAGTGTATAAATGCTCCTCACTTTCTCTCACTGGGTGAACTTGCTTGAGATACAGTCATAATACTTAGTTTCCGTGATATTCATCTTAAGCCAGTTGAGAGTAGGTGCTTTTGATGGTAATTTACGAATGGACTATTTACCGATTAGATAACAATGAGGAACTGCTTTCTGTTTGTCAGCAGGTGGGTGGAAACCTTGGCATGCTGTGATATTGCAGTTGCTCTTTATTATAGTTTGTGTATAATTTGGGCAGGGTGTTAATGGAAGGTGAATCATGAGATGTACAATGCCTATTGGTACTTGTGTAACAGAAGACACTGAATGCTGAACATAAAGAGCTTTGGAGTGAACTGGCTTTTGTAAAATACACTGGAGTTTTGAGGAAAAAAAGGTTAAGAGACATAAAGATCCAGCAGCTACTGGTCACTCAATGCATAGCTGTAAAAGATGCATGGACCCTGGTATCTTTTAGGAAGGATTATATACCTTGTATTTACAAGAGAGCCTGTGCTGAAAAATCAAGTCCAAGATGTATTTGCCAAAGTGGCAAGGCTGCAAAAGGAGAAGAATGAACAATTACTATGTACCTTACACAAATGTATCCTGACAGAAAAAAATGCATGGTAACATAACAATATTTTGCAGATATATCTGAGAATATGAAATTTTTTGAGCCCCTTAGAAACAGATGAATCACTATTCGTCTAGCCAAGTAAAAGTAATTTCTTCTTGCATAAAATGTGTGGACTGACTTCATAGGAAGCAAGTATCTCACAAGAAGGCATCCATTTTTCAAGTAACAATGCCCAGGACTCTTCACTATTTCCATGTTAAATAGTGTCAAACATTAGATCGGCTGGAAAAGGGGAATATCCTCTCAGACCCAGGAATGGGTCACAGGCCATAGCACATGCAAGGCAGACTAATACGTAGCAGCAGGCAGGCATATGTATGTTAATGTGACTTCAGGATGGCAGAGTGAGAAAGGGGTCTGGGCTCTAAGGCTGAATAAGGGAAAACATACCGAAGAAGAGGCGCTAACTTCAGGACGGTACCTCAGTATTCTTGCAAAGTCACCTGGAACCAGATCTGGTCTTTTGTGGTAAGTTTATGTTCATGAATGCTGAGCATAAAATGCATATAGTATATAATGTACAGATGCTAACCCTGTCCTCTTGTAGTATTGAGAATCATATCAACAAGTTCAGAGAGATGGAAATTTTGACTACCTTGAGGAAAGACTAAAATCTGATTATGCCCCTATGAAATTACAGATGAGATTGCCAAATGAGGATGATTAGGAATATACTAGTGAAGGAACTATCATATCTTCAAGGACCTTGATGACAGCTGTGCTCTACAAGCTAGGATTGGTAGTGGAGGACACTCCCAAGGAATTGGCATACCCAGTGTCAAAGAAACTTGGAACAGCAGAGGAAAAAACATCAGAGGTTAGTTTTTCAAAGTAAAGTAACCATAATTAATATAGTGATAAGAAATCTGGGTTAGAATATGGGTACTTTTATGTAGAATAGTAGACAATATTTATTAGCTTTGAGTGTTCTTAACAAGGTACTCAACCAAGTTTTGGTTTATTTTAATAGTTAAAAATTAAGAACTGATTGTTACATTGGAAATCATAGACCTTTATCCTATTTCTCTTATACATCCACAGTGCTTAAATGCGTTGCTCAAAAGGGATGCCAGATACACTTAAGGAAAATCCTTGTTAAGCCAACACAAGTATATACTGTAAATAATTCAAAGACAAGGTGTTGCAGAATTTTTGTCAGCATCTGCCTCACAGGTTGTCCAACACTCCCAATAAATCCACCTGGTGATTGTTTTCCCAGTTTGTGTTTCAGTGGGAAGAATACTGATGAGGTGTTTCAACCCTTACGTTGGTTGTCTGACCTGTCAACTGTGGCTTTATGATAGGAACCGCCAGCTGGAAGCTCTGGCAGGGCTCTTGATTCAGCCAAGACTGTCTGTCTCATGATGGAATGGAGAATCCTTGAAGTTTCCCGACTTGCTGTCCTGCAGAGATGCCCTGAGATAACTTCTTTTCAAAGGTAAAGAATAGGTTATTGCACTTTATGCTTCCTAATAAAAACAAATATCATTTTTGAAAGCCTTTCTTGAAATTTTTAGCACTTGTGTGCAGAACTTGAGAATGCTACCCAAGTTGACTTATTGATTGGATTACAAGATTGCTATTGCAAATTCATTATAGAGCTAGAGAGGCTTTTCAGCAGATCAAATCTGTACTTCAACTTTGATCATATGGCTGGAATATTTAGCAATGCTAGAGGCATTCTGTGGTAGAAATAGATTTGGTGTTGTCATGCTGGCAGGCATCAATAGATCTTCATAGGCTCTAAAAAATTTCTCATTTCTAAAACTCAACTTCAGGCATTCCGTCCCATGCTAAGTATTAGATGTGGGATGGTAAGAGACTTTGTCCATTGTGCATTGTATGGGCAAAGGTGAGGTGGATCATTATTATCAGCCCAAGGTATAACCTTCAGTCAAGCTAACGTAGGTGAGTAGAGGAGTGAAGAGGGAACATCAGGGACAGATGTACCTGTTTATTTCAGATGCTCAATCAGACAATGCAGTTAAAAAATTCTGAACTGCCCTGTGGTATTAAGCAAGCAATTCCATTTGGTAATGTGATTTACTTGATAAAATAATCACATTCACTCTTCTACCTTTCCTCATTCATTAACTTCATTTTTCACTTCTTAGTAATGTTATAGTGTGTAATAGTTTTGCTTCAGGCTCTTCTTGCTGAAAACCTAGTTTAACACATGGATTGAATGTGCAGCTTAATAAAGAGACAAAATAAGATAACCAAGAGGTATCCTACGTCTAGGTAGTTAGGTGAAAAATAGTGCCATTTTTGTAATGACAAAAATGAAAGCAGAGGCCAAAGTTTTGAGACACCACTAACTACACAATGAGCATATTCTTTGAGAAAACAGGGTTTCAACATTTTTAGGTCTGGGATATAGGCTCTTTTCTCAGCTTTGGAATGAGATAATTGGCATAGAATCCTACAGTTCAATGAAAACCAAAAGTAAAGGGAGGCATGCTTGAGAGTCACAGAACCTTCTCCCTCAAAAAAAGGAAAAATTGAAAGATGGTACACATCCTCTGAGGAATCACTAAGATAAGCGCTACCCTCAAGTGCATGGGTGATGTAGATCCAGAGAGACTTGATGTATGCCCCATTTCACTTCTTTAGTCAGGAGTACATGAGATTTTGAAAATGACAGCAATTGCTGAATTAAATTGTAGCTGTAACTCTAAGAGAGAATCCATTTACTGAACAAGTCAATTGAAAATACTTTTTTCCTTTCTCAAATACTAAACAGTTTCACTATTAACTAGATGTTACATAGTAGACTTGTGCTACCTTAGCCTACGATTGCATCCTATCTCCAGCCATCTGTCAAAACTTTGTCAACGAAGAACTTGATCATCTCATTATTCCTCACAATGTCGTGGTAGTTCACAGATTTTGCTATCATTTTGGGTGGAACAGTAGTGACGACATAGCCTTTTACAAATTGTGTACATGCCACACTGGAAATAAGGGTGCCAGTTCTACATTAGGTAAAGTATGAGTGTCAAAATAATGATTCTCTGATACACGGTAACAGTTTCTCACCTTTGTAAAAGATTGTGCACACAGTCATGGCAGCTCTCGGCCACCAGTTCTCTATGGGACTAAATTTCTTTCTCATCATTCTCTGAGAATTAGGGTATTGTCACTGTGTTCATGATCGAAGCTGGTTACTGTCACATTTTAGGCCATTACAAAGCAGAAAGAGAAAGTACCACACAGGGAATTTCCTCTAACTCAAGGGAAATGGAATTTGCAAAAATAAATTCACTCATCGTCTGTTGGTGAATATTAAGTCACTACTTTTAGCTACAAGACAGGCTTGGAAATAGTCTCTTCACAAGTCTTTCCAGTGGAAGAGAGGAAAGACAGATTCAGAGCAAGGATGAACTGCTTGATGTGACTTGGAAGGCCAGAAAAGGAAGCAATGCTGCATTTTAGGTTATGGGCACAAATTAAATTTTAAATTTCTAGCCAATTATAATTAACTGTTAGCAGTTCTTAAGAATTCTTTGATATGAAAAATGTTTTTAATAATTAAATATCTACAAAAAGAAAGAGAGGTTAGAGGAATTGATGATAAAATACTTAAATATTGTTAGGATGAGATGGAGAATGACAGAGATATAAGTTTGGAAAAATGAGTTGAAATATATAACAATGGTATGCATGTTGAATGACGTATAGTATTGTATTGATATCTTATATAAATTATCTCTAACTTTCATACACACTTTGTAAGAGAATTCTTATTTTCCTCATTTTATCGCTGAGAGAGCTGAGATGTAGAAAGTTTAATTACCATGCTGAAAGTTATTAGTAGTAAATGAAAAAGTTAATCAGTTTATAATCTGAACTTTTTAATCCCTCCAATATTCATATTTTGAAATTGAAATCCTAACTACCAATGGGATGGTATTTGGCAGGAGAGATTTATATGCAACTGGACTCACATAGGAAACAACTCATAGCCACTGTAAGAAACTCTTCAGGTTTTTTGATTGATAACTGTGTTTCATTTCTTCTTGGCATATTTACTATCGATGAACATGTATTATTACACTCTAAAAGAAGTCATAGTTTGCCTTTATAGTTGTTTTTTATAAGGACCCTTCTTTTCTTGTATTTTTCCTACTATTTGTGAAGATGGAAGTTAGGGTTCAACATTATAACTAGTCCTGTCTGCATAGTAGCAGATAGATGTATGGCCCCAAGTTCTACCCAGACAGACTAATGGGTAAAAGCAACAGCCTTTGCAAAAGGTAGGAAAAAAACACTTGATTTAGACTTGGAAGATACTTTCTTTGGTGCTTTCAGTTAAGACAATAAGTCTAGATGCCTTTAGCAAATCTAGCCTTAGGAGAACACTGTTTTATAAGGCTGGAAATAACTGCTTTGGTTGAGAGTTAGGATTTAAGCTATTCATAAAACAGCATGTTTTGTCAATTCTAATGCTGAAAATTGGATAATTATGAAGATTTATGAAAACACTGGGAAGGATCTAAACATGGAATACATAAAAATTTCACTTGGATGATCTCCATCAAACAGTTTGTAGCTTTTCTCAAAATATTTGCTTTGGTTCTTATCCAATAGTTTTTCTTTTCCCTGAAGTTATTCTTACTCAGTGGCAAAACTCAATCCCCTTAACTTTTCTTCTTTCTTTTTCTATTTCTCTGTTTTCATGTATGGCAGCTAATGTAAGTTCTAAAATCAGGATTTTATTTTATTTTATTTTTTATTTTTTGGTTTTTCTCCGGTACCAGGAACCGAACTCATGACCTTGCGCTTGCCAGGCAGGCGCTTTTGCCGCTGAGCTAAATCCCCAGCCCCTAAAATCAGGATTTTAAAGACTCTAGGTCTTGTCTTGTACAAAGCAGTGATTTATTACAGAATAACAGATTTCTTCTCTTGAAGAGCATTCTGATAACATCAGTTACCATTCAATATAGAGTGTTTATTTTAGGTAAATGGGACATTTAAATAATTACTCTGCATTTTTATTCTAAATATTACTGAAGAACATAAAATCATTTCTCAATAAATTATGTACACACTTTAAAAAATAAGTCATAAAGCAAAATTTTAACTTACTTTCTAAATTATTTTGGCATCTGTCATTCTTCATTCAGAAACTCCATGACAAGGTTGTCTCTTTTAGGTAATTGGCCAATCTTTATCAATTGGAAGGGAATGATCCTTGATTCTATGTCTTAATTTTGACCCTAGTAAAGTGAGAGTGGATAGTTTAGAAAGAAACTTAAAGGTAATAGTTTTTCCTCTCAAACATAGGAGCTTGAGCCAGAATGTATTACAGTGTGTAGCTCTAACCATGAAAGCATTTTCTTTGTCTGTGGCAACTCTAGTAGGTTTATCTTTATCACCATCATCAAAGACACTAATTTCCTTCACCTCTTTTCTTCTAAGCTCATTCTTGGACAACTCTTCAAGCTCTCTAAAACCACTCTGAGTATCTGTCTTTTGATGAGGTTGTAAATATATAACTAACATGGGTACTCATTCATATTTTCTATATCAAGGTTTTGCAAATGCAGTTTTTACTTTGACTGCAGCAGATGAAGCATTGAGTGTGCTTCTTAAAAAGGAAGTTTATTCAATCCATCAAATAAGCCTTGAAATATTTAGAACATAAGTATTTGCATTTTATACACACACAATTCAGGAAACCCTGTGAGGATACATAAAGGTTAAGAAGCTCTTTTGAACTTAGAAAATAAATGGAAAACAATTAGAAATTTTGTTAAATATTTCTATAATGTGTTGTGTCTATAAGTGACCATATCATCAAGGGTATTCAATTTTTTTCTGCTCATTTCTCTGATGCATTCCAAAATGAAATCCTTGTGTTTTTGAAAAGGTTTTAACAAAATACTAAAGACCAGCTCCTATCCATTCTGTTGCTTAAATTTGTGAATCACTTCCCTTGAAATTATTTCAGCAAATTAAATAGAATAATAATTGAAAGTAATTTTGAAATATTAATTATATCTCATGCATTCAAAGAATCTTTGCAAAATATACACAGGAAAGATTCTTTAAACAATAGTTGACTCTGAATAGATTTATTATTAAAAAATTACTGCTAATTCACTCTATTTTTCTGATAGCCAGTAATTAAAAGTCAAAGTGTTATCTTTTTTTTTTTTTTAATATAGAAGAACTTTGGAAGTTTCACTAATTAAATTTCTCCTTAAACTTGTCATGAATATTAAAGAGACAGGTCAAATGTATATTAGCTATAATTACCTTGCCTGCATTTACCATTTTTAGCTAGGTGGAGTTTTTTTCTCTGCATTTTCAAGTAGACTATAATTATTCTTGTCAATTTCAGATGCATTACTCTCTGAGAAAAAGAGTAAAGCAAACAATAAAGGAGTTTGCCCCTGGACCAAGTTGTCTTTTCAATTCTGATTCAAATCCTGGAATAGGATGCTTTCTAACTTAATCCAAAGAGAGAATCTCCAAAGTTTTTGTCTATTCATCTCTATTCTAATCCTGTGTGGGAATGTTATTCCAGAACAGACTGAGTAATTTTTGCATGTTTACTGTTCTTGATTACTCTTCTGCAATGTAAAATATTAGAGACTGAGTATTAATTGGCCTAAATGCTAGTATTACAAGTTAACAGATTGTGTTGATGACTAAATATCTCCCAGTATAAGGGAGCAGCAATAGATATAAATAACTAAAGCCTAATTAATAATTTTTAATCTTTATAATACTAAAATGCCTGCATACAGATACACTTATGATACTGAATAGTTGTATGAAATCTTATTTATATTATGTGATGAGAGCAGCAAAATACTAATATGTTGTCTTGGTTACTTTTCTCTCATTGCTGGGACAAAATACCTGATGCCCAAAATTAAGGAAGGAAAGGTTTATTTTGCTTACAGTTTGTGGAGGTTTCAGTCCATACTTGCAGGTTACAAGGCAGAGTGGCACATGGCAGAGGGCTACAGCTCATGGTGGCAGAACACAGCAAAAAGCCACAAACACAAAAGCCAGGAATGGCCTCAAGCAGCCTCTTCCTTTCCCTTACATATGCAAACTATCCACACCAGGGCAGGTGTAGCTCTCACACCCACAATCAATCAAACTCTAAAAGCCTGCCCCATGACCGCATGAGGCTTTGGGTGGACACCTAGACACGAACCATAACATATGTCTCTTAAAATTTTTTTATTTTAGCTTTATCTATGAAAGTAACTCACAGTTAATAACTTTATTTTTTTCTTTTTCTTTTTCTTTTTTTGGTTTTTCTCTGGTACCGGGAATCGAACTCTCGACCTTGCACTTGCCAGGCAGGCGCTTTGCCCCTGAGCTAAATCCCCAGCCCCTTAATAACTTTATTTATCTATGTAAATAACTTTAAACAAAATCTAAGTAAAGCAATTATGGGGTCATTTATCCTAAAGTTTTTTTTAAAAAATAAGTATACATAATAATTTCAATGTCAAAGAAGCTCTGCAAGTTATCTATTTGCCTATCTCAAGTCAGATTTTTTTTATCTGCTCTTGCTAAACTCCTCTACCAAAACAGGAAGGTGAAAAAAGAGTGTATGGATCCTTCTAGAGGGAATCATTTAGAATCTGTATGCTTTTGTTTTATTGGTAATGTATAGCAATCTGGTTTTTAAGATAAATCCCAGGCATTTAGTTATATGTGCCTCATGCATAACAGTGGAGAGAAGGGCAATATATGGAAAAGTTAATAGTGGGCACAATTTTAATGTAAGAATTTGTTTTCACTGTATTTTAAAAATCTAAAATGGTATAGTTTTACTTATTGAAAATTTAATGTAGTAGCTCAATAGCTATTACAACTTTGCAAGTATTCCAAAAGACAATATATATATATATATATATGCATTAAAAAGATTGCAATCTCAAGGCTGGGGGTTTAGATCAGTGGGAGAGCACTTGCCTAATATGTGTGAATCTCTAGGTTTAATATTTAATATTGTGAATGATGGATAGACAGATAAAAGTAAGAAAATAGTAACTCCTTGAGAAAATAATACTGGTTAAAACACCTGAGAATCTAAAAGTACCAAAATCTGCTTTCAGGATAATTTTCTACCTAAAGAGAATAAATATTGATAATAGTAGAAGCCTGTGACAAGGAGATGGAAATTAGAGCACTCTCTAGCCTTTCTAAACTGTGATTTTTGCTTCTTTTTTCTTCTTTTTAAGGATAACTGACATCATCCCATGAATATGATCCCTCTGATGAATGCTAAATTAATACAGTGACTGCTGTGGCTGTGGGCTTTTGGGAGTTCCAAAAGGCATTAAACATCAATACGATATCTCCAACTTCAGAGAGACTGGTTTTAAAATAAGAAATATTGGTTAGAGAGGCTAACGCATTATTTATGTTTTCACTATTTTACTTTGTCAGAAACACTGAACAGAGTTTTGTCTTTTCTATTTCTTGTCAGACTACTGATTTAAAGAGAAAAATTTTAAAAGAAGCTAAGCCTGTAGACACCTTCAGAGTTTAGTTTTATAATAAAACTATTTGAATAACTAGATATTTACATTCCTGAAGATAAAATAAACATGACATCTTTTACCTTATTTTGCTCAATTCAATTATTCAGAAGATCAAAGTGGTAAAGACAATGTAAAATTTAACATTTTAATACTGATGTTGCACACTGTGGTACCCTTAACACTTTAGGGGAATAACTACCTCTGAAGACATTTTTGCTGCTAATGTAATCAGTGTTTGTAATGGCACTGAGCAAATAAAGAGATGCTTACTCTTTTATTTTATTTTAGTTTTGATTTTATTTTAGTTTTGATTTTAAAGAGTATAAAAAATAACAAAATAACAGCAACATAGACAAAAACAAAACAAAGCAAAAGCAATAAAAATGATACATGGTACAGTTGTCATACATACATATATATATATACATATATATATACATTTGACTTAGTTCTTTCTTTCTTTATCTTTTTTCCCTCATCCCAGTCATTCCTTCCTTTGAACAATTTCTTTCCCTTTCATATTATCTATTGTACATAACAATATGTAATATAATAACCACTGCTAATTCCTATCATTTGGTTTGAAATGCTGTATCACTTTTAATGTTCTTGCTTTGTTTTGTGTGTATTTTGCTATAGTTCTTTTTAAAACTATTCTCTTTAAAATAACAAAAAATGATTCAGGGTTTCAAAATAATAAGGTTAGTAAATGAATCCAACCACCCAGAAGAACACAGAAAGCAATTTTACAATTAAATATTTTGACTCTGATTTTGCTCTTGATTCTCACTATAGACTTGGCTAATGCAGCCCGCTGTACCCAGGTCAGAGCCTCGATGTTGGGCTGCCTTGAAATTTCCTCTGCTGTATTATTTAGTCCACCATCTTTGCATTCAGCTTTTCAGCAAGTCTTAGGCATTGGACAAAATGTGGACATATTCTTGGCTAGAATTAAACATTCATGTCCTCTTAAACATGTATGTCCTCTAGTCCAGTTTCCAGTAAAGTCCTCACTGCCATCTGCTACCTCATGAACCTGACCATTATTGCCTCCATTTTTCTCTACATAGTTTTGAGCACTATTGTTGCCCACCATGCCCTGCTTACAACACTCTGAAGACTTCTCAGTAACCTGCTCTCCTTAGAGTTCCAAACTCTTCCCAGAAGCAAGTTGCAAATGTTTCTGAGCCAGTGGGTCAGGCAGGGTAGCAGGAACCATCCTACTTCACTAGTTCCAGTTTTCTGCATTGCTAACTTTCCCATCACTGGGACAAATATACAACACATGCAAGTTAAACGAGGAAAGGCTCATGCTGACTCATGATTTCAAAGGTTTTAGTGCTGGTTGATTGGCTCCAAGGTAAAAACAGCATGGGGGAAGGAATGGTGGAGGAAAACTGCTCAGTCTAAGGACCCCCGGATGCACAGAGAGAAATGGATCTTACCACAAGAACATATAGTTCCATGTTAGGCCCCAGTGCCCCATCTCTTTCCACCAGGCCGCCTCTGAAGAGTATGTTCGCTACAAACTTGTTAATGAGTTTACTAATGAGTTTAGCATCTTCACTGTTTCTTCACTTTCCAAAGCTCCGCCTATGAGCACATGAACTTTTGGGGGAAAATTTTCAGTTATAAACCATAACGATAGGGAAAATATTAAAATCTTCAAGCATGTTGAAATGTACAGTGCATAACTGCTATCTGTAGTTGTTTGATTATGCTCTATAGAAACAGGACTTTTTATTCCAATTTAAGTGTGGTTTAGGCATCCATATATTATGCAATATGTATGTATATGTATATATATATATTCACTTTCCCTATTCATTTTAAAATTATTTAAAGATATCTAAAACCTGTACATACATATACATGTAAGGAAAAAAGAATCAGAAAAATTTTAAAAGGTAGTGATGTAATGGAAAGTTACATGAAACTAGTATTAAATATTAGATACAGGGTCCATATCAGAGAGTTATATAGCTTACTGATATGGTCTACCTTCATGTTATATTTTTCCCTACAAAGAAAATGGAAAACATGATTTATCATAGGACACGTGGTGTTTATTAAATAAAACCAAGTCTTCAAAATAAGCAGAATTATTCCTCTTACTAATATCTGAAAGAATATTTTCTTTTATGTCCTATTAGATACTATGTAATTTAATTTAGTATGGATAGTATGACACAGGTACAGATACAGAAACTAGAGAGAAAAAGCTATTACCATAACAACCTTCAGTATATTCTTTTGTTAATAAGAAAAAAATTGGCTTGTTAAAGCCAAATCAACATATCAGTTGTCTTTTCAGTATGCATTATCATGGTTTTGTATAAGCTAAGAAGAGATTTCCATCCTCTTCCAAAGAAGAGGAAGTACACAGCATATGGATAATACTTTATGATAATGAATTCCCTACTCTAAACTTTATAGGGAGAAGAGTTTGAAGTTAGAATCTATTTCAAATAACTCAGATTCTTGAATATCCCCATTTGCTAGTTAATAATAAAATCTTTTCTAACAATTTGAATTGAAGGTAGATTTGTTTTTTTTCCAGAGGAGACATTTAAAAAGGCATTTAAAGGAGAAAAGTGTTTGAAATCAAGGCACTAATACCTAAACTTATTTACAAGTGGCTACTACCCAACAACACATATTTTAAAAATAGTGTAAATTTAAATCCAATAGAGAATTAAGCTATCCCTTGAATTGAAGGTAGGTTAGCTGACTCTGAGGAAGGACCCTGTTTCACTACTGGAAGTTATACTGTCATTTTTTCTCTCATCCTTTCCAAAAGGTCCCTGTAGAATTTCACAGGGGTAATTCTACATTAGGGAAAAGAAAATGATAACACATTTCAACGATTGCTGAATACTGATTCTAAAGCAATCAATGCTGATTCCAGGAGATCCAAAACATCACAGTGGCCTCCAGTAAAAGTAGAGTGCTCTGGAGGATAGCTGATCAATGCAGTTTTAGCCAAGGTCTGGTCATGCTGGTCACATGCTGTGGTCATTTTCCCAGTTTCACAATGAATGATTAAGATAGATATACTTAGTACTTGATGAAATCCCCATATTGGTCTTCTAACCTATAGTATGAGGATTATTATGCAGAGAAAGGCCAAATGGAAGCCTTATAGTTACCTCTACCTGGTAAAATAGTAAATCAAAAGCAAAATTGCAACCTTGGAGGCAATGCAGAGAATAGTGCCACCATCAAGAACTTAAAAGATGCTAGGGTGGAGGTTTCTACCACATTCTCATTTAAATTTTCTAATTAGCCTGTGCAAAAGATAGACAGACCATGGAATATGATGAAGGACTGTTATAAGTTTCATCAAGTGGTGATGTCAGCTGTAGTTGCTTGAACAAATTAAGACATCTCCTGGTACCTGGAATGCAGCTATTGACTTCACGGATGCCTTTTTCTCCAGGGCTATTGATAAGACCCACTGGAAGCAATTGGTTTCTAGGTGACAAGGCCAGGAATACACACTGTATGTACTACCTGAGAAGTATATGAACTCTCCAGCTCTGTGTCTCAATTAGTTCTTGGAGATCTTGATCATCTTTTCAGTGAGGTATCACACTCCCCCACTATATTCATGATATTATGCAGTTGGACCAAACAAGCAAGAGGCAGCAAGTACTTGGGTGCTGTGGCAGGGATGGAAGTTATTTATGAGTTCAGGAACATAGACTTTCACCTACTAGGCTAACATGACTACATCTACTACTGAATGCCCAGTCAGCAGAGACCAACACTGAGGTGTTGATGTGACTCAATTCCTCCTGGGGATTGATCTGTATGTGACCCAGTGACAAGCTGATTATATTAAACAACTTCTATGATGGAAAGGGTGTCACTTTGGCTTTCTAGAATAGGTACTTCTTCTGGATATGGATCTGCCTTCACTGCACCTAATGCTTTTGCCTAAAGTACCATCTATGGATTTGCAGAATTCCTCATTCATTGTCACAGTATTCCATACAGTATTACTTCTGACCGCTGGGGATTTAGCTCAGCGGCAAAGCACCTGTCTAGCAAGTGCAAGGTCGTGAGTTTGATTCCTGGTAATGGAACAAAAACAAAACAAACAAATAAAGTATTACTTCTGACCAAGGAACACTCTTCATGGTCAAGAAAGTGAGAGACTGCCATAAGTGCACTGCAAAGCCTACATCTAGTTTCAACATCCTATCATTGTGAAGCAGTGCTTTCTGCTGTGAGAGCAACCAAAATGAGATTACAAAATAGATGGGACATAAGAAGTGTACTTTAGGTATCACTGTCTCCTATCACCTCCAGTTGGAGCCAATTCAGTTGCAGGAAAACAAGCTCAGGTCTCCAATTGATTCTGCATTATAGTGAGTTGTATACTTACTTCATTATATGCTACAGCGTGGTAATAATAATAGAAATTAGGTGCACAACAACGTATGTGTGCTGCTAAAGCAAGCACAAGTGCACAGCAAATGTGAAGCACTTAAGTTATCCCCAAACCATCTCTTTCCTGGACTGGAATAATAACCTGTCAGACAACTAGTGCCTGGTCCTGAACAGATTGGAACCACTGTTCTAAGTGCATGACTAACTGTTCAGACCATTGGACACAGTCTAAGCTTGCTATCTGCACTTTGTGTGTGTGTGTGTGTGTGTGTGTGTGTATGTTAGTACAAAGAGTATCCTTTATTATTCTCTGTCAAGTGGAAAATCACAATTTTAGACTTTTTGTTGCATTTTGAAATGAAGAAGTTAATTATTGTATCTTCAGAAGGTATTAGTTTTTCTTTGATAATGTAAAAGGAATGATAATGATGATGAATTATATATTTAAACACACTTGTTTCTTGAGTGGACATATTTCTTGAATGTCTGTATCCATATTTTTCCTTTACCTGATTCAGATAAGGATAGTTTTACTCTTTCAAAGATAGACTTTTGAAAGATAAATTTCACTGTTAAACTTTTATTGCCAAATTGGATTATTAAAGTATGATTATTTTATGGCATTTGATATATATATATATAATTTCTTACCTATTTAAATATCCTAATGTCAAAATACTTCTAAGATAAGCAAATTTTATTCTTAATAAAAAGTAGGTAAATATTGCTTACTTCATTTTGTTATATTAGACAAGGGGCAAAATTTAAATTGAGCGATTTCTCTTCTAGGTTTTGTTATGGAGCCCTGTGAGTCAATATTCTTATTTTTGGTGACTACAGCCAAAATAGAGTTTTCAGTAGAAGGGTGCTACTGGTGCACTGTATATAGTAACTTATTCCAAGAGAAAAATCCTCCCCATGTCTAATCTGTCCTTTGTAATTCATTAAACATATGATATTTCAAAAAAATTAATACCAAAAAGTGTATTGCAAGCACATTAATTTTCAAGAAAAATAAATGAGTTCAAAAGGTAACCTCAAAAATACCTCATTTTGTTTTGTTTTATATTATTTATGATAGTACTATTAAGTGCTAAATTGACATAAAATTGAAAGCAGTATCTAAGCAGTATCCATGTGCGTACATGCACACATAGGACTAGAACATTCTATTGTATGTGGGTACATGATTAACTAGGTCAAAAAGCAGAGTACTATAAATTGAGTAGCCTTGAGTGTTCTTTTCCCTATTACATCATGTGATTGTGATTAAACTGTTATCATGTTATATGTGAAATTATACGTTTTATACTCATATCATAAGTGCCTATGAATTAGAAAAAAATAACCAAATGTGTTAGCTTTGACCTTTTTGCAACTTGATTTAAAAGTTCTTACAAATTGCTATAATTATACTGTATCAATTTGTATTTGTGCTAACCTTTTGTTAATTTTTCTTGCCCTGCAACTTGTACCTTTAATTCAGATACCTAAATAAGATCACTGTTTTCCCTTTTTAAAGGTATGGTTGAACTTGATTAGTAATGTTCAACTTTTCACAAAAATGGGCAAAGCCATTCTAAAATCTATTGAAGACTGGTTTTATATTTATTTTTATATCACCGGTTATGTGACTGTCTAAATACTGAGGAAATTTTCATTGTCTCAGAACCAAACAAGACTTACCTGTGTTTTAAATAGTGTTACCTAACCTGTTAAAGCAGTGATAGGGAAGCAATGTGTATTTTACAGTTTTATGATTTTGCTCTTTGGCTGTGCCAATTGAATTCCCTTTATCTGAAATGCTGCTTTTAATTACTGAAAGAAATTGGTATAATAATAAGTCAAGAATATTTAGTACTTCTCAGGTATTTTGTTGATGTATAAGTTCAAATGCTTTTAAAAGTCAGTATGATGCAGCAAATAAGACTTTACCTTTGCATTCTTAATTAATTAAGACAGACTAAATTATAATTCAGGATATAGACAGTTGATTTAGGCAGCTATTTACAGATATGAAACTATGAAACTATACCTGTATATGTAATTTGTAGCTGGTTTTTGAAAATTCCTTGGATAGATGGACTAAAGTAGCGAAGGTAAAACATCATCTAATTATAAATTATAATTATAAATTAGATGACCATAAAATTAAGAAGGAATCGAACTTGTGCTCCCCAGATAGGCAGCAAGCCCGTCCTTAGAGAGGAACACATGCAATGAGTTTTCCTGTCTATCACAAACGTTGCGTAGCATAAGAATTCGAGCTAAAAAGAAGCGGTGACTACTCGTTGGCTGGTTACTAGCAATAAAATAACTTCTGCTTTTGGTTTTTGAAAACTACATTTTCCAGCCTCAGACCCAGAGCTCTGCAACGAAGAACCAACCAGTAGATATATATGGATGTAGAAGGATATTGTACAGTATGGCTTCAAGTAAAGTGCTCTGAAAGAAGAATCAGTCTGCTTTCAGAATATCCTCATGGAAGCCAGAGCTGAAAGATAAAGTGGGATCCAGGTCTCTGGGGAAATGTGATGCATTTATACCAAGTGTAGACTGCCTACCTCTTGACTTCTGTGTATCAGAGAAATAGTAAATCTCCCCCAGTTGGTATAAGCACTGTTTTAAGAACTTTGTTATCAGAAGTTAAGTACAATTACCAACAGATGGAAAGGATATCATATTATTATTATTATTGCTGAAACACCTTCCAAAAAGCATACGTCAAAGTGTAGCACACAATAGTTGCTAAAAAAGTAATTTCAGCTTATACTGCCCCCCAATTCTTAACCTTAACACTTTAAATTTAATTTTCATTGAGATGAGCAGAAAAAGGTTTTACATTTTTCCATTGTTTAAATTATGTTTTCCTAATCAGAATAGGGTCTGAGTGGTTTTCTTTAATTCTATACTAATGTTATTTTACATCATTTATTTCTCATTTTATTATTTAGATTGGTATGTACAGTAAAGTCCCTAATACCTGGGACTCTGCATTAATAGTACAGATAAAAGTTTCACCTCTATTTTATCTTTTTTTGATTTAAAATTTTTACTTTAATTTTGTTGTTTTATTTTATATTTTTATTAGATAAATGTTATCATTTTGACAATTCAATCAAATAAAAAGTTTAAATTGCCTTTGCATATAAATAAAACTCACAAAAGTGGGTTTTTATTTGACCCAAATTTGTATTTTATTTAATAACCTATTATATAAATTATGAATAAAGTAAAATTATTAACTTTATGCAAAAGATAAAAAATACCTTCAAAATTTGTCACTGAGACCTACAGTAGGGTGAAATCAGAGGCCTTTATTTTGAATTTAGATTGTTGTCACAAGAGTATTTTTAGTTCTGTAATCTCAGTTCCTTCAGATGCTGAGGCAGGAGGATTATAAATTTGAGACCAGTTTGGACAGCACAGTGAGACTTTGTCTCAAAATTTAAAAGTATAAAAGGTCTGGAGATGTAGTGTAGTTGGACAGCATTTACTTAGCATAAAGAAGGCTCTGGGTTAAAGCCCCAGCACCACAATTTTTATTATTTTTAGTGCAAGAAACATAATACATCCTGATTGCCTATTTACAGTAAATTCTACATACATCAGATGGTTTATATTTTTTTACAGCATTTTCTTAATGATCAAGCTAGATAGAATCATTATATCTGGTGACTTTAGGCTTTATTTGATATTGATGTTATCACTCAAGTTCATTAGTCATAATCCAAAAATGTGTCATTAAAACTTGTAGTTATTTTAGAACATGTAACATTTTCAAACATTTATCAATAGTTCATAAAGAAATAGAAAGTAAATATGAGATATATTCTGCAAGTTTTTTCATTCGACCATTCATAAATAGCTTTGGTACTGCAAATAGATATTCATGACAATAAACACTAAGACATTTTCAGTAACCCCAAAGTAAGAACCAAAGCTAAAAGTATACATGAACTCTGCTGGGCATGGTGGCGCATGACTATAATCCCACTACTCGGGAGGCTGAGACAGGAGGATCCTTGTGAGTTTGAGACCAGCCTGGGCTACAAAGTGAGTGCAAGGCCAGTTTCAAACTGCATAGTGAGACCCTGTCTCAAAAAGACAAAGTATACAAGGACTCGGGTCATAAATTTCCTCATGGTTTGTGTACACAGTCCAGGTCACACCTCCTGAAATGTTCGGAGGTGAGAAGGAGAAAATGTAACCACAGGAGAGGATTTCCTTAGAGGAATTCTTCTCCTCTTTGTGATTCACACTTACATTGCTCTGACTTATGCACACACTTGAGGAATTTCTGTGTATTTTACCTGTCTCCAGAAGTATAGGGTCTTAAATACCTCCTCCTTAAATGAATATATATATATATTTTATAACTCAGTTTTTCAGTGACTTTGAGAATAATTTCATGTGAAGTTTTTATTGTACACATTAGGTAGAGACTGAGTTTTTCAGAACTCACATCATTTTATTTACTCTATGGATATTTTAAGACATTTAAAAAGTTTACTGTGACACAGTTTTATTTTAGATATTTTCAAAGTTTGAGATAAGCTAAAAATAGAAAATGCAAATAGCCTATAATTTTAGAATTTAATAAAGACCAATATAAAATGGGACTTGTTTTCAAACTTTTGTGTACATGCATAGATAATTACTTAGAGAAATATTATTTTAATCACAGAAATGTGAATTACTCTTAGTGAGTGACATACTCTTTTCACAGTTATAAAAATTAAAGGATTTCTACTGAAAAGTAATTGGAAACTTGTTTTATATAGCTGGGGCTTATTTTCAGTGTAGACCCTCCTTAGAAAACTGAAGATCTATCCAAAATAGGAAAGCAGCACCTTTCACTAAAAGTGATTATTTTAGAAAATACCACCTTTATTAATTCATGCCATTAACTATCTTTCAAAATATTGATTTTATAATGTAATTGTTGAATGAATTCTTCATAAAAATTAAGGCAAAAATACTTTATTGCTTATTATATTTATTTATTTTATGTGTGACTCTAAAAATTGCCAGTAACTATTCTGAAATGTGATTTGAGAATATAAGTTAAGTAACTAGCTATAGACAGTTCGTTTACCTAACAGAACAGAAAGAACTGAATATTTAACCTAGCATGGAATTATTTCATCTGTTAACCAAAATTTATATATGCCGCTGCAGATGTGCATTCTTTTAGTTTCCATTTCTCCTCTGGATTCCTAATTTCCTTTGGCTTGAGGGTCCAGATAAGTTAGACACACACACACACACACACACACACACACACAGGCTCTCAGTAATCATAGTATGAACTTGTCAGAATAGGGAAAATATTTGTTAAATGTTTATCTTTAATAGATTAAATACCAACAATTTAAGGCAGCAGAAGACAGCAAAAGCAGCAAGAACAACAGGGCCCGAGCAAGCCTCTTTTCCTCTCTTATACTGTAAGCAGGCTACCCCCACCCGAGGGATGTAGCTCTCACACCGACTATCTCTGTGCCCTCCTCTTGCACAGGTTCAGGATGTTTACAGAGTGAGGGCCCCGGCCCCCTGCTGAGTCATTTAGTTAACCTTCTAAACTTTTCAAGTTGACACAATGAACAACATCCTAGAGTGTTAAGGGCATGTTCTTTACCCCTCAGGATGTAGAACTGCTGAGTTACTTAGTCAAACTTTTAGATTTTAAGTTGACATAATATATCAACCATAACACAGTTCAAAATGAGTGCATCTATACATCTACCATTTTTAAATTGCTCCTTCTTTTAAAATGATTAAGACATATTGGTAACTAAAATTTAGCACATTTAATAAATATTGTTTATTACATATTATATACATATAATTTTATATTAATATAAATTTATATACATATATAATTTTATATGCACATAATTTTATATGTAATAATTTTCCATGTAACTTCATTATTCCTTTTCTTTCATTTGTGGTTTCAGATTTTGCAAGTAGCATGACAACTGCCTCAAATGTTTTACTCAATGAATGTAAATGTTGGAAAATGAGTCTCATGTTTCATGGGTGATGTCTGGTACAGGGAGTGTACTCCGTATTATAAAGACAAGACATAAAATGCACAAGTTCAGGAAACAGAAATAGATAATTAAGTTCCCTCATATAAATATCATATTTAAAATAAGTATAAACAAGAAATTATAGTGAACTTTTGTAAGGGGAAGTTTTGCACCCATTCTGAATATAAATTGGACTTTCTTATGTGAGACATAGGGATCAGTCACTGTTGCTGCTGTGTCCAGCTCTCTACCCCTCCCTGCTTCCAGTGTGAATCAAGACCTCTGGCTTCTGCCACCATCTGAATGACCACCACCTGAGTGACCACCTCCCCAAGTCAGTGAGTTTGATACAACCCACCTGACTGGTCCTCTAGACCACTACATCTCACATGGACTCTGCTGTTTTCTACAGGCGATCACCTCTCAGGTGCAATCCGAATGTAGGGAACTTGTACCTGCTTACTGTAAGCCCACCAGTTAAAACTTGCCATGGGGAACCTGCCTATAAATGTTCTGGACCACAATGAAATCTTTACTCTCTTGCTTTTCCTTTCTTACCATCTCTTTTCCTGCCCACCTTGCTGGTTGTGCTCATCCAAGTTCTCCCCTCCCCTTTGGCTCTGTGAGGCACACTGCCCTCTTACCTCGGGGGCCAGTAAGCTCCCTTGTTATTTCACATATTTTCTTGTAGTACCAGATTTAACACACCCCAATCTAACTTGTTTCCCAGTTAGAACCTTCCTAGAGTGTGGCTTTCTTGATAGAAATAAAATGTACACAGGTAAGAAACAGCAACAAGGAACTCGCTTTCTATGAGAGAGGTTATTGGTGTGTGGGTCAAGTCTCAGACAGTTTGGCACCAAACTGTCCACCAGGATATAGAAATAGTTCATGAGAGGTGCTGTAAATATCCTTGGCCATCTCCACTGGAGCCCTTCTGAGAGAGGGCTTGTAGCTGTGTAGCCACTGTTCAGAGAGACCTTGAGACAAATGACAAGGAAAATATAACAAATATTATGTAACATGAGTAAGTTTTGGCTCAAGCATTCATCCTATTTATTTCAGACTTATTTTATACAAATTAAAGCTTATCAAGAAATGTTAATATCTTTTACTTTCCAGGAATCCACTTGTTTTTCATAAAGGTGTCTGAAATATGAGTAATATTTTACTATTATAAAATGTTACAAAAATGTAGATAATTATATTTTACAATAAAAGTAAAATCACCTTTCAACACTTTTCTATATGAATTAATTTACATTGTTTAGATTTTTCTTTCTCTCCCCAGATGTCTCTGTCTCTGTCTCTTGGCTTTCTCCCTCTCCCTCACCTTCTCCCTCTAGTCTTTTTTTCTTCTATACTAGGGACTCAACCCAGGACCTTCATATTTTCCACATTTAGCTAAGTCTTCAACCCCTTTTCAAATTTTTCTTTAATTTTGAGATGGGTTCTTGTTGAGTTGTAAATTTCTTAGGCTGGGCTCAAATTTGTGATCCTCTCGCCTTAGCTACCTAAGTCACTGGGATAACAAGAAGCGTTTTCTTTTACTATGACATGTAGAAAATATTTTGAATAAGTATTTTTTCTATGACCAAGATAACAAATATTTATGCATATTTAATTATACTTGTTGTTGGTGAATGTTGATTGATCACTTTCTAAGAGAAAGCAACAATGGAATAGGGACACAAAAGTATAATTATTAAATTCTTACTATGTCCATGGGGATGAAATGATAATGTAAACCCAAAATTTATATACAGGTGTTAGATGTGTGATGGGTTTTCACTGTGGCTCTTGGGAACCTTGCTAAAATAGAGAACTCACTATCATTTTTAAATGAGATATATCTAGAACACCACATTCCCTGATGAACATGAAATAAGAATTTTAGCGCAGAATCATTCTGAAAAATAGAAAAATAATCTTCCATCTAGCATAGGCCACAGAGAGACCCTGAATGGCAACCTGCACAGAAACAATAGGAGTAGGCTGTGACCAAATTTCTACTGTCCCAAACCAAGTATGTATAGGAAAATATTTACTGGTAATCATGTCTGTGTCTATGTTCTGAGGGTTAGATTTTAATGGTTATAAAATCTCAGAATCAAAACGACTCACCTTCTTCTAGTTGTGGGTAACAAACATATCAAACAGTGAATCTTAATGAATGCAAGTTGGCATATTCTTTAATATTGATTAGTTTTTTAAGGATGGATTTTTTCTATTAGTCATTGGAATATTTTGATTTCTATCACAGGAGACAATTAAAACATACCAGTATTTGTTCAAGAAGTACAATTGCTATTTTATTGTGCTCTTTTATTTTCCTGATAAGTAATAGCTCAGATAATCCTGTAGAGCATCATCATTATTCCTCAAAAAATAACACTTAAAAGCAATTATGATTACAATAAAATAAATAAAAGCCTGGTGATATAGTTTAGTGGTGCAGCACCTGCCTTACAAGCACAAGGTCCTGAGTTCTATTCCTGGTACAAAAAAAGCAGTCATATTTATAAAGTTCACTATTTTCCATACTGTTTTGCCTGTAAAGTAATTCTAATTGAATAGTAAAAAAGATAAAGATGTGGCCATGTTGTGCTCTAGGTTGGTGCTGTGCTCTGTAAACATGTCTTTATTCTCATCAATTTTACAAGTTTCATCTGGAAATGTGGTAATTTTTAACAACCTATGAACGGTTAGGATAATTACATGCATAAGTATTTCTGATTCTAAGCTCCCAAGATGCATAACCTGAAGCATCATTTCTCTCAATTTGTAAGTGTTCAGAATAACTATTTTTCACAGAAAACAGTAGTTACATTCATAGAAGTAAATCTTGTTAGTGGAAAATCTCCCACAGACAATTTAGAAAGCAAAAATTTAGGATGTAAAATTGATAAAATTAATGATTGTTGAGGAGAACTGAAACTCGCTAGTCGTTGGAGGGAATATGATACTGCGCAGGCGCTCTGGCAAACAACCCGGAAGTTCCTTGGAGAGTAAAATGTGAAGGTCCTGTAGGGCCTGGCAATTTTACAGTGAGATGTACACCCAAGAAATTGAAAATGTATGTTCATAAAATAGCCTGAAAATTAATATTTACAGTGTTATTATTCTTATCTAAAAAGTGAAAATATCAACTTTCCATGAGCTGGTAAATGAATAAACAAAATATATATCGACAAAGAAATACTAATCAAACGTAAAAGAACTGAAACATTAATACATATGCTGGTCCACCGAACTATAAAGGCATTATACTCTGTAAAGGAAGCCAAAGGGTTTAGGGTTTTATAATGCTATCTGTATGAAACGTTCAGAAGAAGCAAAATCATAGAGGGAGAAATCAGAGTAACAGCTGCAGGACTGGAAGAAACGGGGGCTGGTAATGGGAATGAGAGTGCTGGGGGGGGCATGACACCTTTGGGAGTTCGGTCGCAGTAAGGATTGCACAGCTTTGTGAGTCCACCGGTAACCACAAAGCTGCAGATTTAAAATGCGAAAGCCTACAATATAAGCAGTACAACTAAATAAAATGTAGACGATAACAGAAAAGATGGGATACAAAAAGTCACCGTGTGACAAAAAAATACATTTTGTATAACGAGAGTACATAGATTCTAAAACAGCTGATTTTCTGTCTACACACAATAAAAATATGATTTTTTTTCCTTAAAAACATATGTAACTCTTTAGAATGGGCATAAAAAGAAGCAAAAGTAATAGTAAGTTAAATAAAAACAAAGGATAAAACCAAATTAATACATTTAAAATACAACGATTACATACTTAATTTATGGCTCCAGTTTGTTATGGTTTTTATGCAGGAGTCCCCCAAGAGCCTCGCGAGATCAGAGGCAAGGCTTTTAGTAAGGCTCTTGAGCGACTGGGCCCACAGAGCTGACTTGCTGTTGGAAGGCCGGTTCTGGTCCGAAGAGAAGAGGCCGCTTACCCTGGTGAGCTTCGCGGCGGGTCTCCCTTCCCTGCTCCCCCTTCGCTCGCTCTCTCTGGCTCCTGATCAACCCGAAGGAAGCCTCTCTTCCGTAGAACCTTCTGCCTAAGATTTCCATGTTTGAGCCTGCTAAATACAGACTCAAAGCTCTCAAACGTGAGCCCAAACACACCTCTCCTCTTTTAATTCTTGGTATGCAGTATTGAGCCCCACTGAGGAGGAAAAAGGTCAAGACACAGTTACTGTAACATTTTTACATTTTTTTAAATCAAAGTATCGTTTTTCGTAGGAACATGAATTTACCATAAAAAGACATTTAGACGTAAGTACAAAAATTAATGTTCAATTCCAAAATCTATATCAGAGTCACTATAAAAAAACAAAAGTAATAGCAGCTGCTCTTAACCATATCTCCATTTTTAAGAGCTTCGCTTCACTTCATTTGAATAAATTAACCTGGCTCCAGTAGTAAGAAATTGTAATTTTGATTCTGATTCTGATTTTCCCAGTTTCCTGTGTAGTACCTCTCTATACTTAAATATCAAAGCTCCTCTAAGAATACTTTATAGCTTATTTTACCCTATACCTTCCCTCGTTCTTCTGCCTGAACTCACAAATATCTTCATGATATCCATGAAAAGAGTAGCATGCCATATTTATGTACTAAAACTGAATAGAGCCGTAATATGAAAAATAACTTAGAGCTATAACTTAAAGGATACCAAGAACATACGGAATAACAACGAAAATGATTCATAATGCTTGACCATAAATTAAAGCTGAAACTTCATCAGTTTGGCATGTTACAGACACCTAATGTAATTCCTGTCAGCAATGATACAAAGAACATCACCACTTAGAACACTAGGTGCTAACTGTGGATTGCAGGTGTTACCTTGTGCTGATTTCAATACGAAATCATACAGCCCTAGAAGAGTCCAGGCTAAAACCTGTTCTAATCAGTTAGCTATTTATATTGACTGGTCAGCACTAATCTACCACCAGCCAAAATTTGACCTTAGATAATTGAAAACATGAAGTTAGCAGGTTATCTTATAAATTTGTTATAATTTAATGAGATATAAAATTTAAAAAGTTGTATGTGTTAGAAATATTTTCTAGTATGCTTCTTCACTGCTTTTGTTATGAAAGGAGCAGCCCATTTTATGTTCATCCTTATTCTATCAGCTTAGAAACATAAAAAACGACTCTGAAAATTGTAGGCAAAGAAAAATTGGCTGGACATACACGAACAGTGAACCAATTTATATTCTCTGGCTAGCATTTTGATAATGAAATTTCAGTGCAGTGAGACAAATCCACTTGATATGAATTTAATGTTTTTGAAAATATACTGTTAGGATTGTTTTACTATAAGCAAATAAACATTTTCCTTCTGAAATTATTGTATAATAATGATGCCTAACCCCCAAAATGTATATAGACGCATGTAATTCCATATTTAATTTAAAAGTGTTTGCATTCCATGAAATTTTCCTACTATAGATATTCTTTAAATACAGGGCACCAATACCTATTTGAAATTGTTTGTTATTGTTTTTCTTTAATTTAACTAATATTTTTGTCTCCTATTTGCATATTGAAGTATTGCACAAATCTATATAATGGGGATTATATTGTTCTTATTCCTGCCTGTGATTTGAGAACAACTGATCTCTCTTCTGAGTTCTGATGTAAGTACACATCATTCTAATGAAAAGGCAGTATTAAGTGAATATTCTCCACAGCAGTTCCAGGTACATAGAGTGGCACAGAATAATGGGAATTAGACGATGTAAAAACTGACTCCTTTGTACATTAAAACATCAAAATGTCTCTTACATGCCTTAGCTTTGATATACTTAATTTCTATTACTTCTTTCAGTTCATTTGCCAATAAATATAAAGTAGAAATCAGAATGTTGAACTGTAAATATCTTGGGCAGATTCTTTGTGTATGTGTCTTGTTTTTAATATTAACAGTTGAACAAATATATAATTAATCTTTTCAACTGACCTTTTAGGCCATATTTGATGAAGGATAACTGAGAAGGAGAAGAACTTTTATTTCTTTTTCTTAGGTGAGGAAACATATATTGAGAACATTCAATACTGAAATATTAAAGATGTTAGATAACATCCCCAGAGCACACTCTTTCAGAACAAGAATGACTCTAAAGATTTTCCAATCCATGAATGGAAAGTAATTATTTTAAGCCCTGATACCTGACAAAGAAAATGTGGATGAAGCCTACGTGTATAACTGATATTCGAACTGATATTCTGAACACTCTAAAGTTATTCATAAGAATATTAAATGAATATCAAATCTGTTCTCCTTTCTGATTGCTCCCACATTTATTTTGATACTCTCACATTTGACCACAATCAGAATTCCCAATTTTTTTTTTTTTTTAGAATTCCCAGTTTTTAAACATCATCCAATTCTCTTTTGTTGTCTTTTGTTCATTTCTCTACTTGATGTATACTTCTTAGTGTGCTGTTTTAACACCCTAACCCAACTCCCCACTTATGGTCCCTTGTTTTCCATAGGAATCATCTCACATCATTCTCAGGTTTTTTTTTTTTTTTTTTGCCAAGAAGAGCTAAAATTAATAGTCATTCATTAATTATTAATTTAAGTTAATTTCTTTTACCTTGGTATTACATAATTATATCACTTACACTCTTCATATTGTACATTATATTTCAATGCTTATTCATGCTGTATATCTTTAGCATTGTATACCTACATTTTGATATATGTGATTCATTTGAAATGTCTCAATTGAACCAACACATTTTAACAAAAGTAGTTTTGTCCATATGTTTTTGAGTTTTATCAGTTGCCAGCATTGTCTGTGTCTCTCTCTTTCCATATATATATTTTCTTCTCTCTGTGAATGTAATGAAAAATGAATTAGTTAAATATACAATAGCATTTATCTCCTAATAACCTGTACAGAAAACTGTAAAAATGAAAATATTATCCTATAGGATGATATTCAAAGTTTTTTATTTTTGAGAATAAAATAAGATGCTCTTATTTAAAAGCATAATCCTCTCATATGCGAGTGAAAGTATTGGGCAAATGAATGAAAGAAAATAAGAATGAAAGTGCATTTTTTATGCAAACGTGAATGTAGGTAAAGGGTAAAGCCTAATGTAAGTGCTTGCCACACCACTTGTGTGTTCATATGTTGTATTGAGTTTGTCAATAAAGATTGGATTTTAGATGCAGACCAGTTTTTTCAATTAGTGTATGTTTGTAGTACATAATGTTTATATTCTTTGCGGGGAGTTGGTACGTGTATATAACACATCTTTATTCCTTTTCTTATCTCCTTTCCCTTCCTTCCCCCTCCCTCCATCTCCTGATAAACTCCCCATTATGTTTTATTTTGCTCTTTATTTATACTTCAGATTTCTCATAAAAGATAAAACATTCCTTGTTTAACATTGCGTGTTTGATTTATTTCAATTAGCACTATGCTCTCAAAGTCCATTCCTTTTCCTACAAATAGCTCATTTATCTTTATAGCAGAGTAGTACTCCACTGTGTGTGAATTCCACAGTTTTTATTCATTCATCTGCTGATGCACACACAGGCTCCTTACAAGATTTACCTATTATGAATTTTGTTGCTATCAGCATGGGTATGCATATGTTACCATAACAGTATGTCTTTAACTCTTTGGGGAAGATACCTAGAAAGAGAACATCTGTGTCAAATGGAATTTCTAGTTTCAGTTTTTTAAGGAATCTCCAATTCTGGTTATGATACATCATTTTATTACAAATAGCTAGTTTCTCTTCTAATTTTTACCATGTGCATTTAAATTTGTTACTGTTTAGAACTATCAGATCCAATGGTTTTAACTGATTTCTCTATATATTACCATACTCTTACAGTATTTATTGTATGGATGCATTCTAATTCCCTTAATCTTAAATACTCAAGAGACTATAAATGCTTTGAAAGCATAGATTTTTGTGTGTTTTATTAATGACAGAGTCTTAGCTCCCAGAAAAATGCCTCTATGTGTGATTTGCTCAATAAATATTTGTTGGACTGATGAACTATAATATAAAAATATAAAATATAAAATATAAAAACATTCATTCTTTTGTCATCCTTGGTAAAGGAAATTCAAGTTTTTGTGGTCTGGGGCTCAAGCCCAGGGCCTTTGCACTGGTCTCTATCCACAAATCTTTTAATTAATTAATTAATTAATTAATTTAAAATTTGTTATTATTTTGTTTTTATTTTGAGACATTATCTCGCTAAGTTCCCTAGAAAGTCTTGAACATTGTTCCTCAGTACTGTGCCTCAATGCATTTCATCAGAATTGCTCACTTTGTCTCTGCTTTTATCTAGTATGTTGATTGTTTCACTGGTTTTCATATAAAATATTCAATGTTGCCTGTTTAAAAAATGTTACAGGGCAAAGCTTGGATAAGAAAGTAAGAAAAAGCCTTAAAGGACTTAAGCTTGAAGAGTGATAGAATTAGGCTGGCTTTAACCACACTCATTTTATTTTGTGGGAAAATTGTCACTTTATGTACTTCTTGGAGTCATCTTTTGTGAGTAATTGTGGTGTTTTCATTTTCTCACTGTCCTGAATTGATTCAAAACTAGGTATGTTTTAGGTGGAAAAGTGGCACAGCTCAATTTCAAATTTTGCCAAGAAAAATGAGGAGGAGGAGGATTAATCACAGGAGCAAAATTCCTCTAAATATTGAAAGACATATAATCTCAAACATAGATTTCTGTGGCAGATTCATAGCAACAACCAGTACTTTTATCCACCAATTCTTTTTTGTTTGTTTGTTTGCTCTTATTTTTTATTTTAAAGAGGATAAAAAAATAAAAACATTATACAATTTCAAAACATGATGATAGGAAATTAGCAGTGGTTGTTATAGTGCATACTGTTTTCTTCTAAGTAGTTGTTCAGGTGTTCTACTAACTTCTATTGGTTTATTGAAAGGAACAGTTAATGCTTAATTGCTTGATCAATTTTGCATATCCACCAATACTCTTATACTTTACATTTTGCTTTGTCAAGCACTGTGATACGAATTTAACATAGGTATTCTGAGAAGGTATTTCTGGTATTTGTTGGCCACATTATATGAGCACTATACTCTCCGCTGTGTTACCACAGCAGACTTGAGATCACATTACCCAGAATCCTTTGGGAGGCAGAATTCTGTTAGATTCTACCAGTGGGGGATTCTTTTTAAGAGGTGGGAGGCTGAAGAATCTGTTTTCATAATCTACAGCAATAGGTAGGGAAAGGATATAGATGGGAACAGTATACTGAAATAAGCACCAGTATTTTTGTGCAAAACTCTTCATGGTAGCTCTAACAATGGGTAGGGCTTTGCTGAATTCTGACTAGCTGGAGGTTACACATCTAAGAGCTCTTTCAAGTCTTCTGATTTTTGTTTAGTAACTATTTCCTTGTAATACATTCCTTCCTTCTGGAATTTTCGAGCAGTGTATGTCTTCCATTCTTAACCTTGATATAGATGCTGTAAAATCAAGGACTGATCTCTACCCAAGCAACCTGAAAGTCATACATTAAGGTATATTTATGCTACAGAATTCAAACACCAGGATCAACATTACACTGAAAAAATGATGACACAGTTATAAGCTCCAAAATATGAAATGTTGGTCAATGACAGACTATATACAATGGAGGTCTGTACATTATGATGGAGTTGAACTTTTTTCTGTTTCCTAGGGGCATCACCTCCATCGTGTCATGAGGCAATGCACTACTTGGGTGTGCATGGTGATGTGGGTGTAAATAAACTTACTGCACTGCTGTTGGAGGAAAATATGGCTTATATAATTATGCCAAATACATAATATTTGATATTTATAACTAAGTTACTGGTACATGTACTAACAATATTATAATTTTATAGTTATTTTAAAGTGTACTTCTATTATAGAAAAGTTTTCTGTCAAATAGTATGTCATGTGATGCTGGCAACAGCTTCATCTATCTCACGTGTGTCTTGTCTCTTGATTGTATCAAGTGGCCCCTTCAGGTGATTGATCTACAGCCAACTAGTTTTGTGTAAGTACACTCTATGATTTTCATATTCTGATGAAATAAATTACTTAAAGGTGTATGTCTAAAAAGATATGCATTTTATTATGTGAGGCATGACTGTAGTACATACTGATATCTTTATCAACTGCTAGGAATTAACTGGTAGTATATGTCTCTAATAGTAGGTACAGGTACGGATGCAGATACTTTCAAAATTCTACTTGAATAATAATTAATGGACATATCGTGTTATTATTCCTTATTTTAAGAAATACTAGGAGAAACACTGACACTCTAGATGATTTTATTTAAGGAGTCAATGTTTAAAAAACAAAAAAAAAAAAAAACACCAAATGAGAATCAGAGAAACATATTTCACTTTTAAAGTGAAAAGAGAGATAGCTGGGTGTCTTGGAAAGTGTTTGTATGCCCAGCATTCTGGGAGACTGACACCAGAGGATTTCAAGTTCAAGCCCAGCACAGGCAATTTAGCAACTGAGAGACCCTGTTTCAAAATAAAAAACAAAAAATGGCTAAAAAATGCCTGAGGATGTAGCTTAGTGGGAAAGCCATGGATTCCTTACCACTGTGATGGCAAAGAGAGAGAGGGATCATTTGACTAAAGTTATAGTCATACTCTTGTGTGTGCACATTTCCTTAAGCAACATGTAGTATTAAACTTGATAAACAAGTGCACAACTTTAAATTTACGAAGGGCAAAGGTCTTCAGATGATAACACTCTTGTTTATTTTAAGGTGAAGCTGGGCAACAAAATCGCTGTTATTGTTGGAAAAATGCTAACTGGAATACTTGCACAAAGCACATATCTAAGAAGATTACTTTCAAAGCCACATATTAAAGGCTTGAGGCCTTTTTATGATCTTTATTCTGCAGATGACTGAGTAAGGCTTTAAGTCTTAAATTTCCTTAGGTGTCTTAATGGTCGGGGGCCAATTTATTTGACAACTTGGCCATGATGGGTAGGCTGCATCTCAGCACCGCACATCTGAGGACATGGCGCTCCAGGAAAATAGGAACATATGTAGTAAACTGGAGCAGTTTAACAGAGCATTTAATGATTATTTGCTTGAAAATATCTGTAAAGGGAACTAGAAATCCAGACAGCAAGCCTGCAGTGTTCTTTCTCCTAAACTTTTAAAGGAAGTGACTAAAGGTTCATTTTTTTTTTTATAGCTGCTGTTTCACTCTTGGAGGTTTTGTATGCTGACATCTACTGTCACTGATTCTAATTCCAAAAAACTGATGAATGTTAAGTAAAATTCTTAATAAAAAGTAGTGTATCCAATGTGAATATTTTAGATAAGATCATTATATTGGCTAGAAAGCTAATATATAACAAGTTATTATGATACCTTATATAACAGAGTATTGTATGAAAAGTCAAAAATACATATTACTTAGCCAGTTAGGGACAAATACTACATAATTTTACTCATGTAAGATATCTGAAAAAGTTATACCCACGTTAGCAAAGAAAAGAATGATGGTTGCCAGGAACTGGAGAATGAGCAAAGTGGGAATTTGCTAATCTTTCTTATCTATCTTTCATCATTTCAGAATTTCAATTATGCAAGGTGAATATGTTTCAGAGATCTAATGTACAACATTGTCCACATAGATTGCAATGCCATATTGCACAGTTAAAAATCTGTTAAGAATGTGGGTCTTAGGGCTGGGGATTTAGCTCAGTGGCACAGTGCCTGTCTGGCAAGGGCAAGGTTGTGAGTTCGATTCCCAGTACTGCAAAAAAACAAACAAAACAAAACAACAATCAAAAAGAACGTAGGTCTTATGCACAGTGTCTTTAATATAGTAAAAAAGAGACATTGCTAATCCTTACACGTATATATGTGTGTGTATAATTTCAGTTATGCAAGATGCACAAGTTATGAAGCTATTACACACTAAACTTTTGATTATATTTTAAAATGTTTCTTTAAGGTATGATTAGCATACAAAAAGCTGTAGATATTTACTGCACATGTAATTTGGTGTCTGAGGTGAGTACATACCCATTAAACCATCATCTTAATGAATGCTGTGTTAGTCTGTTTTTCATTTCTGTGACAAAATACCTGAGAAATAACAAGTTAAGGAGGAAAGTTGCTCATCTCAAGGGAGTGGGAAGCACAGAGAGAGAGAGGGAGAGACTCAGAGAGGAAGAGGCTGAGGTGCAGATATGGTCCCTGAGGTCAGGCCCCAGGTTGCACTCCATTCAACTAGGCCTGCTTTGTTTCTATGACGTTAAATGACACCAAAGCAAAATCTCATCTATGGTGCGATCCACTTGATAAAGTTAGAGCCCTAATATTCACTTTCCACAAAGCCTATCAGATGGCAGTCAAGCCTTTTAAGTTTTGGAGGAAACTTCAAGTCCAAACCTAACAAATGTCCTAAACTTATTCATAACCTCTAATGGTTTCCTCCTTCCACCTTTGCTTCTTTGTTTAGATTTATTGTATTTTCCCTTTTTGGTAAGAGTACTTCACTTCAGATGTACCTCCAGGAAATTGTTATTGTTATTCCTAGGCCCTACATTGTATAGATAGGTCTCCAAAATTAATTTTTTTGTAGAATTGAAACTGTGGACCCTTTTACAACCACCTTCCCACAACCCCCATCTCCATCCCTAACAGCTATCATTCTCGTTGTATGTGTTTGACTATTTTACAATTCCACAGGTAAGAAACATTATGAAGCATTTGTTTTTCTGGGACCTGTCATAAATTACTGGCTTGAAGTCCTCCTGGACCATCTATGTTGTGAAAAATAAGAATAATTATTTATTGCTAGGCTGAATACCATTTTTGTTCACCTGACGCATCTTCTTTATTTGTTCATCTGTCAGTGGACTTTAAGGTGATTTTAAACATTGGCAATTGTGAATGATGCAATAATGAACATGAGACTTCAGAGATCTCACAAGGATGCTAAAGTTAATTCCTCTGGATAGATACCCAGAAGTAGAATGGCTAGATCAAATGATAATTCTATTTTTACTTTTTGACATAATTTCATATTGCTCCTCACATTTATTGCAACAGTTTGTTTTCCCACTGACAGTGTATATGACTTCACTCTTCTCCACACTGATTTCTTGTGTTATTTATTATAGTCATCCTAATAGTGGTGAAGTGATATTTCATTTTTTATTCACATGGTAATTAGTGTTGAAGAGCATCTTTGCATATACCTGTTGCTCTATTTTTATATCTTTTTAAAGAAGTTCATATTCAAGTCCTTTGCCATTTTTAATGGAACAGAATGTTCTTTGGCTTCTGTGTAGGAGTTCATATATTTTTGACATTGTACCTTCACCAAATGGTTGCACAGGTTTCCTTTTCTTTCCAGAAGCATTTTTATTTTCAGGTAATTCCACTAATTTTTTTTTGTTGTTTTTATTGCCTGTGCTACCGGCATTATGTCTAAGGAATCTTGCTCAGTCCAATGTCTGGAAACTTTTTTCTATAGTACTTTCAAGAGTTTTATTGTTTTTGGTTTTATGTTTAAATCTTTAAAATATTTTGTGTTGATTTTGTATTTAGTGTGTTGTAAGGATCCAGTTTCCTTCTTTTGCATCTGGATATCCAAATTTCCATCATCATTTATTGAAGAAAATAGAACTTATTAACTGTATGTAATTTGGTACCCAGTGAAGATCAGTTGCCCATGTATGCTTGGGTTTATTTTTGGATTTCTATTCTGTTCTATTGATGTGTGTGTTTGTGCATTGCATGTACAGTTCACTTTGGGAAGTATGGACGTTTGAAAATAAGATAGAATGATCTTGCATTTGTGTGTGTGTGGAATCTACAGTTTTCTACATATAAGCTTATATTTTCTGTAAAAGAAGAGAATTTACATCTTTCTTTTTCTATGAAAATGCTTTCATTTTTTTCTTGCCAAAAATTCTTTTCATTTATTTACTTTTATTAGTTCATATTTCAGTACATAATGATTACATTTATCATGGGGAGCTAGTACATGTACATAAAATGTCTTAATGCTTTTTTATCCCCTATTGCTCCTATCCTCCCTGCTATGTTTGATTCTTGGTCTCCTTCCCATTTGCAAGTTCTTCCAAGTATGATATGGAAGACAAAGGTGAGAGTAAAACTCCTTTCTACATTAGGGAACTTAAAAGAAAGGCTTGAGATTTTCACTGTTGAGTATGACATTAGCTGTGGGCTTTGCATAAATAGCCTTTATTTTATAGAACTAAGCTCCTTGTAGCCCTAATATTTGAGAGTTTTTACCATGCAATGATACTGAATCTTGTCAAATGCTTTTCTGCATCTATTGAGATGACAGTATTAATTAAATCCTTCTGTAAATGGGCTGTACCATAGATTGATAAATTTTCATATGTAGAATTATCCTTGTATCCCACAGATAAAGAAGTCCTTTGCCATTTCTCTTGTATCCTATCCTACTTGGTCATAGGACAGTATATGATTGTTTTTTTTTGGGGGGGTGGTACTGGGAATCAAACTCAGGACCTTGCACTTGCCAGGCAGGTGCTGCGCTGCTGAGCTATATCCTGGCCCTGGTATGTGATTCTTGAATGTGATGTTATATTCAGTTTGCTAGTATTTTGCTGAGAATTTTTACATCAATGTTTGTCAGAAATATTACCCTATATTTTTCTTATTCTGTTAATAACTTTTTCTGGTTTTTGTATCAGAGTGATGCCAGCCTCATGGAATGAGTTTGGAAGACTGTAAGAATTGGTTATTAATTTGCTACAAATATTTGACAGAGTTTACCCTTAAAGTTATCAATTTTTGGCTTTTCTTTATTATGAGTTGGTTTTATTCATACTCTTTCAGTTACTTCCCTTGTTGTTGTTCTGTTCACACTTTCTACTTCTTGATTCAGTTATGGTAGGTTCCATACTTTTGGAAAAATTTTTGTTCCTCTAGGGTATCTGATTTGTTGGTATATACCTGTTAATAATATTCCCTACTGATACTTTTTTTTTTTTTACCTTTGTGAGATTGGTTGCAATTCCTTTTTTTTCCTCTTTGTAATTTTTAATTGTGTGTTTTTTGTTTTGTTCTGATTTTTAATCTTCTTTCTTTTTCTTTTAATCTACCAATGTGTTTGTTCATTTTATTTACCTGTCCTGTGTTTAAAATTCAAGGACAATCTTTGATTTTCTGAATCAAATTTATATTTTATACCTATGTCTTCTTATAATTTTAGAACAATAGGAAATTTGAAATGATAATGACATTTTTATTTATTTAAAGTAATATATATTCTTCTACTAAATTTTTAATATTTAATGAGTTTCAGGAAACTAAATAGATAGTAAATGATTTCATGTAAGGATTTTGCTTTAAGTAACTTCATTTGTATGTCAAAGTTAAATATCAAATGAATATTTCCACTGATCATTTATTAATGATGAAATAGATTTCTTATTCTGTATAATACACAAGAGACTCTCTTAACAATAATTCTCAGTATGAACTGAAATAAATTGCTGGAGTCCATGGTCCCCATAATTGAGGAGGTAGAAAAATGATGAGATACAGTTGGGCTTTTTTCTCAGTGTAAATTCATGACAGTGTATATGACAATACCCTGAATACTTTATCATAATCTAACATCCCTGTAGGGCATAATCTTTGTTTTAGTAATTATTATTGCTTCATGGCCCAAAGACAATAGATCCACTAGATATCTTGGCTAACTTCCTAATACCAACATAAGGGCCATCTTCAGACACTGACAAATTTATTTCACCATGAGAAGAAAAAATTAGAGATTAGCACATCTTTGATTGATTAGTGATGATTCTGCTTCTTTCAGTGTAAATAACAAATTAGAGTATTTCTACTTTTTGGTCCTTTTTTAAGGGAGAACTTGATTAATCTATCTTTGAAAGATGGTTTCATAGTTCCTACCGGTTAAGCGTTACATTATTTTGGTTTAGGTTTGTTAATATGTGTCTGGGATTGAAAGTAACATTTTTTTCCTCCAGAATATGCTGTGTCTTCAGCCTAAGCAGAATAGAAGAGATATTGGGCTCTTTTTTCAATCTGAGTTTTGCAGGAATACTTCTTTTATGTAAATTTTCAACCAGTTTGTAAATCCTCCACGTGTATCTTTTAACTGCTTCTGACGGTTCCAACTCTATCTTCTATAATTTCCTTGCTGCTATATCAACTACTGTAGGAGTCATTAGTTTCATTACGTATTCCTGCTTTTGGTTGAAAAGATTTGTGCATTTCAAACTGAACTTCACCACTCTTAAATTAGCTTTGTAGAGAATACATTTTCATTTTGAAAGTTTGACAAGATCCTGCATGAAATTTTGTAATGTTTTAACAATTTTTTGTGTCCCTAATACACGTACATTTTTCTTTTCTCTGATCAAACAACATATTTGGCATTAGCATGTATTCTATACTTTCAGGTCTTCTCATGGCATCTTTAAACCTAGAAACTTTATCTTATTCTGTGCTGCTTTTATTATTCATTCACAATTTGTCACTCCAAAAACTTCTTTCAAAGCTATCTTCCATTTGGTGTCAGCTATTAACTTCCTTTGGGAAAAGTTTGTTAATATATTTTCCATTTGTTGCATTATTGAAGAAAACAGAATTGCAAATGTTATCCACTGTTACCTAAAAAGGTTGTTATTATCTAACATTTTTCAATCACTTGTGACTGGGAAGTTGGAAATTCGGAAGTAACTACCTCGACATTGTAGTGCACACCTTTAATCCCAGCACTCAGGAGGTTGAGGCAAGAGTATCGCCATGATTTTGAGGCCAACCTGAGCTACATACTGAGCTCAAGGCCAGAATAAACTACACAGTAAGACTGTGTCTCCAAAAAAAAAAAAAAATCAGAAGTAGCTGAGATGAATAGTTCTGGCTCAAAATCTCTCATAGGGCTACAGATTCCGACTGGACAGGAAACGTCAAAGATCAGGGCATGCTTTTCATGGAGTCTCAAGGGCTTCCCTGTGATATTTTCACATGTACTACTTTGGGCTGCTTCACAGTGCGGCAGCCTGAAGAAATGTGTATTGCTCATATCTCACCTGGCTTTGCAAAACCAAGGTTCAAAGAGTACCAGGCTGATGCTGTATTCTTGATGCAGAAGTCACATTGCAAAGTTTATTGATTGGGTTAGTCAAGAGTCAGCCCCCACTGAAAATTTAGGAGACTTAGGAACAGTCATCTTTAATATGCTGTTAACACACTATTTAATAATGCTCATTTAGTTTCTCACGTTATATGAATTGACATTTAAGCTGTTCAACAATGCATAAATCCTGCAGACTGATTTTTTCTCCTATAATAAAGAAAATGAAACCCTAACTCCCATGTGGTTGATTTTGCAATAAAGCATTTAAGGTGTTACTTTAATTAAAAAGAAATTATAAGGGTCAGAATCAGGTAGGACTGGTATCTTACAAGAGAAAGAGATGTTAGAGCATGCTCTTTCCAAAGGCTTACATGGAAGACTTTAAAACCATGTGATGACATACCAAGAAAAGACACTTGGATTTGAGGGTTTAGTTCAATAACAGAACACCTGTCTGGTATGGATGAAACACTGAGTTTGGTTACTAGCACAAATAATTGAATAAATAAGTACAAAAAGAAAAATAATGGTGTCTAAATATTGGGAGTGGCTGAAGTTGGGAAGTAATTACCCTTGCAGGAGGAAGCCAGCCTGAAAACATAGGAGGTCCTCAAAGCACAGAAACAAGCCATGCTAGCTCGTTGACTGATTGCTGGGCAGGGAGGCTGAAATTAATCAGCCTCTCCAGAGTGTGAAATAAATGCTCTTCTGTTCTTGGGCAGTTCCCCTTCTCTGCACAGGAGAGAGAGGACCTCCACCTGACCCCAGGTTTTTGTCTCTTGTCTATTTTTTCCTCATTCTTGCCTCAGTCCCTTCCAGGGGTACAGCAGGAACTTAACGGATTCTTACATCTAAAAGCAAGAAAAAAACGCTTTGCCAGAGACCAAGTGTATGTACATCTTGATCTTAACTTTCAGACTTCTTAACTATGAAAAAATATGCTTCTGTTTAAGCCAACCAGTCTGTGTAATCTTGCTATGACAATCCAAACTAATTCAATAAGCAAAGTACATAATTATTTTGTAAAGCAGATACATAAAAACTGTGTATAATATGAGGTACTATTTGCAGTTTATATATATATATGTATATATTTATATGCACAGTTTAAAGCAGGTTAAGCATTTATCATCTGAATCAACTCCCATTTCTTCATGGTGAGAACACTTAATATGCTTTCTCTTAGTTGTGTGAGACATATTGTTTAAAAACTGGAAAATATATTTTTCAGTATTTCTTTGGAGTTCACAATGCAATTTAGCAAATAAAGCAATGGGTCATCCTGAAATAAAGATATACTTTTCAAAGCTCACTTGTCTGTTCACTAACGGCCTTCTTCCTTTCAGATGCTTCTATAGAATATTGTGGGAACCACAAAATATTTAGTTTATTGCCGTATGACTTTTTTGTGTAAAATTGAAGATGATTCATTTGTATTTGGTTTTCCGCTACAGGGAAAAATGTGGTCTATTTTTGAAATACTTCTTTCTTAGTTATGAGGCTGAGTAATATTAATTTATACTATATAGATTTAACCCAGAATTTTACATATATTATGGAAAATGAATTTAAATATTGAGTCAGTAAGGAATTAATAAATGTTTTTAATCTTGCTTTTAAAATATTATTGAGTACTTATTCTAACCTACATAGTATGCTTGATGGAGAAATTAAATTCTTCATGGATTTTACAACCAGAAGAGAAAGAAAGCTTTGTAAAAATTTTAAGAATGATAAAGCAGCATTATGTGTGTGGTTCAAATAATAATAATGATAATAAAAATAGTCATTTGTTGGAAATGTACTATATTTCAAGAACATTACCAAGCCCCTAAAAGTACATTTGAAGTTCAGAACAACCATATACTCTATTGCTATCCTTTGTTTGTCTTAACTAATAAACTCAAGTTCAAAGAATTTGAATAGTTTCTATAATTAGTGGAATATTACTGGTAAATAATACTCTATGGATGATGCAAAAATCTTTGATTTGATTTTTATTTGCACAGTGGTAGGTATGCTGAGAAAAGGACAATGTAGAATAAAATTTCCTACAAAGATGAGAAAACACTGGCAGTACCACAGAGGAGTATGAGATTTAGTGTGACTCTCAATAGTTTCAGTGATGTCTTTCTTTGCATGACTGCTTACAGTATACCTGCCTTCTAGATCTGATATTCTGTCCTCACACTGGTCCATTCTACTGCATAGATTTTCAATAGAATTTGTAATCTCCTGGATGTCTGCTTGAATCTATTTAATAAATTTAATTTCTTTCCTATGTTGAACATTCATGGTTTCCACCATTTTCCTAAACTCTTTTATTTTTTTTAATCCTATCCACTCTATAGTCAATAACCAACTTCATTATGATTATCATCTTTATTTATCTGAGAAATTATTTCTGATATGATTTTTCTCTAGCCTCATTAAGCTACTTTGTTACTTCCACTGCTACCATTTGGAAAATTCAGGTGGTGGCTTCTGATTTCTTCCACCTCACTGCCCCCTGGAATTGCCCAGGGGTGGGGGTGGAGGACTATGGTTGTATCTTGCTTCTACATCTTCTTATTTTCTACTTTCTAAAGTTTATTTTCTGTGTTGATGCTTGTGTATTGCTTATGGTAGGTAGCTTTATCATTAGTATCAAGACCTCCCTAGGAAATGTTTATTCCTCAGAGATGTCTTCTAGGTATAGCTGGCTCATTGGCCTTTGAGACATCCCAAGACCCTTCCTTTCCAATATTAGACATGAATACTTGTTGTCTAATTGGTTCAGCACCCATTTTTTTTTGGTATTGGACTGTGGTAGTGTTTATGACCCCAGAAAGTCTTGGTAAGATCATATTCTGAAGTGAAATAAATCGGAGACACACTCTTAAATATTGCACTGTTTCTCTGGTGTGAGAAACCAAAATTGTAAATAAGGACCAAAATATATAGCAGGTGTTGGGAAATGGGAAGAAAATGTTCAAATGGGAAGGGGAACAAGAGAGCAGAAGGGGAAAAGGAGGAAAGGAAAAGAAAAAAGTGAATAGAAGAAAAAATGGAAACAAAGCTTTTGTAAATAAGGAAGGGAAGAGAGGTTGAAGGGAGGGGAGGGAATTGGGGAAAGAAGAATCAACAGATTATGTACAGATACAAATTCTCTATGAATATTTCCCATGATTAAAAGAAATCAATGTGGTAAAGATAGAGAGGGCCTAAATTATAAAATACTTATGAATGAAATTGAAGAATACACAAACAAATTTAAAGGCATCCCACATTCATGGATTGGATTAATTACTATTTTTAGAATCTCCATTCTGCCCAAAATGATTTATAGACTCACTATAATACCTATCAAAATGTCAATGTCATTCTTCATAGAACTAGAAAAAAATCCTAAAATTTATACAGAACCACAAAAAAAAATCTGAATATAGTCATAGTCATTTGATAAAAAGAACAAACAAGAGGCATTATAATACCTGGCTACTAAACACATTGCAAAGCTGCTATAGTTAAAATAGCATGGCTTTAAACCAAAACTGACACATATACCAACAACATAAAATAGAAAATTTAGAAGTAAATTCAAATATCTAGAGCCAAGTGATTTTTAAAAAATTATTTAAAAACACACATGAGAGGAAGGATAGTTTTTCAATAAGTACCACTGAGGAAATTAGATATACATATTCAAAAGAATGAAGCTAGACCCGTACTCCATACCATTTACAAAAACTGACTTAAAATGTACTAAGGCACAGAACTATAAAACCATTGGCAAAAAAGGAGAATTGTTTCAAGATATTGGAACTGAAAAGGAAATTTGGGGGGAGGCAAGTATCTACAATATGCACATTGAAAGCAAAATTAGACAAATGGGATTACATAAAGCTATAAAGCATCTCCACACCAAAATACATGAGTACAGGGACAATCCATAGAACGAAAGAAAATATTTTCAATGTATACATCTGACATGGTTTTGATATCTAGAAGTTATAACAAACTCTTGAGATTGGACAGTAAACAAGAACTACAGCCTTTGTGGAAAACAATGTTACTTAAAAACATAGAACTATTCTATGACCCAAGAATCTCACTAATGGGAATGTGTCTAACGGAATTGAAATCAGTTTGTTGAAGAGACATCAGCACTTTTATGTCCATTGCAGCATTACTCCCAATAGCCAAGAAATGAAAACAAGTATGTGTCTATCCAGGGATGATTGAACGGAGAAAGAAAATATGGTCCATATACACAGTGGAGTATTCAACAATAAAATAGAATAGAATCCTGTCAGCTGAAAGAAGGTGGATAGAATGGGAGATAGAAGGTGGATAGAATGTGTTAAGTGAAATATGTTAAGACACAGAAAAATGTGATCTTTCATATGTGGAATTTAAAAATGTCCGTCTCATGGAAGTTAATAGTAGAATGTTGGCTACCAGAGGCTGGAACAGAATGGCAGAGGAAGAATAGGGAAAGTTTAATGAGTAGGTTTGATACAAGCATGTTAGAAAACTTACAGTTAAGGAGGAGCACAAGTCTCTGGAGTACTGTCACCCGGTGTGGTGACTACAGATACTATGCAGTGAGCATAGAAAATAATTGTGTATTTTACATCTTCAGAAGCTGGAAGACAACACATTCAAAGTCTTCACAATAAATAATTTAGAAATCATGGAGGAGATAAATGACTGTTTTAAACATTATGTACACATGTATAGAACATTACATGATAGCCCTTTAATATGTACAGTTATATATTTTATATCAGTTTTAAAAATAAACATAGTCAGTAGTCCTTTAGAGATGTTCTTTAGATCGTTAGAGAATATATTTTGAGTGTTGTAATTCAAAGTCTGTGGTATATTTCTGGCATTTTCTGTGTAGGGGCTGAGGATATTAGGTAACTAAAAATATTCTGGAAAGTTCTATATCAAGAAAAATTTTCCTGAGTTCAGGAGAAGTTTAAAAAGTCTCAATGCATAATCATTTAGAACCTATACTTGTTTAAAAGTGTCTAAAAATAAAGTGTAATCCCATTACACATACAAATGAAAGATTTTTCCCTTTAAGTTTATTGCATATTAGACTCATAATAAATGACTATAAGTTTGTAGAAATTGCATTTCATTTTGTTGGAAACTATACTTTGAGATAATATGTGTTTAGAATATCACATAAGTAATGGTAATGCTTCATATTTTGTTTGGTCACTAATCACATTGTGTGTGCAAGCTTTTGTTCTTCTATACTCACTGTAATTCTAGAGGAATGACCATCTGTCTTTTTATTCTTTCTATAGTTGTAGCCTTAAAAGGCAAAATTAAATGCCTTTGTTATTAATTTATTAAATATATCTTATTTATTTTTTGATCAAATTCTGCTTTGGACAGTATGGCTGCATTTAAAAAATATGAATATGGGCTATCTTGCTATTTTCAAATTTAATTTTAGAGATGGAAAGAGGAGACAGAATAAAAGGAGGGAATGGGAAGTAAAAAGAATTAAGATTTTCTCAATGAACAGATTTATTACATATCACAGACGTGTGCTAACATATGTATTTTAATATGCCAATAAAGTAATAATGAAGGCTGGGCAGAGGTGTATATGTACAAATCAAGAGAAGCAATGACAGATAACAACAAATTACAGACATTGTATGAGGATAGATTAAACATGGAATGTGGAATTGACTTATTTTTTTTTTTCTTTATTGGACTGCTATTGTACTTACTTAAGAATTTTCAAATTCTGGCAGGCCTATGGGGAAAAACAAACCTTTCTTCTTTGTAGGTGAGAGTATAAACCGGTACGAATACAATGGAAATCTATATGGAGATTCCTCAAAAAACTAAAATAGAAATTGCATTTGACCCAGCTATTCCTTTTTTAGATATCTTACCAAAGGAGTTAAAAACATTATACCCTACTGATGTGTACATACCTATATTTACAGCAGCACAAATCATAGTAGTTAAATCTTGGAAGAAGTCTATATATCCATCAATAAATTGATGGATAAAGAAAGCATAATGTTTATATACAACAGAATACTACTCTGTGATAAAGAAAGATAAACATGAGTCATTTGTAGGAAAATGGATGCACCTCAACACCATAATATTAAGTGAAGTAAGTGAGACACAAACTGAGTATACAGTATCAGAGAAACTCAATGTACTGCATAAAGTGCAGCATGAAAGATACTAGGAAAAAGCAGAAAAGTTATCATAATCCTTTTATACATTAAACAGTGAGATCTATAAAATGTTTCTGTCACTGGTAACCCTAATTGGCAATTAAACTGTGAATGGAAAACTTAGTTGTTAAATATTCCATTGAGGGGCTGGGGATTTAGCTTAGCGGCAAAGCGCCTGCCTGGCAGGCGCAAGGTCGTGAGTTCGGTTCCCGGTACCGGAGAAAAACCAAAAAACCAAAAAAAAAACCCAAAAACAAAAAAAACCAAAATATTCCATTGAGCATTATCTGGCACATTTACAAGAATGAGGAAAAAATGTGGCCTTGAGCCAAGTTTGCAAATTTTCTCAAGGTAGTGATCAGTCTTTCAAGGATAAGAGCTTAGGTAGAAGGCAACCAAACTGCATACATATCAGGACTCACCCTCCTCTAAACAAAATCTGCAGAAGGGACTCAAGAAACTATCTGTGAAAAGCATTTTACTGGAGAATTTTCTAAATGACCAGCAAAAGCTTGTGATTATTTCAGAGATTTTAACATTCAATTAGTAGAGATTCTTGATTTGGTGATATTCCCAATAGAAATGTCACCATCCAAACTACTTTTTCATTCATAAAAGGGCCACACAATGAAATTCTGGCAAGGAGGGAATCATATGAAGCAGCTGGTGGGCAGCTTTGCTTTTTTTAAAAAGATGCGATACCTTCCCCTTTTTTGTTTTGCTTTCATTGTTTTTAGTTTCTGCCAATTTGCTTTTTAGTTTTTACTACCTGGAACACAGACTTGTTGACTGGAGGAACAGAAATGTTGTTAACGTGAGGAAAAGAGAAACATGACATGACTGTGTAGTCTAGCGATAGGGTTCCCAGGGCCTGAGGACGTTGTTCAGGCGCTCCACTCTCTGCATTCCCACTGCCTAAAATTCTGTTAAGTGAGAAAAACCAACCAGTTACTTGATTAAGCCAGTATTTTGGGATTTCTGATTATGGACAGATGGACACATTCTTAAATAATATCTTAAGTAAACTAGAAAAGTCACTCATGTTTTGAATGGCAAGTTCGGGGATTCATCCAAGCAGCGTTTGTTGCGTGCATACCCACTGCCTGCTCTATGTTAGGAACGGACATTAGAACACTGAACAAGATTCAGCGTCTGTGTCATTTGGTAGCTATAGTCACTACAGGAAAGGAGAAAGGAAAGAAAGAAGGTACAAAAAATACATATACACAAGATAGCTAAGATAACTGTACTACTAATGTTTGTTGTTTTCTTGAAAGGAGCACTTAATGCTTAATTTTTTTCTTTCTCAATTTTTTGACCGATTTTCATGCTAATATCTAGTAATCTGAACAAGTACTTTGAAGGTAACAATATGCAATATAACAACCATTGTTGATTTCCCTTCATCTTGATTAGAAAATGTGTATCATTTTTAATGTTTTTTTAAAACTTTTATTCTCTTTAAAATAAAAAAGAAAAATTCCAATCTGTAGTAGAATGCAGCTGAACACAAAAGGATACTTTCTATTGCTTCAGAGAGAGGAAGGTAAATAGAGTTAGAGCTCTGAGAATTTGGCTAGAAAATTGGACAAGCATAAGATCATAGGGTTTATGCATTACAGTAAATTTCATAGTGAATAGTTTCACTTAATATGAGATTATGTCAGTTACTCTTAAAATAGCTGATATGATTGAATGATGTATATCCTCAAATTGTGAGCCAAAAAATCCTTCCCTTATAATCTTTCATTTGAATCTATGAACTATGCATTGTTATTGCATTTTCTTCTTAAGTATTCCCTGTTTCTTCTATATTTGTTGTTTTAGTCTTTTTTTGATCACCACTTATTTTCATTACAAAGAAGATGAAGGCGTGAAGCATTGTTTCCAATGTAATTTAATTTTATGACAAATGGCTTTTGAAATCTCTCTTTGTAAACTCTGTTCTCTTTCCCTCTTTAACTCACCCCTGAACGCTTTCTGTCATATTTTTAAGCTACTTCCACTCAAAGGAAAATTGAATTCTATTTTTTCAGGGGTACAGAAAGAGACATAACTATTTAAAGCAAATTTCATGTTGGTTCATTGGCAGTGAGAGTAATTGCAGCTAATTTATCTACTCAGACATCATTTACCTTTTAGCAGTAACTAAATGACTTAAAAGACTTATTAAGACAAGGTAAATATAACATAATGGAAAAATCAGATGCCGTGCTACAGTGTAGGAGAGGAAAGATATGATGATAATGTTTAAAAACTGTTACAGGAAGTGAAGAGATAGATCATTTTCCAATGGAAAGGGGAGCAAGAGACAGAGGAAAGGAACATGGAGCAGAGAGGAAGAGGCTGAAAAAAAGGTAATTAAGACATGTGGTGTATATATTCAACCACCCACAAGGAATGTGAACATTATGTATCAAACATGTACTAATGAACTGCTTCAAAAGTTAGGAAAAATTTGTCATAGAACAAAGCTTTTAATGAAGCACTTACACATAACACATCTCAGGCATCAAGACTAGACTCTCTAGCATAAACAAATGATAGCTATGACCTGGGGATTGCTTGCCATTAAAATGAGCATGAAAATAGAGAGACAATAATTTCTATTGTTTTATTGAAAGGAACAGTTAATGCTTACTTTTTTTTTTCAGTTTGGCATGCCAATAGCTGGTAATCCGAACAACTATTTTGAATACAACAATATGCAAAATAACAACCATTGCTGATTTCCTATCATCTTGTTTTGAACTTCTGTATCATTTTTAATGTTCTTTTTTATTTTTTATTCTCTTTAAAATAAAAAATTAAAAAATTAGAAAAAACAACATAAAGGGAGAAAAAGAAAGAGAAAAATATTTGCAAAGTGTATATTAAACCAGTATTTTTAACATTAGTAAATTACTATTAAATATAAATCAATTGATTAAGAATTAAGTGTATAAAAATTTGGAAGAAAGCACTGATAACCAATAAAAGTCAAATAATACACAAAACATCTTACTCTTGAACAAAAATCATCCTGCAACATCTGGGAAAAAGTGACAATACATGTTGTCCATTAATAATTTTCCTATGAATAATTGAGTGTAGGAATGGTTTCAGTCACATGCAACCTATTTTACAATAAATGTTTTTATTATTTCCAGTCCCCTTTTGAATAGTATTCTGTAGTGTAGATCTTCAATATTGTAGTAGTGAATGTTCCTGAGACGTTATTCATTCATTCTTAGGAAAATTATTAGATAGAATTTTGAGACTTAAATTTGGCAAACCGTACTTATAACTCATTACCTAACTATCTGCATCTTTGCTTCTCAAATACAATTCAAACATGTCGAGTGAAATGAGATATGGGTCTAGATATCCAAGAGCCACAGACTATTTAAATTTTACTAATAGTAAAAATAATTATTCATAGAAAGATCTAACGTGTTTTGTAACATTATGCATTTAGTTTCCAAGGTAAACCTTCCAACATATTATTGAGGAGAAATCCAATATTCTAATGTGAGACTAATTAATGGAAAATTTGGCATTATATCTTATTCATGACCTTCTTATATTGGTATAATTATTATTGATTATATTTTATTTCTATTTGGACTTATTGATAGATTTGATTATTATTGACTATGAAAGAAAGTCACAGGGCAAGAGAGGTGTGGCCTTTAGGTACTTATCAGTTATGAAAAATTTTTTCTGTATTTATTCTTCATCAATTATGATTAGCTTTTTCTATGTCTATTTTTATCTTATAGTTTCCTGAAGAACTTTTAAAGGGAAAGATCAGAATGACAATCCCTTGAAATTACAGAACATGGAAGAAGTTAAAGGTCTCTCCAGCTCAGTGTTATCTTTTAGGGAACATATGAGACCGTAAAATTTCAAAACCTAATTCCTGTGACAAAGCTTGTAAAAGTGAAAAAATAGTAAACTATAAACCAGGTCCTCTGCAACTGTGCAAAGTGGAAGAAATCATACAAATTTAATCTATTTGAGTTATAAGATTGAAAATGTAATATTCAATTCATAGCTTAATACTCAGTATCGGATTAGTTCCAATCAAATAAAAATTTTTATGGTGATACTCTTTCAATAAGCCTTTAGCACTTTTTTCATTGTTTTAGAAGTTGATGTTTAAAAAAATCTTTCAGCTTCAATATATTTAGTGTTAAATAAAGGAACATATCAAATATAAGAAAATGAAATACATATTTTCATAGTTTAGTTATTTACCTTAAAATTAGTCAGTCTGGACAGTCTTAAATAAAAGAAAATGATACACACCTAAGTGAAAAGCTAACTCAACCAGCTATTTAAACTTAGAAATGCAAATCAAAAACAAAAAAGGCAAATAAAAAGTTAGGGTAAGAATAGAGAGAAGTAGCTTGTGCAGGAGTGTGTTAAGTTAGTTGACATCTACTTCCTAACCTCTGGGATGGAGAAATTCAGAAATACAGAGTAACCTGTTTCCAGCTAAGTACAGTAACTGATTTTTCAAAAACTCTACGAAACCTGCCATGTTGTGCTTATCTATACAAAGCAAAGAAAATAAAAAACAATTTTGACTTTTATTCAAAATCCATTCATGATGAATAGCCACCCAGAAATGTTTTCTCTATTTCTAATAAACACTGTCCTAACTCCCCCTCTTTGTCTGCAATTTTCATTCTTCGACTTTGTGAGACAAAGAGCTCAGATGTATACAAAATGAGCTGCTTCATATTTCTTCAGTACAACATCGCAACAGTCCAATTTGAAAATAAACTTTTTCTAATCAAATTTGGTTTGCAATTTATCATGGAAATGGCAGAAAACCATATTCCTCTGTTCAATGCTGTGATATGAAAAATTCAAGACTGTGCACAAATTCTTCATAGATAGTCACCTATTCTGAGCCCCAGTAGACTCAGAACAGAATTCATCTTGTTTTTCTCATAAATTTTTTAAAAATTTTACTTTCTTTCTAATAATTGTATATATTTTTAGGGTACAGTATGAAAATTCAATAAGTGCAGTTGTAAAAACTGTAACTGTTAGAAAAATATCACACAGTTGAAGATTGAAGCTCTAGTTTTTCTTTGTTTTGTTTTTAATGGGATACAGGGAATTGAACCCAGGATTGCTTCATACTGAGCTATGTCCCCAACCTATTCTTATTTTTTATTTGGAGAAAGGGCCTAGCTAATTTTCCCAGACTGGACTTCAGGCTTCCTCAGTGCTGGTATGCAGGTATACACCAGGGACACCAAATGGTTCTATATTTTTCTATAGAAGCACTGTACCCAATCCATGCTGTTTTTGTGTTTCAAAATCTTAGGTTGGAATACAAAAATTAAAGTTTGTGTATTTTTCTTGAGAACCTACTGTGTGCTAGTTATGATAACAGGATAAATCTGTTAAGAATTTGAGGAGCGCCATCAAAATAGTTTTGCTTAGAGAAAACCTTTTATAAATTAATACACTGCCCTCAAAAACTATTTTATTTTAAAATCATATGGGATTATTTGTAGATTTATGTGCATCCTGAAGGAAAGAATTAGGGTTTTATGTCTATTTCCCAGGGCTCCTCCTTTCCTTTCATTTTTATCTGATTTTACTGAACTACATATTTTTACTTTCAATTTATTGAATTTCAAGTGGAAGGAGCCATCGAGAACAGAGGTTAAGAGACATATTCAAGGCCAAAACAACTGCTAAGTACTAAGAATATTATGTATTTATCCTTTTCTCATAATGCCCTATCCTTTGAAATAACTATAAGAATAATTTACTAAAGTTATAAGGGCTATTTATTCAAATCAGTAAAAAGCATTGTACATAGGACCAAGTACTCAAGTAGTTGCCATTAAAATCAGAAATACATGAGGTATTTGTCATCTCCACTATTATTCAGTATTGTTTTTATATTTTTCAATTTGTTTGAATTTTTATTTTTTATTAGTACAGGTTTGGGGTACATAATTACACATGCATGTGCAGTACATGTGCGTTACAGTACGTGTGCATGACACAACTTGATTCTTTTTTATGCCCTGCCCTTCCCCTTCTTCCTCCATCTCTTGGTTTCCTTCTCTGTTGCCAAAGATCAGTCTCCTTATTCCCTGTTATCTACCTTTTGTTTTTGCTCTTTATTTGTATTAGGTTTCTCAAGTAAGAGAAACAATGCACTGTGTAAGCTTGTGTGTCTGTTTCAGAGTGGAAAGATGTTTTGTGTATGTAATAGCATCCATTCACCATACATCCACTTTTTTTCAATTTTACGAATAAACAAGCTCTAAGGAAATTTGTTTATTGACAGAATTTACACATCTTCTCAAAGCTCCAGTCATCAGATGGAACTTCAGGTGGTCAGAGTTTAGTTCTCTCGCTCTTACCTTTCCACTGTATCAATTACTATGTATGAATAGTGAGTGCTTCTCATTTCTATATGTGACACATAAATGTAATTTATAATTATATAAATGCAATCCCAGGAAATTAATTTTACACTAGCTTCACTTCTGATCGAAGCTAAAGAACTTGTATTGATGGAATCAACAATGTTTGCCCTTTGACTTGGTCAACAGTGAAGATTTGCTTATTGGTTAGGACACAAGACAGTAAAAGTCAGGTTCATACCAATGTTTTCCATGTGCCGAAATTCCCAAAATCTGTGTTAAATTTTGTTCATCAAGTATTTTTAGAGAAAATCTGTCAGTGTGCTCTGATTTAATATGAACATGTCCATAATTTGTGATGCATATTCCCTGGTCTATTAACTTTTAATGGAGGATGATAGGGCTTGCAGTATTTCTGACCTCTCAAATTCCCAATGAATTACAGTTATCTGAAATTCACCAGGGCTGGAAAATGATGATGCTAAATCCCTAAACAATTAGAAAGACCAACACAATTTAAGAGTGAATGACTTCTATATTTTTTTCACATATTTACGCAAAAGCAAGGCCATTCTAACAGGAACAGAGCCCAAAACTCAGTCTCAGCCTAACTCTGCTGATAGAAAGAGCAGGATAAGTTTAAGCGTTGGTTAGTGGGTAGAAGAGAGCATAGGCTATCTACCCTAGCTCACTGACCTCACCTAAAGAAAAAGTAATATTTCCGCCCCCCCTTTTTTTTAGTAGCAGGAATTGAACTCAGGACCCTTATGCTTGCCAGGCAGGCCCTGTGTGGTTGAGCTAAATATCCATCCCTTCCCTTATTTCTTTGACAGAAAATAGTTTTATACCTTGGAGCAATCGCCATCGAAGTTAAACACCTAATCAGGAAGACTGAGAAAATAAAAGTTACTACCTACCTCAATCATTCTCTTTCAAAGGGAGGGCTTCCAGGTCTCTGAGAAAGACACTCTTTAGTTGTAGAATTGGAAAGAGTTTTTTAAGAAAAGATTTCCATCTCAAAAAAGATGGAGAAAGAATTTTCACTTACTAATTTTCTAAAGTAGATATTCCAAGAATACACAGATTGGGATCCTAGCGGAAGGAAAAGCCTGTCAGAGAAATGTTGAACACTTAATCATTTCTGGTATGAAAACACACACACACACACACACACACACACACACACACACACACACACACAGAGTGTTAGAACAAAACAACCAAATGATAATCTTTTTATATCATAGTTATAAGGGCATAGTTATGTCATAGGGCATAGTTATAAGGGCATAGTTATAAGGGCATAGTTATAAGGGCATAGTTATATCATAGTTATAAGGACAGCAACATGTTTATTTCTCCAACAAACTTTGTAGTGGATTCTCATTTTTTTGAGATGCTTGCTGAGGACAATTATTTCCAATTTTAGGTCTCATTGGCAACCAAATTCCAATTGGGAATTTCAAGGCTTTCATTCTTTTCCTTCAAAAACTGAGATTATAAGGCTTTTATGTTCCACTTCAATTTTCAAATGTTGCTTACATAGTGAAATTAGAGAAGATGCTATTAGTGAATACATACACATATACATGTAAAGAAATATTTATCAAGTAACTAATTTACCTAAATATCTGAGAGAGTGGTTTTGAGAAGTCTTACTATCAATTTACAGTTACAGTAATACGTAACAAAGTCATATAAACATGTTTAGAAAGAACTTTATATTTTGAGCTGATATTAAACACAACTTTATATGTGAAGTTAACTTTCAGTCAAAATGAATGCCTTGGAAAGGATGCACTGAATAGCTTGCCATGAATATTTTAACATCTTTTTCCTCTACTAAATGATCTATTTTTGACATTTCATGTAAATGATATACTGCTGCTGCATCACTGGTAGATTATATTCTTTGGTACAAGATTCCTCATTTATTTTGATGATGATACTTCCTTTTGACACTAGTTATCTTTCCCCAGATTCTTTTCAGATACTGACATTGAACATGAAGTTCTGTTCTCCAAGATCACTTTTTACCATGCCTTTGCTATTTCGTTACTGAATAATGTTCATTGTGCTGATGAAATAAACTTTCAAATAACACATCTATCCAATTATGGCTCAATCAACTAGAGTTTGGACGGGGAGACTGTAATGTTTATAGACATTCAAGATTTATTTCAGAAGTAAAAGTTCTTTGAAGCAGATGATGTCTTCTTTTATGTATATTTCTATTATATGCTTCCATATGTGCTTAAAAAGGCCAACTTTCCTATTGTTTATTTGTGTGTTGTGTTTTTATTACCTTACCAATTCATCATATAATTTTACTTCATCTACTTAATAATAGTAAAAATTATTATTTACTCAATCAATTTATTGATTATTAGATACTCTGTAGAAAGTTTTTGGGATATATCACAGTGTATATTAGAGTTCTATGCACAATAGGAATTCTCAGTAAATAAACAAGATATGACATATGGAATTTATCAGCAAATGGCAAAAGTCTGACAAAGCATACATGTATAGCTTTTTTTTTAAATCTTATTTAGGAAGCTAACATGACCTACACGAAGGAGGCTGACCAGGTCTACAATACCTACGTCCTACTGTATTCTTTTCAGCATTTGAAAGAATTGTTCTGCAAGTGTCTATATTTCCTGAAGCTCCTCAGATTCCTTGTGCTGTTTGCAGATATAGTCATAATTTTTTCTTTCTTAAGTAATTACCATAAATGTTAAAACCTAGTTGTATAATTAGGAAATTTTAAGTAAAATTGTATTGCATCTCAATGTACCTTTGTTGTACTGTTTTACTCTGGATAAAATGACAAATTATACATGGGACTTTCTAACCGTAGTTTCAAGAGAATACTTTGCTAATTTAAAAAATTTTAACTGTAAGCAGAATAATATTACACTATGTGTCTCAACTCATGTAGAAAATCATATTCAACTTTTAATTATTTTATTAGTCTTTTGTATTACAAAGATGACCCTAGAAGCAAAAATAATGCAGAAGGCAGCAAGTTTTAACTCTGATGGTAATTTATCAAGTCCATGTGTAAAGTAGCTCTGCATGTAAATTATTGTCATTGCTAAGTAAATTCAGCTAATCTGAGTCAAAGATAATACAATAAAAATAAGCTTCCTTTCTGCTAATGAAAAACTCTCTTGTATCTGTTGGCCAGCAGTATCTTTTGCTTTGTCTCTGGTGCTGCTCACAGCTCATAGACCTGGCTGGAAATTCTTGCCTCAGTACATCAGTTGGCTGTTCAATGAATGGTAAAACCATTTCTCAGACTCCTGAGGTCTCTTGTCAGGAAAGCTCCAGTCCCTGTTACATATTAATTTCCTTAGGTGAAATCCACACAGTAATAATTTCTAGTCAACTAATTTGAGATTTTAATTATATCTGTACATTTCCTTCAGCGTTGTCAAATTATGTTCCTTAATCACAAGAAAGAAACGCGTCACATTAGTCCTCTGAGCCACAGTCAGGAAGGATATGATTCAGGCCTTGCACCCAGCCAGTGACACTCTTAGGGAGGAGGTGCAGCTCGGAATTCTGCCCAAAGTAGATTACTCACTCTGAAATTGAATCCAGAGCTCATGAAACATCTTCAGCTGTTTTCATTTAGAGACTAAGGACTTATTAAAGTTGACAGAGGCTCAGCAGGGTGGGGTATACCTGTGATCCCAGCTATTCAAGAAGTTGAAGCAGAAAAATAAAAAATGAAGCCCGACTGGGCAACTTCACAAGACCTCGTCTCAAAAGAAAGAGATAAACAGGGATAGAGATGTAGCTCAGTGCTAAATCACTTGGCTACCTTGTGGGAGGCCCTGTGTTCAATCCCCAGCACACACATGCCTACCTACACACAAATATAAATTTTAGTGATTGATAGAAATACAACATAATGGAATGCCATTCAACCACAAAAAGCCTGAAATCCTGTCATTTGTAAAAATATGGCCCTGGCAGACAACATGTTAAGTGAAATAAGCCAGGCACAGAAAATTCAATACTACATGCTATCACTCGGAATCTAAAAAAGTTTACTCCGTAGAACTAGAGTAAGAACAGTAGCCTGGGCCTGAGAAGAGCAGCGGGGAGAAGGGATAAAGACAGGCCGAGAGTAGCTAAGAGGGGTCTGGTGTGGTAATACATTTTAGCCTGACTATAGTTAACAAAAATATGTTCTATATTTTAAAATAGGTAACACAGAAGTTTTTGAGTGCTCTCACCACACACACGCACATACAAACACACAAAAGGGAACATGTGAGATGATGGAAATGATGATTACACTGATTTAGTCGTTATGTGTGTATGTGGGTATGTATTGGGACACCACAGTGTATCCTAAAATAAAATAATTTCTAAAAAACTTGGTTAAAATAATTTTAAAATCCCTATGTGTTCATTAGTTTAACCCTCCTTTCTTTTGATACAGGGTCTCACCATATCGCTCAGGCTTCCTTGAACTGGCTTTATAACCTCTGTTGGCCTGGGACTTACAGTCCTCCTGTCAAGCTTCCTCTTGATTGCTGCGATTATAAGAATTTACCAGTGTCTCTGGATTTTGATCCTTTTCAATGAAAATTCGAGAAATGCTCCTTGAAATTCTCTATTGGGAACCACCTGGCTGGAATAATCCAGAGTATTATGAGTGGTTATAATTCTCATTTTCTATATTTAGTGAAATAATTTTGGTCATATATTTTAGTTGTGTACCTCAAAAGTCAGATTTTTACCTTTTTCCATTCAACATCAAGAAAATATTTATATGAAAATTTTCACTTAAATCTAAATAATGACCACAGTGACTAAAAAATTAGCTACCATATATAAGAAAATCTAGCTTACTTCTGTACATAGAGAGGTAAGACATCATAAATTAAAGCATAAATACAATATTTAATCATATACAATTAATTTACTACTTGCTTTAACCAAAATATATATACAGGAAGTATACATTAAGTTAGACCAAACTGGATTGAAATCTGGAGTGTCATGCAAGGATTGAGTGAATAAAATATTACTAAAAGTGTTACCTAAAGTGATTTTCATGCTACCATTTAGCTTTTTAAAACTTTTATTAAAATTCCATTATAAAGCAGGAACTAGGGGCTGGGGATTTAGCTCAGCGGCAAAGCGCCTGCCTGGCAAGCACAAGGTCGTGAGTTCGGTTCCCGGTACCGGAGAAAAACCAAAAAATAAAAGCAGGTCTCAGTCTTTACAGGCCAAAGTATAGTTTCTTTTCATTTTCACAAGCCAGAGTACAGTTTTTGGCGATATTGCAATGTGTCTAGGAATAGGAAGAGCAAATATGCATTCAGGGCAATTATCATGCGCTGAGTCGGTCTTAATTGTCACGAAGACTTACTGTCACCAGGAGTTATTAGATAATTATTCTGTTCTCAATTAATTCTTCACATGAGTGCAGACTAATGCTACTAGTTTTTTTTCCAGAATGCTAGCATTATAAGCTTTAAAATGTGTGTATGTGTGTGTGTTCTCCTCTGTGGTATAGGAATGTATTGAAAGCAGCCATCAAAAATTAATCTAAATTATAAGTCATACTTCACTTAGTTATTGGTGCTCAAGATTTATTTGAGGCCTTAATATTAACTCTTCAAGCATTTGTAGAAATCCAACTGTGGCTGGTTCAGAAGAGACAAAATGACACATAAACCACAAGCTTGTCTAGTCCTCAAATCTGTCTAACAAACTGTTAGAAGCCAGGAAAGCTGTTTCATAGTTACATGGTAGTCAGATCCTACCAGATGACCAGGCCATGAACAATGCTGTCCTGTTCTTTTAACTTTCAATGTGAAATTCACAACTATGAAATAAAGACCACCAGTATAAGCAAATATGAATATTAAAACAAAGCATATGAAATCTTTGCACTATATTTTATATGTTTTTGTACAGGATTACTTGCTGAAATCTTAATCCTTTTAAAACTGTAGCCAGAAACAAAAGAGACCAATAGTATTGACTGACTAATTGATTATTGGAAGAAAATTTATAAAACAATTCCTTGAAAACATTAAGAATTCTTTTGCATAGAGTTAAATGTTAACCTTTTGCATGTTTTAAGGTTCCATTAAAGAGATAAGTTTTAGATTCATAAATAAGTCAAAGTAATGTTATATCTTTCATTCTTTAAAAATCAGAACTTTCTTGAGCTGGTATATGAGATTGTGTTTTAACCTACTTTGTTGTTTGATAGCATCTAATTGGATTTTATTTATTTCATGGAAGATTAAGGTGACATCTGTCAGATGCCTTAGAAACTTTAATTTTATGATCTTGCTTTAATAAATGGCAATAATTTAAGTTGTAAAGAAAATTTTTATATTTTATATTGAGAGAAATGTGAATGATTACGATGGAAGACAGTTACCTAAGAAAAAACTCCAAACACATTATGTTGTCGAAAATCTTACCATCATGGTTTGTCCACATTGCAGATGTACCATCTTTCAAAGTGTGCTTTCAGTTCATTTCCTGAATAGTTAGACCTTTTCATCAGACATAAAAACATCATCTGTGCCAGCTATAATGCTGTAACTGTATTTGGATTATTTTATCTTTATATGTATTTTTGGGCAGTATCTCTGAATATTTGTCTTTGACAAACTCAGAATAAAGAAATCCAGCTACAATCTGCTCAGTATTACTTTTGTCAATAAAAACACCAGTGGTATATTACTGCCAAGTATTGCTTCTCCATTGTGAAATGCTATGTATTTCTGAGGAAATATTGCCATTGTAGGCATTGAAATATCAGACAAAAAAGCAGGAAACTTTAGTCTCCTAATTTAAATTAATTCATTACTTTTTCTTATGATTCCTGGCTCTGACATGAGTATAGTGCCAATAGCTCTATGAAGTCAATATATGAACATTAAATAATCCAGTCGAAAGCACTAAAATGTTTTTCAGTTCATTTTTGGAGCCAGTATTTCAACACATAGTAATAAAATTAAATAGGCTCATTGTAGTTCTGAGATGTTTTAATCATTTCTCTAAAATAATTAGTCGGTTAACCTTCTCTGACAAGTAGCTTTTCTCATAGAAATGAAATTCCAATATACCTTTCCATAAAAAACTGAATTTGTGATAGTCCACTATAAATAAAGATGTCAAATGTCTCCTTTAGTACAGTCTTTGAGGAACATTAAAATCTAGAGGATTTTCTTTCATTCACATGATGACCTGATAGGGACTTCAAAAGAGATCTCCTAACAGACGAAAGTGATACCCAATTGGTTGTATCCATATAGACAGTTTAAATTTGGTTGACAGTAAATTGAAAATGCAGCACATCACACTGGGCTTAGGAACCAACTCCTTCCCTCCTGCATGGCGCACCATCAAAACTAGGAAGAGCTGCAGACATTTTCTTTGCTTGTACTCATTTGATAAAATGAGAAAATCTCAAAAGATTTTTCCGTTCTATAACTTTAAGACATTATTTTACAATAAAATGTCCCAATTAATTTATAAACTCCTATAAATCCATGGGTAAAACTGTGAGTATGTTCAGATGAATTTCTAGATGGACTGTTCTGTGAATAATACAAATTTTCCATGAATTATTTCCTTTTATGTACTTCTTTCTTAATGAGAACAACTTTTGGTTGTTTTTTCTTTTTTTTTTTTTTGTCTTTTTGAGACAGGGTCTTGCTATGCAGTTCAGGTTGGCCTTGAGCTCACTTTGTAGCCCAGGCTGGTCTTGAACTCACAACAATCTTCCTGCCTCAGCCTCCCAAGTGCTGGGATTACAGGAATGTGGCACCACACCCAGCTGCAAACAAAATTCATAATGATGACTATTTAAAAGAAATTTTTTAACTTGCAAATCTTCTGGGATGGGAAGAAAAGACTAGACATGTGTTAATAAACCTTAGAAAACAAAGCTGAGTAAACAACATACGTAATTACTCTGTAGGGAAATGTTGCTTAATTAAAACTTAGGGTTATTCTATTAACATGCACACCTGATGCTCACAGGATTCCTTTCTTCTTGAAATAACTTAACTCCTGAGCAATATTCTCTGTAGTTTATTTCCTTGGGGAATCCCCATCTTGGTGTTGTGCCGTGGCCTTGCTCATGTAGGTACCTCCTCTAGTAATTACAATAGACTACAGGGCAAGCACGATTTTGCAGTGATTGATGTCCCTGTCAATTTGGTAGCCCTATGTTTCACACTGGAAGGTAAGGGGGAAAATTGTACCTTATCAAATATTTAAAACCCTGTCACACAGACAGGATCACACTACTTTCTTCAAGAGCACAAAGTACAACTCCAGTGTGATAGCCTAAGGAGCATTATTTGATTTTGCCTTTGAAGTTCAAAGGACACTTTTTAGAGGCCATCGTGCTTTTGATAAACATCATAGATGAATGGGCTATTAGTGCTGCCAGGAAAATGCAAAAGTACAGAGCAAAAGAAAAAGTGAAGGAGGATGAGGCAGGAAACAAAGTGAAACAAAGCAAAACAAAAAATAAAATGGGAAACAATAAAAAATATTACTAGAAAAATGTGTGAGGTCCACTGTATTGCATTTATTTTCAAGAAAGAAACACAAGATACAGAAACCTCTGGAGTCTTATAATCTTACAAAGCAAATAAATTTTCCAACGATTATCTTGATAGCAAGATGGAAAGCAAAATACCCTACCCAGTGATGTAAATATGTACATTTTTTTCACACTGAGTCCAGGCAGGAGTGGTCCAGGCATTCACAGGACGCCTATTCTCTATAGGACTATCATAAGGCATTTTCCATCTTCCTCCTTTGCCTTCCCCAGGATACTAACCTCAGAAGGACTGTGAATACTGGTGTTCAGCTCCTTTTCTCCTTTGTAGTCTATAGGAAATGAAGGTAAAAAGAAGGGGAAGCTTGGTGATTTCTTATTAAAAATCTAATATCTTACATTTTTATATCTCTTCTACTCCACAGTCTGAAAATTCGGTGGGCCTAAATTTGACCAGTTACATCTACATTTAAGGGCATCTATAAAAACAAATATCCAGCTGCTGGAATATCCCAAGTCCCAACTAAAAGCATGATTCTTTTACTGAAAATAATACAATGAATAAGGGAAAAAATGAAGGTTTGGAGGAAAACTGGGAGATCTTACAAGAACTAGTGGATGAAAGAGGAACTGTAAAATGCATCTTCAAGATTTTGATTTGGTATGTTGAGTATAGCATAAAAGATTTTTAAGTGAAGTTGTCAATTTCTTAGACTCACTTTATAGTATTCATGGAAGATCATTGAGATAGGTGGAAAGAAGTCAATATGACATATAATTGTGAAAGGTGATCAATTTTACTTTGAGATAGTCATCTGAGTGTCAGAAACCTATGAGTTGATAAGTATACTAAATACTTTGGGAACTTGTGGTACAAGTTAAGGAAAAATACTGAGAGGAAAGAAAGTTATTAGGATCATAGATAATGTAACAAAGAAATTAACATATGAAGAGAAAACTGATTTTTCACGTCCTCTATGAGGTTATAATTTTACCATAAATTCTAAAACATGAAAAAAATAACACTTGTGAAAAAGTAAATCTGAATAACATTGTTGCCTTCTGATTTTTGAAACCAATGTGAAAAGAATAAAAGAACAGAAAGACAATGCATTACCTGTTGGCAGCTGCAAAAGCAGTTATTTGTGTTTGGCTGCTGGTGCAAGAATGAAAGAATCCTAAATTTGCAGACATATTAGAAGTTTTTTTGGGTATGGAAAAAATGTAAATATCACTGGTGTTTGAGACTGAAATTTGTTTTTCAAATGAAAAAGAGGAATTGAATACGTGAGAATAGAGAGAACTTGAGGAGAGAAGATAAAGACCACACAGTGGGAGAACAGAAAAACGCTGCAGAACAGAAATGTAAAACATTGTATTTTAGGCTGTCCCATGGGCTGTAATATTAAATTTCTTTTCTCAGCCCTTCTACCAAAGTAGTAAAAATGGCCATAGATCTTACGGAAAATGGAAAAATATACTGAACAAAACAAATGGAAAAATATCCTGAACAAAACAAGAAAGTTCAGAGAAAACCATAAAAGCCAAGAAAGAATATATATATATGAGCAGAAGCCTGATTGCTGATAATTGACAAACAAGTTATAAATAAATTTGTAGAAAGAATAGTCTTTTGGGAAACTTTGTCTTGTAAGATTACAGTCATGTAGATCCCATAAAGACCTGAGAGGCCACAGCTTTATTAATGCATTATTGACAATTTACCTGTAATTTCCAAATGACTATTTTCAGAATATGCAGGTTAATTTGTTGCCCTTAAATTTTTCTCTAATTCTTTATTATGTTTCACAGTAAATTTTTCTGATTTAATCTTGGCCAAATGCTCAACAACGAGTCAAACTCTTATTTGATTATCACATTGTACATCATATGGAAAGTCATGAATTTGAGGCACTTTTCAATTGTCTATAGCCCACATTTTCTCATTTAAGTTCATAAATTTTCTAAGACTTATTATTCTGGACCATTTTATTCTGAATTAGTGGTTTAATTGCCCATTCCATTTAATTTATTTTATCAAATGTCACTATGTCAGACAGCTTCCCATGAAGACTTCCTAAAATTACTTTTCTTTTTTTCTATTCTTTTACTGAAATGTAATGTTCAGTGGAGCTAGAGATTGTCCAACATTGTCCTAATAGAGTAATGAATCTTTGTTGAATCAACTTTTTAATTAATATATTCAAAATAATACAAATGAATACACCTATACTGCACAGTATTAACAAAAAAAAAAACCCCAAGGTTTTCAATATTTATGCAATTTACTTAAGGTCATAAACCAGGGAGTGGTAGAGCTGTAATTCAAACACAGATCTGATGTCAGATCTCTCATTCTGAACATGATCATATTAACATGTTTTTATATAGAATCAGCCTTTTCTGGTAACTAAGCACTGAAATGACATTTATTCAATACAAGCTGGGCTTATACCACATCTGAGTATCACTTCTCAAGGTAAGATCATTATGCCTACCTAGTTAAGCAAGCTTGTCAAATCCAGTGCTTATTATCTTGAGGACCAATTTCAGTCAGTTTGAGTGCCTATGATGTTCTCCTGCTGAGCACTGAATCCTGCGTGGCCACTTTAATTTGCAGGTCATTACTAACCTGGACAGCCTGAGTCTGCAGGGAACTCTGATAGATACACTTGTCAAAATAACGAGCCACCTTCTTACAGTAGCACAGATTGAAAAAAAAAAGTCCCTCCCATTAAACTTATGTTTAACAATATATACAATGTTATTTCAAGCTGCAGTAAATCATAGAACACCACAGAATCTGACAAAGTACATATCAATACTGTAATAATACCTACAGAAATGTTCTCCTTATCACCAAGGAAAAAATGAGCTTTCAGATGCATCCTCAAAGCTGTTTCCATGTATATATTATAGTATGTTTAATCAGAGGATTTAACGAATTGTATAAAATTATTATTCTTTTCACATCATTTGTGTAATATTTCTATTTGTGTCTTTAAAAGTTTGTGGCATATAATTCATAGCAGTTTGGAGAAAAATAAGTAAAAAAATGAATGAGAATGAGTGGGTTTTAAATTTTCATTTCTAAATAATATCATTTACAAAGGAGGTATTCATACAGGCACCATTGCTAATGGAAGCACAATGGACGAAGAATCACATTTTCTATATTCTCAACTCTAATGGCAGTTACCTTTGTAAAACTGGACAATTAATGACTACTTTGTCCTTCAGATAAATGTGTATGAGTATATTGACTTTCTTCAAATAAATGAACAATCATATTTCATTTTTCAATAGTAGTAATGACCATGCAATTTTCTACTTAGTGTCTGTTTATGGGTATATACTGTACTTATACTCAAGGTAAATCTTATTATAGAACATTGTAATTATTTCTTTCCTTATCTGTATTTCTCTTTAGAAGTTGTATTCCTTGGGGCTGGGGATTTAGCTCAGTGGCACCGCGCCTGCCTGGCAAGTGCAAGGTCATGAGTTCAATTCCGGGTACCGGAAAACAAATAAACAAACAAACAAAAACAAAAACAACAACAACAAAAAAAGAAGTTGTATGCCTTAAAATCTGGGTCCAGGTTAGAGTTTATTGTCTTGGCTAAATATCTGGTCTGTGTCATATGTTAATTCAATGTAAGTTTTTATTTTGTGTCATGCCAGAGTAATGTAATTGGATTCTGATTTGAAAGACTGACCTAATTTTAAGGGACAGTGTTTTTTTTTCCTTCCCACTAAACTAGGTAAAATAAACTTATTTACATTACTTCCAACTAAGGTTACCATTGACCTGGAAGTATAATAGATGGAGATTTGTAAGATTGCTTCTTATCCCATCTCATCACACCCTCTTGGTCTCCATTTATTTATGAGCTTTCAAAACAATTTCCTTAAAGCATGTACAAAGTCAATTAGAAATACAATGTTTGTCTCATGTACTATAGAAATACTGTAACAAGAGATTCCTACCTCAAATCTTATCTAAAAATATATATTCACAACCATATGGAGCCAGTGAAGCAAGCAGAATCAGGCTTTGGAAATAAAATTCTGGTAACTCAACAGCATGTCTATTTTCCACTGCTGCTAAAACAAAATTAATCCCTTACATCAACACAAGGTTATAGTTGTGGAGTCGAGAGCTCTGAAACTGGTTCCAGGGGCAAAAAGTCAGGTGCCAGCACAGGTGTACTCCTTTTGGGTGCTCTTGGAGGGCTTCTGAACTCATGCCCTCTTCATCTTACAGAGCTGGCCTCAGTTCCTCACCAGCTTCATTCCTCAAGACCAACAATCTCCAGATGAGTCTTTCTTACGTCACAGTATTCACACATTGTTCTCCCTTTTCCACATTTAATAATCCTGTGACTATATTGTCCCACCCACACACTCCCGCATCAACTCTCTGTTTAAAAGCCACATGATTAGCACCTCAACTCTACCATCAGTATTAATTCTTCTTCATGATATAATACATTCAGAGGTCCTGGAGAGTAGGATGTGGACAACTTTGTAGGTCAATAGAAGAACTTTCATGGCCCTGGCAGCACCATAAGAGGCAGAGGGAGTTGAAATAAGCCTAGTGGATAGAGGTTGCACATAAGGAATGGTGCCACTTGTTTTGAGACCCTCTTATAGATTTGTAGCAATAAATACATTTTATAAGAGTTATGTGGTTTTTTTATTTTAAAAATAAAACGAGGAAAACATTAACAGACAGACAACTTCTTACAAAATAGCAAAAGAACAGTACAGATAATACAGAGTTCCCAACAAAGTGGTAGGAAATTAACAATGCGTGTTGTATTACATATTGGTATTTTCAAAATGCCCTCACTCTTTACAGCAAGGCAGCTACAACTACAACGCAGTGTTCTGTAGGCTACAGTTTTGGGATCCTCTGATGCACTTTATAGACGTATTACTTTCACAACTACTCTGATTTTCATATTCCAAATAGCAAGTATTTTGATGTAAAGCAAATCCCACAGTGTCATAATGACCTTGTGTTTGACAGTCTTTAAAAAGGAATTGCTAAATAGAAAACAGATATCTGTCATGCAATATCTCATCCTACACCCTCAATAACTTCGGGTTTTCATAGTTGGTTACATTAGTGGCATGCTGAGCTTAAACTAATATATTTTCCATCCCAAATAGCACAGCTTCTCATTTCCTCCTGCATTAAGCACTACACAGGTGGTATTTTCTAATCATTTATGTGCATTCTGTCTGCAGTCATGAGCAGTGGAGTTCAGAGGTATGCTTGGTAACTCAGTGAGGTGGTGATGAGCAGAACAGTGAGAGTCTGCTTTGACAATAGAGCATCTAATTTGAAAACTATGGCCTCAGAAATGCGTGAGGTGTGTCTGTGCTCCATACTCTGTCATCTAGAAGTGACTCAGGTCATCTGACAGTCATTTGTCTTGGCTTTGGTTATTGCTCCAAGATAACAAATGGGAGCACACCACTGCAGGCGGTGTTTGTTCTCTGGTATAAAGAACAGTCTGTCAACGTTGCATTTAAATACTTTCTCACATCCATTGGAAGAGTAAGGAAGGTATAAATAATGACAATCATGCTTCGGGACTCTCAGTGTCAGCTTACATTGTCTCCATTTGTGATCAGAACTTTATACATAAACAGAGGTACTGATTTTTTTCTTCCAACCATAGGAGCTAATACTCTCTTTTTAATTCCCTTTTTTTCCATTTTGTCTTAGTTATTTTTCTCTTATTGCAGAGACAAAACACCAGGTGCCCCAAATTTAGCAAGGAAAAGTTTATTTAGTTCACAGTTTGTGGAGGTTTCTGTTTGTAATCATTTGGTCCCAAGGCAGAGTGGTGTGGCAGAGAGGTAAACGTTCATGACAGAGGAAGACAGCAAAAGCAACAAGAGCAAACAGGGGAAGCAAGCCTCTTTTCCTCACTTATATTGTATGCAAGCTACCTACCCTAGGGCAGGTGTAGCACTCATATTCCCAATCCCAGCACTAGATAATTAACCCATCAAAAAGTCTAGATACAGCTGCCTCTGAAAAGCCCACCTCTCATGATTGCATTAGGCTTTGGGGAGACATCCAGACACAAACCATAGCACATTTTAAGGGCAAATTAAGAAAACCATAGACTTTCTAGTCAAGGGAAAGAGTATTGAATACCAGATCTTATGAGCCTATTAAAAATATAATTACAAAGAATAAAACTTCATATCAGTTTCATTTTTGACTCAATTATATATCGATGTCTATTTATAAAGAAAATGTGAATTATGGTCACTGTAAATGAAATCAGGTTTGGGCAGGAAATTCATAGACTTGTAAAAAAGTTATTGAATTTCTGATCAGAATTTTCTGCTTTTATTCCCTGCTGTCTTAGCTACTTTTCCTCTTGCTGGGACAAAATACTCAACACCCAAAGTTAAGGAGAAAAGGTTTATTTGGCTCACAGAAAAGGAGCAGTTTATGGGAGGACAGGGCAGGCACAAGCCAGAAGGAAGGAAGCAGTGAGACACAAGCAGCAGTAGTAGCAGTCATTTGCCTGCCTTCTTTCTGTCCCTTTTATCCTTTCTAGGCTACCCGCCTTTCGGGCAGTGCACCCACACTCAGGGTGGTGCATCAGATACTCTCATACAGCCATCTTGGAAACTTGCCTCATAAACACAAAGGCTTTGCAAGGACATCTCCATACAAGCCATAATATCTGCCATACTAAAGGCGTCATTTTGAATTTTTCCTGTTTCTATCAATGAAGACTTTGGGGAAGGAGAACTACTATGAGTAAGACAGTTAAGAAGCCTGTCTATGTCAGGGAAGTGGAAGGCATGAGAATCAGAATAAGAGCTCAAGTATAGGCCTGGGAAGAGGTGAAGACACAATTTGTGGAAATAGTATGGAAATAAGGGAATGGACGAGTCAAAAATGGAAGAATGATTGGGAAAATGAGAAAACAGAAGGTACGAGACAGAAGTGAAGAACTATGGGAAATCATATGTTTGTAGCATTACCTATCAGCATACCTAACAAAACAGGAGGTGGAAGGAACTTAGGTCATTGGGGAAATTTTCCTGAAGAGAGTACTGAGACGTGGTTCCTATACAATATTTCCTCTATGTTTGTTCTCATCATAGATCTAAATTAATGGGGCCAAATGACCTCAGAAACTATAAACCTAAATAAATACTTCCTTCTTAGCCGGACATGGTGTTGCACACCTGTAGCCCCAGCACTCGAGAAGCTGAGGCAGGAGAATCACTATGAGTTTGAGGAGAGCCTGATGTGCATAGTGAGACCCTGTCTCAAAAAGGCAAGAAAAAAAAAATTAAAGACAAAATATTTACTTCTTTTAAGTGATGTATCCTAGGTATTTTGTAACAGCAATGGATCTAACATAAATACCTTAAATTTACATCCACAGGACAGAAAAGAATGCTTCTAGTGAATGTATCTCACATCTCTTCTATGAACTTTAACCATTTAAGATTTCTGATAACATGTTTGACTGGAAAAGTCTGTTTTTGAGAGCTTATTCTCAGGCACTAAAATGCTTGTTAATATTGGATAAGTCAGGACTCACATTCTTTATCTCTGAAATCAGCCTAATAATACTGTATGCTTCATAGAATTACTATAAGGTGGGGATAATATCCTAGTACAGCTAATATTACAGTGCTTTTCTAATGCAAATTAGATATTATCATTACATTATTCTTCTGAATGTGGGGAATTAAAGGACACAGGAAATTAGCATATTAAAAAAGAAGTCTGAAGCTATTTGAGATTTTTAAAATTCTAAGCTACTGTTCCTACATATTCTTTTGAGTATATTTTATTTATTTGTATGCTATAAAGTAGTATCATTGTACTACCATAACTTTGTATATTATAACATAAAACTAGTTAAGAAGGATAACATACAAATAATAATGAGAAAGGACTTATGAGCAAAATCAGCATGGAATCTTTATTCTAAACAGGAAATTTGTACCTGTGACTGTTAGATTCAGACAGAGAGGACTCCCTCAGGTTCCCTGAGCAGTGACATACTCAGAGGAATAAAGTCACTGTAGTGGATTGACAACTGGTTGTCAGCTTATAACCCCCAGCTGAACTGAGTAAGTGTGGTGCTGGGTGTGGGAGGTCCACCTGGGGACTGTTGCCAATAGCATAAGAGGGAGAACTGGAGAAGGAGAGAAAGGTTTTGGGGAACTAAAAAGGCTGTTGGGAGGAGAGAAAGGCTGTTGGAGCTGGTGGAAGCTGTAAGGAGCTGTTGGTTTTTTGGAGGAGTTCCTCATGCAGGCTTTCCTGATGAACTTGGCTGTTTTCATCCTCCAAGGAACTCAGGACCTCAATGGCACTGAGAATGGCTTTGCTTCACTTTGAGGGAGCTCTGGTCCTCTCTCTGAGCATCACTTCCTGGCTTTGGAGGGTAAGATGGTGTGCAGCTGGTCTCTGGGAGAAGCTTGCTGCATTGGTCTCCCTGATGGGAACTCTGCCATCTTGATCATCTGAGGAACTGAGGACCTCACTGTAGGTGAGGATGGTCGTGGTACCTTTCGGGGGAGCTCTGGTTCTTCTGAGCATTGCTTCCTGGCTCCAGTGCAGATCCCTCAGCCTGTTAGTACAGCTCTTTCATTCTGCTGTCACAGACATTCTAGATTCCATCACTGAACTTTGGGTCTTCCCAGCACAGATCCATGAAACAGGCCTGCATGAGATGTTGTCGTGGGCTCTGGGCCTCCAGCTGGATTCATGGGAGGCATTGTTACAAGCTCCAGGTATTCAGCTGGACTCCTGTAGCACATTTTCATGGGATCCAGGTCCTTGGCTGGATTCTTTGATCTTGGTATGTGGACAGATTTCCTGCACTCTTTTGTATATCATTCTTTGGATGACTATTATAAATAATCATATAAAATATATGTCCTGTATTACATTGTTTCCCCTTCTAAAATAAGCCTGAAACCAACACAGTCACTCATAGTAAATATTTATTGAGGACAATCTATATAGTCTTCACTTGGGAGATATGAAGCAAACAGAAACATGCTCATAAATGTTATCTCGAGAACTTTCTTTGTAACCATAGCTTATCAGTGTGAGATATTAGCTTACCTTCTTCTCTGGACTGTGGTCTTGTGTTAATCATAGCTGAAGCATTATCTTAGCACATACTTGTACTTGGCTACCTATCCCTTTGGCTATAAGTTTCATGAAGGATAAATCATTCCCTTTGTTTCTGTGATACCTGACATGTAGTAGGAAGATAGTAGGTAGCCAAAGAATGTGTACAATCAAATATCATGTATGTTTGCACACAAAATCATTGCCACAATAATGATTTATTGAGAAATCCTAAACCTCCTCAATAATGTAATGAATAATGACAAAATTGGTTATCTTACCTCAGGATGCATATTAGTAGCTACAATTAACCTGTTTTCTAGAGCTGAACTAATAGATAAAACAAACAGTTTTCCATTTGGAAGTGCAGGCACTTTACCCTCCATTGCTCTTACAAACATATTCCATGCAACACAGACCACATTAAAGGTGTGTCTGTGGTGAGTCATACAACTGAATTAACCAAGGGAATGAGATTTAAAGGAATTATCTATCACCTGAAAAGCCACTCAGACTTTACCAAGGGAACAATTGATGTAACTAAGTCTGCCTGAAAGTAAATGGTGTTTTCCAATATCTTAAAGAAATGCTGAACCTCAATACAAGCATTTAACTAAGCCACATTACATTGCTTTAAAGCTTGACAAGCTATACATTTATTTGTCAAGTATAAATTGAAGGCTGTAGAGAAAATTGGAATGGAAAATGATGAGAGGAAAGTTCATTTTATAGTTTTGAGATGGACCCTGGACAAAACATCCCCAGAATAAGGGCAAATGGCCCTATGCTGATTTCCATTCATAAAATCAAAACTGGAATATGTTAGGTTCCTACATTGGACCCTGCCCAATTTGAAGAGAAAAAAACCCCAACAGACCCACCACTCTGTTCAAACAGGAAGCCCTCCACTGGGCCCAAGGGACCAAAATTACCCTGTTTATCAGGTTGGTTCTCAGGTTTACAAGAAACCCACAACTTGCATCCTGCACTTCCCACCAGGTCTTCCTGTCAGATACACCAAACCCACCACTGGCCTCTGACAAATTTAAAATTTTCTGTGTCCCTCTTCCTCCCTCCTCCCTTGCTTAACTCCCCTATAAAAGAATACCTTCTTTCTTTGTTCAGTATCAATTGTCTTTTCACCTTTTGCCTGACTGCACCAGGTCTGAAATAAAAATAAAGGCATAAGACAAAATTTACCAATAGTGATAATAAAAAATTTTAGATAAATTTAAAATTTCACTGTAAATTTAATTAAGTAAAATAGACAAATGGTTTTAAAATAGCATGCTATTATTTACTTAAAATGAAGTAAAAAGTCTGAATAGCTCTGTATTTATAAAAGTAATAGCATGCACAGTTCAAAACCCCACTTGGAACACTTCTAGACCAAATGGTTATACTAGTAAATTTTATTAGATACATATTGAGTTTATTGCTACAGGAAAGTATTTAGAGATGTAAATGAAAATATGGCATTCTCAAAAACAGGTATAAAATAAATAGAGAAAATGTGTGTATTAGAGACAGCATTTTATTTGTTTTTATTTTTTGTTTTATTTATTTATTTTTGGTAGCAGGAATCAATGTCAGGACCTTGTGCTTGCCAGGTAGGTGCTGTGCTGCTGAGCTGTATCCCCAGCCCGAGAGACAGCACTTTAATACACGTAATGCTAAGTGACTTTATATGACAAATCAGTGATTTCCCACAATGCATTTCTATAAATTTAGTATCTGTAAGAGATATTTAATGGTAGTGTGAAATAAATAAATATATTTTAAATGATATGAAAATTTAGATAAAGAAATGAAGTGAGTATAAATATATACAGTTCAAATGTTGAGAGGAAATAGGCTACATGGAAAGGAGGAAAGATATTTTGAAAATGATCTGGCTACAGGATTCATTTTCCTAAGAATTAAATAATTGCACCTATCAAGAAACTATTGTAGAAGTACATTTGAATTTAACAGGAACAAGTCTACCTCAATAAAATGAAAATAACTTAAAGCTAAAAGTAAGCCATGGGAGGAACAAAGGCCATCTACTTCATCCTAGTATACTCCAATCACCACTGATAATTATCTTTTATCTCTTGAAATAACAATAGAATACCCATTCGTACTCAGAGTTAAGGTGGTTTTACTTTAGTTCATGTAGGAATAAAAAGAGCACATATATCATCTAGAATTTTTTTCCAACTAATATCTGTTCTCTCTCCACATTCAGACATATGCAGTACAGCTTCACACTGAAGTACGGATGAACTGATGGATATAAAATAATAATTCTCTATAGAAAACTTGAATACATGAAAGAATAACATTAAGAGGATCAACATAAAAGAATATTCTAGAGAGAGAGAGCTTTTTGGTTTTCTGTATCCGAACATAAGGACTACTAATCAAGTAAGAGACTTTTCTTTTGTTTTTTTGAGACAGTGTCCAGGCTGTCCATGAACTCAGTCTGTGGCCCAGGTTGGCCTCAAACTCACTGTAATCTTCCTGCCTCACCCTCCTGAATGCTGGGATTGTAGGTGTGGGTCATCACATGGGCCAGTAAGAGATTCTTGTTAACTATATGTAAGATAAAAATTACAAGGAAACTGGGGTAATGTAGCATCTAATTCTTTTGAATTATCATAACAGAAGTTAGCTTAATAATAAAAGTGGTTATGAGAATAATTGAGTAGAATTTCATTTTATTTGTGTCTAGATCTTGGCTTTTTAGTTTAGCTGATGTAATTTTAAAAATACCATATTTCTTTTGCTTCAGTCTCTTTTTCAAAATAGTATCTTGATAATATTTTTCTTTTCCTACAGTTTTATTACTTTATTTCAGGACCTCAAATAGTATATGTTATTTTGATTTTGTATTGATCATTTCTTTTATATCCACTTGTTCATAGTTTTAAAATTTTTTATGCCAAGATTTGCACTTGTTTTCTGATGGTTCTGTTACAAGTTACTATTATCTTAGCGGTTTAAAACAAAACAAATTTATTACTTCTCAGTTTGTATAGATCAAAAATTTGAGGGTTTAACTGGATTTTCAGTTTAGAGGCCAACTATACTAAAGAATTGGTGGTGCTGTGATTGCTGTCTTTACTCATAGCTCCGGGTAAGAGTTAGCTTCCAAGGGGCCTGCATGTCCACTAAATATAAACGAATCAAGAGATGAGGTATTTATACTCAGTGGAGTGCAACTTTACAATAAAGACAGATAAATTGAGTCATTTGTAGGAAAAGGGATGCACCTTGAGACCATAATGTTAAGTGAATTAAATCAGACACACAAATATAACTACTGCATTGTTTCTCTTCTATGAGAGACCCAAAGCAGAAATAATTAAAGAACAAAATAAGACTGAATAATAGAAAGGTGCTTTGCATAAGGGATGGGAATCAAGAGATGGAGAGCAGGAAGGAGAGGAAAAGAATGAATTAAGGTATTTTATGTACTTGTAGTACCCTGAAGATGAATGTGATCATTATGTACTACAAGCATGTATTGGTGAAAAGAAGTAAAGGAAAGAATCAACTTCTCTGCTCAGATAGCTGGCCAAGTTTAGTTCCTGTGGTTGGAGGAAAAAGTCCTCCTTCCCTTGTTAGCTGGAGGCTGATTCTGCTCTTCAAGTCTATCTGCCTTCTTGCTTAGCCTGTCCACGTGGCTTCTTCCAGCAAGAGGGAAGGAAAACAAGTCAACTTTGATTTTCTGTTTTCAGCTTCTATCTCATTTCTGAGAAAAAGGAGAAATAGGCAAATATATTTAGAAATGCTTAGTACAGTACAATTATGGGACAAACTGTCCCTAAGTAAAAAAAATTCATGGCACTCTGAGCTATATTCATCTTACTGTGATTTAAATTCCAGCACTCAAAATGTTAGTTTACATACTTTTTTTCAAAAGGTGTATGTGGAATGTTTAGCAAGATAGACAAATGTTAATGGATTTTGAAATTTTAGGGGAATAGAGCTGGGATAGTCAATTGTTGTGTCAGCTTGAGTAAAAAATGGGCAACTGATTGGTTTAGAATTGTTCTGGGTGTGACTGAATGATAGATTTACTGAAACAGGAAGACCTGCCCCAGGGTGTGAGTGGCACCAGCCAGCCGTGTAATTTGAATGGAATAAAAATGGAGAGAAGATGGAAGGCTCACTTCTATTTCTCCAGAGGTGCTCCAGACTTCACCACCACCTTGGACGTCTGTCTCTTGGCTCCAGGGCAGAACCTTCAGTGTCCATCTCAGACCCATTGGTTTCCAGATATGTTCTCTCATGGGACTGCAGAGTGAGCTTCAGGCCTTCAAGTGTTGACTCTATCCTTTAACTCTCCAGCATGCAGCAGCCCTTTCGCAGTCTTCCACACCAAAGTCTGCAAGGGGCCATGAAAGCCCACCTCAGAAATCCTTGTATATACACATATTCAGTCTGTTTCACTAGCGAGCACTGACTGGTACAAGAGCTAAAGCGGTGTTTGAAAGGGAATGGAGAACATTATATGTTTACATTAGAAGAGAATAAAATTTTAAATGAACATTATTTTTCAGTTAATAAAGTTATGTGTAGTTTGAATACTCATGTCTAAGCAATAAGAATAAAGGAAGACATAGGTGTAAGATGAATTATTGAAAAGGAAACAGAAAATAGAAAACAAAGGCAAACTTGTTTTTAGTGACTAGTCAATAAAAGAAGGGATAAGACAAAATTACCAATATTGATAATAAAAATTTTATATAAATTCTATAATTTCACTGCAAATTTAATTAAGTGAAATAGACAAATGGTTTTAAAATAGCATGTTAAGGTTTACTTACAATGAAGTAAAAAGTGTGAATAACTCTATATTTACAAAAGTAATAGCATTTACATTTCAAAACCTTCCCACTTAGAATCTTTCTAGACCAAATAGTTATACTAGTAAATTTTATCAGGTGCATATTGAGTGAATAATGCTAATATTTCCCAAAAACTTTAGAAAAGAGAATAGGAAAGACCAACCTCAATTAATTTTCAGAAATGATTATAAATTAATGGGAAAGATTGGCACTTCAAACTGTTTCAAAGTCCTCAAAACATTCTTAAACATGCAAAATATTCTAAGCAAAGATCAGATCAAACATTGAAAACATTTCTTAAAATATCATCAAGTAGGAATAGTCTTCTGAAAGAAAGTTTGTTTAAAATTTTATAATGAATTAAGCACATTCTCCATATGAACAGAAAAAATACAAAAACAATATGACCATCTCAACAGATGAATAAAAATGCTGAGACTCTTGTTTCCAAGTAGACTTGTCCTGGTGTCTTTTCTCTTAGAACCAGGGTTTTCTGATGCCGCACTAGGACACAACCACACTGCTTATACTGACAGATCAGCAAGCTGGAAATGCCAGGAACTGATGTCTCACAAAGAAAAACATGGTTAGAAAGTTCGATAATGTTTAATCTATGTACATGTTCAGAGCTGTATATCCTTTCTTCCAGGTTGTAAACATACTCAATAACTAGGAAAAGATCATGATAATGGTAAAAGGCATGATAAAAATTTCATACAGTATGACAATTGCCTTTTTATATTGTGGGGAAATCTATTTACATTATATTATTTCAAGAAATATTAAATGACAAGGGCTGTCCTTAACATTGAGGATACATTACAGACTATGAACAGGCTCTGCAATCAGTAAACTTAGTAGAGAAAAGAAGATCATCAAATGAACAGAACTCCATGGGAATATAGGAAGAGGCAGTTTATTGTATTTTGAAGGGCAAGGCATATGTAACAGAAACCTACTTTATGATGAGACATTACATGTAAGTAAATGTTAATTACTTAAAGAGGTGAAAAATTACATCCATAAGTAGGCAAGAAATGTTAAGAAATCTGTAAAGTGTATCAAAATGCAGTTACTCTAAAGTAGAGATAAAGAGATCATTTTAAAAGCAGTGAAGGAACAGGTAAAAACAATCTAACACACATAGAAACAGAAATAAAAATGACAGAAGAACTGTCCAGAGAAATGATATAAGTGAGAGAACAATGGTGGTCTGAGACAGGTGACATAACTGCACATTTAAGAGAGACTAATGGAAAAGGGAATATTGTGTGTAATTTTGTGCTAATAAAGTTAATAACACATAGAGAAAAACATTCTTTGGGGACATAACTAACACATGCTCATTCCAAAAAGAATATATAGTCTGAGAAGCCTTATATCTATAAAATAACTGCAATTGTAACTAAAAATCTTTCAACAAATAAAAGTCACTGCTTTGGTGGTATTTTCTACCACACATTCACTGAAGAAATAATATCAATTCTGTGCAAATCCTTACAGATAATTGAAGAGCAAATACTTCTCAATTCATTCTTTAAGATTAGCATTTCTATGCTATCAAACCAAAAACATGATTAGAAAATGGCATACCAGTACTCCTCAGAAATACAAGTGCATATCAGCAAACCAAATCTATTAATATTTAAGCATTGTCTGCTATAACAAATGTAGTTTATCCCATAAATTAAAATTCAACTTACTATTAAAAAATGTCTTATTTCACCACATTAAACATCTGCATATAGAGGAAGAAAAAGTACTTGACAACCCCTAACATCTGCTTCTGATTAAAACCTCTCAGCTAACTAAAATAGGATAATTCTTCAGTCTGATGAAAAATAAATTTTAAAAATCTATGCAAAATCAATAGTGAAAGATTTACACTTCCTTTTAAGATCAGAAACACGGATTGGATGCTCACTTTCAAAACTGTTCATTTGTCTTTGTCTGAGATGTTCTAATTAGGGCAATAAGAAAAGAGAAACAAACAAGAATACAAAAGAAGTAAGCAAGCTATGGCTATGGAGTAAATGTCCCTCAGAAAATCATAAGTTGGTAGTCTAAGCCACAATTTGGAAATGAAGCCTCTGAGAGATAGAAAGGTTAACTAAGGTCATGAGGGTAGAATGCCCTTGATGAGATCTTGTGAAGGAAAACGGAGGTAAGAAAAGGAGTGGAAAGAAAAGGAATTTCTTAAAAAATGTGTTTCAGAAACCCAGAATCTAAACAAACAAATGACTCAATGAACAGAAGGTAGTAAATACAAAGGTAGACTTTTTGGATATAGGAAAGCAGATCAAGGGAAGGGGGAAGTTAGGGAAGGAAGGAATGAAAAGTGACCAAGACGTGATACAATATAAATATGAATGTAACTGCTGTGTAACACAGATACACATTAATAAAAAGTAAACACACATATGATTCAGCTATTTCATTCCTACTATTTATCCAAAAGAAATGAAACACATGTTCAAAAAGACTTGAATGCTTATGGTAAGTTGAGGGTGAATGGGTAAAAATTGTAAACAACCTATCCATCCACGGGGCATGGTTAAAGAAATTTGTGCTATAGCCATAGCCACAAATTGTAATAATACTCATTAATTAAAAAGAATGACCTCTTGATAGTGGCAACAATGTGTAGAAATTGACAAATAAATACAAGTAAAGTAATTCAGCAAAAAGAAGTATGTACTACATGACTCTATTAGCATAAAAGTATAGAAAATTCAAAGTAGTTTATATATAGTGACGGAGTGCAGCTCAGTGACTACCTGAGAACAAGGATAAAGGTTGGGAGGAAGGGGTCACCATGTAGCGTGGGGAAACTTTCAAGGCTGGTGAGCAGGGGGTCTTATTTCAACTGTGGCGATTATTGTACAGATATAAATTTATCACCCCAAACTGCTAAATTGTAAAAATTAATTATGTACAGTCTGTTGAAACTCAACTATACCCAAGCAATGGAGATAAATGAAAGTCTTTTATGAATTTATCCTAAGATTTATTTTTCAAGATTTACAATTAACAAGGTGTTCTATAGGATATAACCATCTAATATAGCATGGTTTATACAATCTTTGCTCACGGGAACTGTTGCTTTAAAACAGACATGGTAATCTTCCTTTATTATATTGTTTTAACTCAGTGTCTTTTATTAAAAACTAATCATCACATTTTCTTTATATTTTTCATGGATACAATTTAAAAATTTATATCATATTTGAATGTAAGACTTCCCTAGTAAACATTAAATCTAATTATTTGTTATTTGTATTTAAACAAATTATTTTAATATGTGCTCTTTCCTAAGCACTTTCAGAAGCAATTCTCTGAACATTTCTGTTTTATGTAAGTTTCTCTCCTGTGTTTTGGATAAATATTATTATACAGTAATGTGATTTAAAGGGGAAATATGCAATGGACCCGTATTATTAAAAATAGGCACCATAAGGAGAGTTTTACTCCTATAACACCGGATGGTGAATAAGGAATTGGCAATGAATACTCACATTTTCCACTCTGTTTTCAAGAAGTAGTGGTGCAGAATAGGCTCAGACCCAGACACTTATTAAGACAAGTGTTATTCATCAACAGAGTTCCTGTGCCTCAGTGACACAGAACTTTCCTCCTGGCTCCTCTTTGCACCATTCTTCTGACTCATCAGACATTATTTTGGTTTCTGTCATCAGAGAGAGATGTAGGCATTATCTTGGCCACTCAAACTGGTGTGCCACTTAGTTTCCCCCGGGTTTTCTAACACTTGCTGAGCAACCTTCATACTTCCATATTTTTTATTTTTTATTTGTTTGTTTTTCTTTCTCTTTTCTTTTTCTTTCTTTCTTTCTTTCTTTCTTTCTTTCTTTCTTTCTTTCTTTCTTTCTTTCTCTTTCTTTCTCTTTCTTTCTTTCTGTCTTTCTCTTTCTTTCTCCTTTCTTCCTTCCTTCCTTCCTTTCTTCTTTTCTTTCTTTCTTTCTTTCTTTCTTTCTTTCTTTCTTTCTTTCTTTCTTTCTTTCTTTCTTTCTCTGTTTCTTTCTTTCTTTCCCTTTTTTTGAGGTAGGGTCTCACTCTGTACTTCAGGGTAGCCTTGAACTTACTATGTATCCTAAATACGCCTTGAACTCTCAGCGGTTCTCCTAACATGGCCTTCCAGCTGTTGGGATTAGAGGTGTGTGCCACCATGCCTAGCTGTTTGGTTTTCTAGTAAAATATAATGTTTTTATTGTCTTTGATTTTTAAATTAATTTTATTGGTACACTTCAGATATAATCACATTAGTGACAGGGAATTTGTACCTGTATATAATAAATCTTGGTTCTTCTTTTTGCCTAATCCTTTCCCCTCCATTCGGCCTCTCTTCCTTCATTATTTACAAAAGCTTTGCTTTCATTTCCTTTTTCCTTTTCCCTTCCTTCCTTCCTTCCTTCCTTCCTTCCTTCCTTCCTTCCTTCCTTCCTTCCTTTCCCCTCCCCAACCCTGTTCCCCTCTCCATTTGAGCACTTTCTTCCTGTTTCCCAATGTCCATTATATATTTCGGTCCTCATTACCCTTCCAGTTTCCCACACCAGGGAAACAATGTGATATTTGATCGTGTGTATCTGATTTATTTCCCTTATGAGTAAACTTAATCTTTAGAAAAATAACTTTTGCTTCATAGATGTAGAACTGGAAATTGCTTATAAACATTGATAGCAATTATGTTTGCTTTTATACATCTGAAAATTTAGACAGATTTCATCAGGACAATTAATTTCTGTTCCAAAAAGTGTCTAGGCCTTCCATCAGAAGAAGTCAAATGTTTGGGGTCTGGAATAATTTTAGTCAGGTTAGGCACCTCTCATTTCTCACGTTTCATCAGATGCTGCTTTGTGGCACCTCTCGCCTCCCATCTAGTGTCTCAGAGTGAATGTCCAGCGCAGTCCGAGTGCAAGTTAACCAGGCTTCTCATATTTAGGCCCACAAGATGGAAGGGCATCCTTCTTTCTCAGATCCAGGGGTGAAAGCATTTCCAAAGCCCATCCACATTCTAAAGGAAAGCCCCAAACCCAGGCTCTCAATAAGAGAAGTGCCTAAGAATGTGTGACCAGCTTTCATCTTCCACACCTTGCAATGGTAGTTCTGCTTCAGTAGAGTTTACAAGACAGTCACTACAAGAATCAAGAATCAAATCAAGTCGGCATGGCACTGGGATTTCATTTAAAGAAACATGGAGTATATCTGCCCATAGCATGCACGTTATGCTTACGTATGGTTTCATTCCATAAAAACCATTGAAATACACATATCAATATTTTAGAAGTAAAAGAAAAAAACTAAGACCCTACAAATTACCTTGCTGAAGTTCAGATTTTTAGTGAATAGAAGAACTAGAGTTCACATCAAGCAGCAAAAGCCTTACGAGTCTCATTCATTCTGCACTGATTCTCCTGCACATGCTTGTTGCTCTGCATCAGATCTGATCTCACCTAAGAGCCTGTCCTTCATAGAGCAGGAGATTATTTAATATGTATGAGAGATGACCTCTGAAAATAAGTTTCCCCCTGGAGAAGGTTTGGAACCTTCTCAGTTTCAGACTTCTCAGAAGTTTGGAACTTCTCAGTCTCAGACTTTTCCTCACCTTTGCCGTAATTCACTGAAGCCCTGGAGACTTAATTGCCTTCTCACTCTTGTCCTGTCCACGGGAGAGAGTTGGCGTCTCCACTGAGGCTCTGTGAATGAGGTAGCAGAAAAATTCATTCAGGGAAAAATGTACAATGTATTTGAAAACTGCCTTTATTGTTTAGTAGCAAGATGGCCCAGCCAAACTATATTAACCTTCTAAAACTCTCTCAGTAAAAGGGAAAAATCATAACTATCATGCGATTGTTGTAACATAGTTTATCTTTTTACTAGTACATGATTTCATTCATCTTGAGGAATGTGCACATGTGCAAATTTTAATTCTTTCATTTTCCTCCTCTCCCTCCAACCCTTCTTCCCCTCCACATTTACAAAAGCTCTATTTCCATTTTTTTTCTTTCAATGCTATTTTTCTTTAAATGCATTTTCCCTTCATTTCCTTCACCCTCTATCTCTTGTTCCCCTTCTTACTTGAACAAGTTTTTCCTATATTCTAATATCTCTCATCTATTTCTTTCATGTAAGCTTTCAATTCTCACATAAGTGGAGTAATGTGATTTTTAAACTTGTGTGCCTGATTTATTTCACCTATGATTATGGTCTCAAGGTGTATCCATTTACCTAACAGTGCTTCAAGTTTACCCTTCTTTATGGCAGCATAGTACTCCACTGTGTATAAATACCACATTTTCTTTATTCATTTGTTGATGGGCATACAGGCTGCTTTACAGATTTGGCTGTTATGACTTGTGCTTCTATGAACATGGGTATGCATATATCACTGTCATATGATATCATTATCTCTTATGGTAAGATACTTAAAAGGGGAATAGCTGGAACTTCTAGTTCTAGTTTTTTGAGAAGCTTCCATACTGCTTTCCATAGTGGTTGTTTTATTTTACACACCCATCAATAGAAGCATTCCTATTTCCCTACAGTCTCACCAGTATTTGTTATTGGTTGATTTCTTGATTACACCCAGTTTCTCTGGTGTGAGACGGAATCCCAGTGTTGTTTTAATTTGCATTTCTCCATTGACCAGTGAGGTTGAGCATTTTCTCATGTATTTATCAACTGTTTTTGCATCTTTAGCTGAGGATTGTAATGACTCATTGTTCCTGCTTTGAAAATCATTCTTATCAACTGCTGTGTGTGGGGAGACAAAGGAATGGAATTTCTACTTTTTATTTTGTTTCCTTCTTAGCAAGTCACTGGTATGGGGGTACAGGTACACATCATCATGACTAGCTTATCTTAAACTCTGACACTGCTATTGGGAAAGACATCTTCAGTGGCCATGTACTAAGCTTAATGCAAAATGCTAATTATCAAAACGTGAAAAATCATAATAGTAATCATAACAGACACCTTCCATACAGTTTTCCCCACTCATCTGGCCAAGGACCTATTCCAGACTCAAACAAGGCTTAAAGTACTTATTCAGTTGCTGTCATACAATGTGAATGTTGGTATTTTTCAACTCTTTGTTTTTTTGACCTGTTTGTTTAAAATAGTAACACAATCTTTCCTCCTCTGTTTAACTCCTCTTTGCTTAATTCTTGGTTTATAAAACAGCTTAATCATTCAAAGCATACAGGTAGAGAGGAGAAAAAATGGTTTCCTTTCCTAAATTCTTTACTGAATTAAATTATAATTGTGGCTAATGTAAACAGGTCCGGCATTCACCACTGAGTTACTAAGGTGAAACATTAAATCAAGTGTAAAAGTAGCTTACTACAAATAAGAAGAAAGGACTGCCTGCCAAATGGTTCATTTGTAATTGGAATCTGTGGAGCTTTTCAGCTGTGCTGGACTTAAGGTTCTCAGAGGAAAATATTATCTGACCTTGGCCTTTCTTTTCCATTCCCTGGAACCAATTATTCTATAACACAAGGACATTTGTGGCAAGGACTTCTAAGCTTGTGGGTAAACTATCAACTGCATGAACATATATTTCACATCACTAGAGGTTAATGAACAATGATTCTACTTTATAAGCTTTTTCTAAATTTTGTCAGCATAAGACAAATAAATGCTTTTGTAACAGTAAATAGCAAACAGGAAGTAGGTAAGTTTCAAGAGGATAAATGGTACGTTAGCAGGCTTGAGTGCAAAGAACCTTTGGAATCTGTATAGGTTCAGTGTCTCTGTTTCATCTGTGGAACTTGGTCTTTGGTCTAGACCATTCTCTCATTGATTGTAAGAAGGCTCAGAAGTGTGAATCAGTTCACACATACCTCTCCTATTAGGCTCAGAGAAGCAATTGTTTTGGACCAACAATGTATAAATTAATATTTCACTCATTTTTATATTTGCATGTTACCTGATAGGTAACATTTTTTTTGTTTGTTTGTTTGTTTTCTGGTACTGGGAATCGAACTCATGATCTTGCACTTCAGGTAGGCACTGTGCCACTGAGCTAAATCCCCAGCCCCTCTGATGGGTAATTTTAGAAACAAAATATACTAGTGGTTCTTGATGATTAAAACAATCTGCTTAGGAGCAAGAAATTGGTATTTAAATTAAGTATGTATTAGCATAGACACTTGACAAAAATCAAAAGCTTTTCTTTTCCTTTCTTTGCTTTTTTTTTTCATAATAGCATTTTGAAGAAAAATGTGAGGCTAAAATTTTTGGTGGTTATTTCTAAATTAAGTAAACCTATATGAAATAACATATTTTCTCCAAGAAAATGTGATTCAATGAAGTAATTCTCTTAAGTTCAATATTTAAAAGCTATATTTTAGATATTTATTAAATATCTATAGATACTAAGTGACATTAAAAAAAACCATGCCTTTGCATTGGAAATTTTATGCAGTTGCAGGAAAAAAGACACTGAAGAAACTACCAAAAGTAAACAAATTCAGTTCCATTTCTTTGTTTATTCTAAGAAGTTAGTATGTAAGTTCATTGGTATTCACTTCTGTTAGCAGCAGAAAGAAATTATTTACAAAACACAATCTGAAAAACGGTATATTTTAAGTTCAAGTGACTTGTTTTATATTTCACTTTAATATTGAATCTCTGCTTTTAGAGATTCACAGTTCTGACTCTTTTATTTGGTCTCAGAGAGAATTGTATACATTTTGTATTTCATTTTCAAAACAAAAAGTCATTTAAAAAAGAAAACAAATTCCATAATGCTTTTCTAGCTTCTTGAGTTTGGACAAAATTCTTCACCCTCTGAACCTCATTTTCAGGAGCAATGACTGTAGATAATAACAATACATTCCTCTGGGGTTTGTTAGTTTAAAAAACTGAAATAAATTCAAAGATAAACTACTTAGAATGATTTGAGACCATAGAAATCAACAGATAATGATTCAGTATTATTTTTATTATTATTATACAATCTCATCTTATTTGAGGATTTTAAGGAAAATTTCTACTGGTTTTATTTCTGCATATAGATGTTTTCCAGAGCTGTCTGCATCATTTTGATTACAAGACCTGTCAATTGCAAAACTGTGTCACTTACCTTGCCATCATAAATCTTAGAACTGAGGTGAAGTGTCAGCCTCCTAAACATGCTTATATAAATCAAAATGTTAGATTATTTTACAGTAGGAGAAATATAAACATTATAACAGTTAAATAAGGTAATATGGTAATTTGAATCTTGCTCCTACAAAGAAAGACCACCACAGATTCTGTGTAGAAGCTGCAATCCATGAGCTAGCTCAACATTTCAAGTTGTATTGATACTAAGTTTTCCCTCATTACTAGAGCTAAAGCGTGTTTTCCCCACTTCATGCTCAGCGACATAATGTTGGTAGTTTGAAATTAAGAAATCAGTAAATGCTCTTAAAATGTTTTTCTTGTTTCCGAGCCAGTTGTTAAACATTTTCCTGCAAACTTGTACAATAAGCCTTCTCAGGAGTCTCTTTGCAAAGAAAGAAAATGGAGAGTTATACATCTGCTTAAATTCTTTGTACCTGAAATATAAATGGTATAAAATAAATAGCTCAATGGAAGTACTATGTTAGATAGTGTGGACAAGAAGAGCCTCTCTGGGTAGGAAGCAAGTTGTATGGCTGGATGGAAAATAGTAAATTCAAAGGCCTTCAGGTATGAGACAGAAAGGCAGAATGGTGAAAACAGAGAGCAGCAGAGAGAATGGGAAGGCCAGGTCATCAGGGACCCTGTAGTGGATTGACAACTGGTGGTCAACTTATAACACCCAACTCAACTGAGTAAGTGTGGTGCTGGGAGTGGGAGGCGCACCTGAGGACTGTTGCCAGCAGCATCAGAGCAAGAACTGGGAAGAAGTGAGGCTATTGGAAGCTGGTAGAAGCTGTTGAGAGCCTATTGGAAGGAGAGAGAAGCTATAAGTAGTTGCTGGATTTCTTGGACGAGCTTGTCACCCTGGCTTTCCTGATGAACTTGTCTGTTTTCATCCTCCAAGGAGCTTAGGACCTTGTTGTCTCTGAGAATGGCTTCGCTTCACTTTGGAGGAGCTTTAGTTCTCACTCTGAACATCACTTCCTGGCTCCAGTGTAGATCCCTCAGCCTGCTAGCACAGATCCTTCATTCCACTAGCACAGACTTTCTAGATCCCACCACTGACCTTTGGGCCTTCTCAGTGCAGATCTGTGAAACAGGTCAGCATGAGACCTTGTTGTGGACTCTGGACCTCCAGCTGGATTCCTGAGGGACATTGCTATGGGCTCTAGTTCTTCAGCTGGACTGCTGAAGGACATTATCGCAGGATCCAGTCCCTCATCTAGATTCTTTGGTCCTAAGTGTGTGGACAGATCTCCTGTACTCTCTTGTATATGATGCTTTGAGTGACTGTTATAAATAATATTATAAAATATGTGCCCTGTATTATATTGTTTCTCCTTCCAAAAAACTCCAAATCATAACAGACCCTATGAGCCACGGTAAGAAATTTGGATTTGAGATGAAAATTCTTTTGACATTGTTAAAAAAGTGAATGACATTACACAAATTATAATTTTAACAGTCACTCACAACTGTCCTTTTAAAGAGTATCTTCTGTATTTCTTAATTGAGCAATGGGAGGACAGCAGTATAATTTACTGATCAAAAAACTTTAGAGGAGGAGCAAGGTTTCCAGGGCAGAACTTCTAGAAATTCACAAGCTCAGTTCTTTGTAAGTGTCCAACTAGGGTCTGAGTGTTGTAGAGAAATAGAAAATTAGATATGTTGATATGTTTTATTCATATATGTTGGCCTACTTTGGTTTGAGGAATATATTGTGATGAGAATAAAAACTACGAAAATGTTGCAAATTTGTGCAAGAGATGATTCATATGCAGTATATTTAAGACAATTTCCCAGACTGACCTTCACAGGAAAGGAAAGAGATTGAAACCAGTGAGCTCAGAAACTCAGTGGCTCTGAGGCCATTCAATTAGGAAAATAGATTATTTCAGGTACATCCCTGAATAAATATGGAGAATGATTCACCCTCCTAAAGAATACATTACACCCTCAGTCTAGTTTTGGCTTTACCTGATTTTCCTTTCATTCCTTTTTAAAAAAGTATCTCCTTCCAGGTTTTAACATCTATTCACTCCATTTATTTTAATTTTATTTGGGAAGTCATTATCAGTATTTTTCAGGGATTATTTTAACAGAGTGTATTACTGGGCAAAGAATTATCTAGTTCTTATTCTTGCCAAGACAATACACTATTGGTGCTTTCTCCTGTACCAGGTTATTAAAACTTTTTCAAATTTTGGTAATCAAACAAATTCCCTGGCTGTCCTGAATTCTGCGCATAAATAAAAGCAAGCTTGAGACTAGTCCCAAAAGTGTCTTTACTAATAGCACAGAATTTAAGACAGCCAGGGAATTTGCTTGATTTTCAGTTCAAAAATTATTACCTAAAGTTATACACTTTAGTTGAATACAATTTTCAATGATGACTTCAGTTGCAAGATTTTGTATTATAGAGTTATCTGATATTATTCCTATTTCCTTGCATTTTCACAGCTGTGAATCTGGAACAAATAAAAACATAGAAAGGAGGAAAAAGGGGTTGAAGGGAGGAGAGGGAAAGGTGAAAAATGGAAGAATCAAAATACATCATGTATAAGTACAAGTTTCATATGATGAATGTTAAGTATATCTAAAATGTACCAATTAAATCAATTTAAGAAATAACATATGGAATGATGGGTTACAATTTTCAAGAACTGGAATTATTGTCTGATTTAAGGTAAAGTATGGTAACTGCCCTTTAGAGGAACACATTCAGTGTAAAACATACATATGATTATACAAGGCATTTATTAGGTAGATGTTATGGCTTCTATGTAGATGTCCTCCCAAAATCTCATGTGATCGTAGGTGAGAGTTTTCAAAAGAGGCTAAATTAGGGTGCAATGCTGGTATTCAAAATGTGATTCTGGGATTAAAGGTGCCCACCATTGGTGTTCATTGCAGTGCTCAAAAGGTTTATTGCCTGGGTCAAACATAAATATGTTCTTCCTGCTGCTGCTGCTGCTGCTGCTTGCAGCTTTGCTTCTTCACTGCTGTTACTGTTTGCTGTAAGCTGCCTTCTGCCTGCCTGACAGGCCATGAACTGTTTCTCCTCTGTGATGCCCATTAACTATGCTGCTTTACATTGGAACCAGCCAGCTATGGATGGAAACCTCTACAAACTGTAAGGTGAAATAAACCTTTCCTCCTTTAATTTGTGATGTTGGGTATTTTGTCTCAGCAACAAGAAAATTAACAAAGACAGTAGGCTTATAGGATGATAAGTGGAAGAATTCCAGTGACCATTTACAAGATCATATTTGGAGGAATCAAAAATGTCCATCTGCATGCTGGAGAGCTGGAGGATCCAGTAGCTGTGGAAGGTTGACGGCCTGGAGCTCACTGAAGAAGCCACTGTTGTGAATTTCTATTGGAAGTCCTAAGAATCTGTTCCGAAGCCTAACGGACCAGGAGACCACTGTCCAGAAGCAATGGCAAAGACTGGAGAACCTCTGAAAGGAAGGTAAATACTTCCTTCTTTCACTTTTTATTCTGTCAGAACTATTATCCTATTTGTTGGTGCCATCCCACGTCTGGTGTGAGTCTCCTGCTTCAGTTTGCTGGCCTACATGTCAATCTCTAGACATGTTCAGAATTTACTACTCTGTTAGAAAGTTCTCAATAAAGTCAAATTGACATGTCACAAGTAGCAATAATAGTAGCACATCCTGTCACTTGCATATAACGCAGTCGATTCTGAATATAAATGGAGCTGGGAATCCAGCAAAGCTGTCACTTTAGAAAAAGCAATAGTCCTATTGCTATTTTCTATATAGGGTAAAAGAGAGTGTGAAGATTTTTCTATGTTGTTGGAAGCTGATACTATTTTTTACTTTTGGCATTTCATTATTGCCACTTGGTTCAAAAATTATCTCTTCTCTCCACAATCTTTTGTTTTTAAAATAAAGTAAAAGACAGTGGGAATTAGTATTATTTTTCTTATTGTTAAATGTGATATGCTAAATTTGAAACTTTTCTTATTGCTAAATGTGATATTGCTAAATGTGATATTTCTATTTTTTTTTTTTTTTTTTTTTTGGTTTTTCTCTGGTACCGGGAACGGAACTCATGACCTTGCGCTTGCCACGCAGGTGCTTTGCCGCTGAGCTAAATCCCCAGCCCCTAAATTTGACATTACTAAATGTGATATTGCTAAATGTGGTACTTTTTAAAATAAAGTAATAGACAGAGGGAATTAGTATTAGTTTTCTTATTGCTAAATATGATAATAATCATAGAAATAATCATTTTTTAAAATTTTAGAAGTAAAAGGAGGAAAATACTAACAGACAGACAACATTTTACAAAATAGCAAAGGATCAGTACAGACATTACAGAGTTACAAACAGAGTAGTAGGGAA
>NW_004955425.1:11048827-11052178 GCF_000276665.1 Chinchilla lanigera | reverse complement strand
TATATATATATACACACACACACATGATAGGTAAGATAGTTGTACTACTAATTTCTATTAGTTCATTGAAAGGAACAGTTAGTGCTTATATAGTGTCATCAATTTTGCATGCTTATATCTGGTAATCTGAGCAACTACTCTGAAGATAAGGATATGCAATATAATAAAATAACCATTGCTCATTTCCTATCCTCCTGTTTTGAAATTCTGTAACCTTTTTATTGTTTTTATTATTATTTTATTCCCTTTAAAATAAAAAATAAAAAAATGATTGATATTTTCCTTGAAAATCTGGAGAATGTAACAACAAAATCACATAATTATATTTAGAGTAAGTAAATCCTTTAAATTTTTATGTCTTGCCTGAATTAGTGATTTAAATATTCTTTATTCTTGGGTAAATTTTGAGGCACTATATTTTCATAAAAATTGGCTACTTCAGAGCATGTTCCAAAGTTTAAAAATTTATTTTATGTTTTTATTTTTAAAATTTATTTAAAAAATAAAACAAGGAAAGCATATTAACAAACAGACATCCATTTACAAAATAGCATAAGAACAATACAAGCAATACTGAATTACAGACAATATGGTATGAAATTAACAATGGTTCTTGTGTTATATATTGATATCTTCAAAATGGTTTCTCAGAAAAACAAATAGAGACATGGAAGACTGGGCAAATCAGTAATCATTAACTATTCCTTTCAGTAAACCAATAGAAGTCTGTGGTACAACTATGTTAGCTATCCAATACATACATACATACAAAATTTCTCCTTCTTTCTTTTCTCTTTTCCCTCACAGCAGTTGCTCTTCACTTTTGAGCATTTTCCTTTCATTTCACAATGTCTGTCATACCTCATAATTTTTATTCACTCCTTCAGGTTTTCACACTAGTGAGATAATACCTTTCTTACACATGGAGGTCTGGTTTATTTCACTTCTGAGTATGGTCTCTAGTTGTGACCATTAACTTGTAAAAGCCTCTAGCTTATTTTTCTTCATAGCTGAGTAATATTCCATTATATAAATACCACAGTTTTTTAATCCATTCCTCATTGGATGGACATTTGGGTTGCTTCTATAATTTAGCAATTACAAATTGCTCTGCTATGAACTATAGTGCACATATATCTCTGTGATTTGATGTTTTCAGATCTTCTGGGAAAATACCCAGCAGGGGAATAGCTGGGTTGAATGGAAACTCTACACCTAATTTGCTGAGGAATCTCCATACTGATTTTCTCAGTGGTTTCACCAGTCTGCATTCCCACCAGCAGTGGAGAGGAGCTCCTATTTCTCCACATCCCCTCTAGTGTTTGTTATTGGTTGATTTCTTAAAGATAGCCATTCTTACTGGGGTGAGATGAAATCTCAATGTTGTTTTAATTTGCATTTCTTGAATGACTAATGATGTTGAACATTTTTGAATATATACATTTGCCGTTTGTATTTCTTTATCTGCGAAGTGTATATTTTTCTCAGATGCCCATTTTAGGACTGCATCTTTGAATTTGGGGGGCAGGGAGATGTTTTTTACTTCTTTATATGTCCTCAAAAGAAAACCTTTGTCCAAGGGAGAGTCAGCTAAACTTTTTTTCCGATTTGAGGGTTTTCTTTTACTCTGCTGGTGATTACCTTAGATGTGCAGAAACTTTACAGTAGGGTGAGATCCCAGTTGTTGATTCTCATGCAGTTTAGTTTTTGTTCATGTACTCTGCCTACCCCTATGTCTTCAAGATTTTTACTTACTCTCTCTTCCAATAGATTTAGTGTTTCTGTTTTAATATTGAGATCTGTGATTCATTTTGGCTAGAGTTCTGTGCACGGTGATAGATTTGGATCTATTCTCAGTCTTTGGCAAGTGTCAAGCCAATTTTTCCAACACCATTTATTAAAGAGGTTATCTTTCTTCCAGTGAGTATGTTTGCATCCTTTGTCAAAGATTAGGTGGTTGAGTGTGTTTGTGATTGTGCCTGTTTCTTCCAGTCTGTTCCATTGATCCTCTGGTCTGTTTTTTAGTGAGCACCATGGTGACTTTATTATAGTAACTTGGTAGTATAATTTCAGGTCAGGGATGGTGATTTCCCCTGACTTATCTTTTCTGCCCAGGATTGCTTTTGCTCTTCTGGGTCTCTTCTGGTTCCAGATTAATTTTGGGAAAGTTTTCTCTAGATCTGTGAGGTATGCTCATGGTATTTTAATTGGAATTGCATTGAATCTGTACAACAATTTTGTAGGGTGGCCATTTTCACAATGTTGATTCTTCCTCTCCATGAGCAAGGAATATTTTTCCATTTATTGAAAATTCTTCGATCTCTTTTTACAGAGTACTGTAGTTTTCAATGAACAAATCTACTTCTTTTTTAGATTGATTCCTAAATATTTCAGTGTCTTGGATGCTATTGTGATAAGTATAGTTTCCTTAATTTCACTCTCAGTTTATTTATTCTTTGTGTATAGGAATGCTATTGATGTTTGAGTGTTGACTTTGTATCCAGCTGTGCTGCTGAATTTGTTAATTAATTCAAGGAGTCTTCTTGTGGAGTTTTTGGGGTCTTCTATGTAAAGTATCATGTCATCTGCAAACAATGATAGTTTTACTTCTTCTTTTTCTGTTCTTATTTCTTTTATTTCTCTCTCTTGTCTAATGGCTCTGGCTAATGTTTCCAGAACTATATTGAATAAGAGTGGTGACAGTGGACATCCTTGTCTTGTCCCTGATTTTAAAGTAAAAGCTTTCAGTTTTTGTCCATTTAGAATGATGTTGACTGTTGGTTTTTCATAGATGGCCTTGATCAGTTTGAGGTAAAGATTATCTATTCCTCTGTTCTGTAGGGTTTTTAGCATGAATGCATGTTGGACTTCGTCAAAATCTTTTTCTGCATCTACTGCGATGATCATGTGGTTTATGTCTTTGGCTCTATTTGCATGTGTGTAACATTTATTGATTTGTGAGTATTGTATCATACCTGCATTCCTGGTATGAATCCATTTTGGTCATGCTGTATGATTTTCTTGCTGATTTGCTGCATTCTATTTGCTAGTATTTTACTGAGAATCTTTGCATCTGTGTTCATGAGAGAGACTGGTCTGTAGTTCTCTTGCTTGGTTAGGTCTTTCTTTGGTTTTGGTATCAGTATAATACTTACCTCCAAAAATGAGTTAGGGAGATCTGCTTCCTTTTCAATGTTATTGAAGAGTTTAAGAAGGGTTGACATTAAATCTTCTCTGAATTTCTGGTAAAATTCCACTGGGAATCCATCAGAGCCTGGGATTTTCTTTGTCAGTAAGTTTTTAATCATGTTTTCAATCTCATTAATTGATATTGGGTTGTTCAGGATTTTT
>NW_004955425.1:11047164-11048727 GCF_000276665.1 Chinchilla lanigera | reverse complement strand
ATCACTGTGATATGATGTTTTTAGATCTTCTGGGAAAATACCCAGCAGGGGGATAGCTGGGTTGAATGGGACCTCTGGGCCTAGTTTTCTGAGGGATCTCCAAACTGATTTCCACAGTGGTTTCACCAGTCTGCATTCCCACCAGCAGTGGAGAAGGGTTCCTAAGAAATAATCATTTGAATGGACATTAATTGATTAGCTTTAAATACCTTCAACGCTTCACTATTTATTATATCATACCTATGATGTGGTTACTATCATTAATAGTGTCATTATAAATCCATTATAGACACATAAGTAATATGTTTGGGGGGTCTTAATCTGAACTCAAGAAGTCAGATGATAAAACTCATTTCTTATGTGCATGTATTACTTTATTCTATTTTTTTTTTTTTTTTTTTTGTTTTTTCTCCGGTACCAGGAACTGAACTCACGACCTTGCGCTTGCCAGGCAGGTGCTTTACCGCTGAGCTAAATCCCCAGCCCCTACTTTATTCTATAGTATACTGATTCACATCGGAAATAAAATTATCCCACACCATGGTCTGTAAAGAACCCTTATGAAATAAAATTGATATTTCATAATTTTCCACATTTCTTAGTAGATAAACTGTCATCTTAACAGTCTAGCAGCACAATACATGCATTTCTTGCCTTCAAAACCAATAAGATGTCTTATTCTTCTAGTGATTTAAATCTTCTTGACTCAGTAAGCCAAAGTCAGTACATTTATTCCTACACCCTTGCTGATGGTGGGGTTCACCCTTTAATAAATCATGTTGTCCTTTTAAACTCTTGCTATCTTTCTTTGATTTGGGAAATAGAACATCAAACCACAATAAGATGAAAGTGGCTTGGTACTCTCAGATAAATTTTTTTGCTAGATGTTTGACTTTTGGTTGATCCTTGGTATTCTATTGAACATTTTCACAGGACACTAATTTAGTTAAGACCACTCTATCACTATGATGATGAAAGAACAAAACAGGGGCTGGGGATTTAGCTCAGTGGCATAGAGTATGTCTGGCAAGCGCAAGGTCATGAGTTTGATTCCTGGTACCAGAGAAAAACCAAAAAAAAAAAAAGAACAAAGCAAATCACTGTGCAATTATAAACAAAGTCAGAGAAACAAGAATATTTTTCAAATTTCAAACATTTCTCTCTCTCCTAGCTAATATGGATGAGTTTGGCTCTTTACTTCTTGCAGATTTTACTACTCTTTACTGTCATAAGCATTTAGGTAAGACATATTCAAGAGCCAGTTGTAGAATTATGCTCCTATTCTCGTAGAATCCAATCCAAATCAGAGGGCTGCTATCTTGAACAATTCCCCAAATCAAATGCTGTGAATTCTCTGTAATATCCTCTTAATGTTATACTCCTTAATCTCCAACTGCATGTTCTTCCTCATTGCCATGAACTGTGATCAAGCTAGGTGTGTTACTAGTGATCTTTAAGACTATTGAAAACAATAGATATTATAAATGGGAAAGAAATTCCCCAAAGGGAAAAAAACAACTGGGATGGGGAAAGGGGAAAAGAAAAAAGGGAATATATATACAT
>NW_004955425.1:11005109-11043803 GCF_000276665.1 Chinchilla lanigera | reverse complement strand
GCTTGCCAGGCAGGCGCTTTTGCCACTGAGCTAAATCCCCAGCCCCTTGTTCAGGATTTTTATATCTTCTTGATTCAACTTTGGTAATTTGTACATATCTAGGAATCTGTCCACTTCTTCTGTGTTTTCTATCCTATGGGAATAGTAGATAATAGTGGTCTTTTGAATTTCTGTAGGATCTCTAGTGATTTCATCCTTTTCATTCCTTATTGTATGAATTTGAATTTTTTCATTTCTTTGATAAATTTGGCTAGGAGTTTATCAATTTTATTTATTCTTTCAAAGATCTAACTCTTTGATTCATTTCTTTTTTGTAGGGTTTTCTTCATCTCAATTGCATGATCTTTAGAATCTCCTCCCTCCTTTTCACTTTGGGCTTGACTTGTTCTTCTTTTTTCTAAAAGTGTGAGGGGCAGTATTAGGCTAGATATTTGTTCTCTTTCTGTTTTCCTTATGTGTGAATTCACTGCTATACATTTTCCTCTGGGGATTGCTATCATTGCGTCCCACAGATTCCAGTAAGTTGTATTTACATTCTTGTTTGTTTGTAGCTATTTTTTAATTTCTTCTTTAATTTCTTCTGTGTCTTATTGATTGTTCAGGAGGTTGCTGTTTAATTTCCAAGTGTTTATGCACTTCTTGGAGTTCGTTTTGGCATTAATTTCCAATTTCATTGCATTGTGGTCAGATAATATGCATGGGATAACTTCAGTTCTTTTGCACTTAGGTAGGTGTGCTGTGTGGACTAGAATGTGGTCTATCTTAGAGAAAGTCTCATGTGCAGCTGAGAAAAATGTGTATTCTGATATTGTGGGGTGGAACACTCTGTATATATCTACTAAGTCAATTTGTTTGCAGATTTGATTCAGATCGGTTATTTCTTTAGTAATTTTTTTTTCTAGTTGACCTATCTTTTTGTGTCAAAGGGATGTTGAGGTCCCCTATTACAACAGTGTTATTAATTATTTGGGTTTTCACGTCTATTATGATTTGTCTTATATAGTTTGGTGCTCTGATATTTGGTGCATACATGTTTATGATTATTATCTCTTGCTCTTGCAGTTTTCCTCTAATAAGTATGTAGTGGCTTATCTCTTTTGATTGTTGTCAGTTTGAAGTTCACATTGTCTGCAAAAATAATAGCTACACCTGCTTTTTTCTGGGTTCCTGTTGAATAGAGAATTGTTTTCCATCCTGTGATTTTCAGTCTGTGGATTTCCTTTGGAGTAAAATGTGTTTCCTGTATACAGCATATTGTTGGAGTTTGTTTATTAATTTACTCTGCCAGTCTGTTTCTTTTGACTGGTGAGTTGAGGCCATTTAAATTAATGGTTATAACTGATATGTATGGCTTATCTTTGTGATGTTATTTAGTTGCTGTTGTTTTCCTACTTTTTCTACATGTTTAGTAGCTTGCTCTGCTTGAGGATTCCTTTGTATTGTTGTTCTTATAATTGCTGCCATGTTTTTCTCTGTCTAGAATATCTTTTAGTACTCTTTGTGAGGATAGTTTGGCACTCCTGAAGTTGTTCAGTTGTTCTGTGTCATGGAAATACTTTATTTGTGCTTTAAATTTTAAGGATAGGTTTTCAGCATATACCAATCATGGTTGGAAGTTCTTTTTTGTCAGCACCCCTAATACTTCACTCCAAGGTCTTTTCAATTAGATGGTTTGTGTTGAGAAGTCTTCTGTGATTCTTATGGGCTTTTTTTTTTATAGGTGATCTGTTTCTTTTCTATAGCAGTTTTTAATATTCTGTTCTTTTGCTGGACATCTGGGATCTTGATTATTAGATGTCTGGGTGTAGTTTTATTTTGGTTTTGACTACTTGGAGTTCTATATGCCTCCTTGAACTGTATATCAGATTCTGTTTTCATGCTTGTGAAATTTTCTGGTATTATTCTGCGAACATTCTTCTTATGTTGTTTGTGTTGCCTTTTATGTTTCATTGACTCCTATTAGTCTTATGTTATTTCTTTTGCCTCATCTTGCTGCTGTTCAATTGATTTTTCCTGGTTCCTTGTTGATTTTAAGAGGTCCTTTCTTTCATGATCTCTAGCTGCTATGCTGTCTTCAAGATCTGAAATTCTATCTTTGGCTTAATTCAAGCAGTTTTGCCAGATTTCAATGGAGGTTTTCATTTCCTGGATATCACTTGGAGTCTGTTTCATGTGTTCTAGTTCATTCCTACATTGTTCCTTTAATGTTTCCATCAGTTGCCTATGTTCATCTATTTTTTTATATGTGTCTTATTTAGATGTGCTGAGCAAGTCCTTTGTTATTGTTATCGTTTCATTTCTTGCCTGAGAGATTATTTCTAATCTGATCTCTTCTATGACCTGGTGGATTTGTTTCTTTACTTCCATTGCAATTATTTCAACAATTTCAGGTGTGTGTTTACCAAGTTCTCCTTTGTTGATGTCTCTTGGACTTGTTCTGAGTGGGGTAGAGTTCTGAGATCTCATTTTAGTCCTGCGTGTTGTCATGTTTGATGCTGGAGGCAGAACACTCAGTCTCCCTCTTCCCTGGCAGCTCAGCAAAGGGTGCGGGTGTCCCTAGTTTTCCTTGTGGTCAGGCTTGCCCCTGAGAGTCTGCTGAGATGTGCTGCTTACTCTGGGCTCCTCTGGCAGATGTTGAAGTGTATCTGGTTCTCCCATGTCTCAGATATGAACTGTGATGTCAGCTGATGGCAGACCATCTGATCCAGTGTTCTTTTGCAGCTCAGGGCAGGAGTATGACCCAGAAGTGGGCTGCACTGGTGGTGCAATCATAGACCAGTGGTCTTGTGTCCCCAGTCATTTCAGGGTGCAGGCAGAGCCCAGACACCAATCACAGGGTCAAGATTTCATGGACCACCTGATTTTGTGTCTCCAGCCAGCTCAGGGCGCACACAGGAGCCAGACGCAGGCTGCTCTGGTGGTGATCATGGACCACCTATTTCTGTGTCCTCCAGGAGGTCAGGGCATATGCAAAACTCAGACAGGAACAGTGGTCAGCAGTTCATAGACCAACTACTCTAGTACCTCAGGTGGTACAGGACATGTGCAGGGAGGACCTAAAGGAGAAGCCTAGAGTTAGCAGTTCGTGGACCTTCTGAGTCAGAATCTCTTGTCTGCACTGGGTGCATGGAGGGTGGAGACACAGACTATAATGGTGGTGGGGTCCTGGGTCACCTCTTCTGCTCTTAAGAAGTAGATGAAGAATATCTGGTTCTCTGGGCATTTAGCTGCAAATCGTGATGTCAGCAGATTGCTAAAATTTTAATAGTATAAAGCTACATACATAATTTGTTCTTGCATTAAAAAAGTGATTTTTTTTCCTAGAAATTTCCTAATTATTTTTGGCTAAATGTGAAGCCTGTTAACTACAAATTTTCTAGCCAGTCTAATACCCATAGCAAAGTGTTAAAAAAAAAGAAAGAAAAAGACTATTGAAAAGATTCTGTAACCATACTATTATGCCCGGAGTAATATCTAAAATACTTATCTATTTAAAGATCTAGAACATCTGTAAGGATACACAGACTTTCAGAATTAAGTACCACAGAATAAGCCATAGTGTACACTTAAGTCCTTGTGCACATATGCCTTCTAAAAACTAGATGGCATCTACTTAACCATTTGTACGTTCAACTGATGACTTATATTATTTTTTCTTCATGAAACTCAGGCTATCTGAACTTCCTTGCCTTTCCTTTTCCTCACTTTGCCTGCCAAGCACATGATTCACTGCAAGTAGCTCCCAATTTAGTCAAGATGTGCTATATTTCTATTTCATTTTATTAATCTACTTTCCTCCCACTAGAGAATTCCTTTTGATTCTCACATTCCCACCTTTAAGCACAAGCCCTGAAGAGTTACACTAAAGATAACCTCCCTGAGTGAGCTCTCATGATTGTGGTATGAGTTGACCTAGATAAAGTAGAACCTATTAAATTATTATTTTGGTGACAACATCTGTAGACTACTTCTTGTGAAAACATACACTAATATACTTAAGCCTTTTTATTCTGGCTTCAATACATGTCTTAAATGTACCTACACTTCAATGTTATTGGAGAAGAGTACAATTCAGTAATTACTACATTTTTTACATCAGTTGTTTTTAAATTTTATATAACAATTGCCTAGCTGCAGAGCCCTATGAACTTTGATAAACTTAATAAAGGATAATAAGACTTCTTTTATGCGGTAATTATAAAGGCTGAATATTAAGAGCAAGAGAAATAACAATGATAATACAATTACATAATCAAAATTCTGTAATTCAAAATATATAAAAACTGAAAGTTTACCAAAATTCATGTAGCAGGAAACTTGTCTTTAAAAATATAAAGGTATTCATAGACTTTATTTTCACAATTATTGTAAATGTTCATCTACTTTACTAAAAACCATCAATAGGTATGAATACAGGATGGTGCCCCAGACCCAGGCAGGGATCTCATATAATACGGAATTTCAGCTCTATTTTACTACTAAAATTGAAAAATTTCTGAATTATGAAACCCACCTGGAACCTATTATTAGTTTAATTGTTATTTTCTTCTTGGTTCTTCAATGAAAGAGGACAATGCACCTAAGTAAAACAGCAGGATGCCTCAAGGACAGGTCAGAGGAATCAAGGGTGTTAGTTACAGAATTCCCATGAAATCATCCTGTCCAACCAGGAATGCCTAGATATACGAGGGGAAAGACCATGTACTCACACAATGGTATGATTTATAGATGACAGAGGGTACATGCCTGGCTTTTTCACTGACACGGATTTATCACTGAGTCAGTAGGAAAAGCAGGAGATCAGGAGTATTCTAAAGCCCTCTAAAGGAGTATACCTCATTTTATCTATTTTACGTATCTTCATTGGCTCTTCTTATTATGCTTTCTTAGTCTGTGGCCTTCTGGATAACACTCTGTACCTGCTTCCAAAGTGGAACTAATAGGATTGTGTATTTAAATTTCTCAGTGCTAAGGTTTCTTGGAGCAAAGAAAGAGCACTTGAGCTTTGGCTAGACTACCTCCTCTACTTGCTCCAGCCACTGTCCTGCCTTACAACCATCCCAGGATCATCATCCATTCCATTCATGATTTATGTTTGCTAGGCTTTGCGCAGTCTATTTCTGTTTTAAATTTACATATATTCTTACAAAATATTATCTATCTTCATAAAATGATTTACTATGAAACATATACTTACTTCTTTTAAATTGAATTATAGGCAAAAGAGCAATACTAATCTATAAAAAATTTAAGGAATGATGTTTTACCAAATAGTTCTTCAACATTCTATTTCAACTTAGCATCACTTGTTATTTATATAATAAGTGAAATTGGCTTGTTTTTGGATTTGTAAATGATGAAATCACCACTAAATTTAGCATTAATTCTTGCATGATAATCTCTGTCAACTATTATTTGGGATAACCATATAGTTCTCTAGGAAATTCTTTACATAAGAAAAAAGAAATTCTTTTTCCCTGAGGAAATAGAATGATATAAGCTTAAAAAGAACAAAAAAGTATAAAAATATTCTATTACTTATATTAAAGTGTAACTCAGTTATCCCAATAAAACAATTTCCAGCAAATATTTAAAACTTTTATTGAATAAACAGCGTGTTCAACTTGAAGCCACAGAACACTTATTTTTAATGGCAAAATCTAACTTGATAAACATGCTATAAATTCTGAAGCATACTAGCAATTTATCTGCTTTTTAATATTTCAGTGCAATCAGCTGATTTATATACTCTATTTTATATAGTTATGAAAACTTGTTTTGAAAATTTTCAAGTTTTTGATTCAAAATATCTTTATAAAAAATTTCCTATAATGCAACTGTTCTCATACAGAAAACTGAAAAAAATATATTGCAACAAATTCCATCAAGTATGCATAATACTATGGGCATAATTTCAAATATATAATTTTTCTATCTGCAAAAGAGAGCCTTTCAAATTTCATGGCTATTTAATGAAAATAATTTTGAAAACTAATAAATTGTTTTGCATTTTCTGATTTATCAGTTTTGAAGAGACTCACACATTTTTTTCAGACAACTTGAGACAATTGGGTATTGGAACAATTCCATACCCACACTGAATACTCAGAGTTGCATTGTATTCACGAAACTGCCTGTCCCTACCTCAAACAACAGCTGCAAACACCACTTCTGGCCAATTGACTATGAAGTTGAGGTTCCTTCTAACACCTCAAGTTTGCTAGTTCACTAGTATAACTAGCAGAACTGAGAAAGCACTATACGTATGACTACAGTTTTGTTGTAAATGACATAAATCAGGACTAAAACTTAAAAATAAAAATGATTGTAGGATGAGGTCTGGAAGGTGGCCAAATGTGATTTCTCTTGTCAGGAAATGTCATCTTCTTGGCACATTGATGTATATTACCAAACAGGAAGTTTGGTGAAGTCTTATTACTCAGGACTTTTCATTGGTGTTGCAGTATTGTCAACAGAGCAGGTTTTATAGTGCTTTGAGTTGCTCTATGTTGTACAGAACAACAGCTTTCAGGCTATGTCTAGCCCTGAATTACTCCATTTTATAGAGCAATAGTTCTACCTGAATTACTCTATCTTGAGTACACATGCAAGGTACAATGTCTCTGCATTCTGTTTACACACAGGCACTTTCTGTCCAGCACAGCCACAAGGCACTGATAAATAAATTATTGGTGCCAATGGAAAAAGTGGCTTGTTGAATTAAATCAGAATTACATGGACAATGGTATATCAAGATGATACCAGAAGATCAGGGTCCTGTCTCAAGATGATAAAAATATAACCAAGAATAGAGGAGGCAGAGTATAAGTAAATATATTTAAAAGATATAAAAGCAAGGAAATGGCAAATGTATTTAAATGGCATGAATGCAAGGAAGTACAGCTCCTGCTAGCTAGAGGGAGGTCTAGCAGAATATTCATATCTGTTTGTCTAGGGATTTTGAAGGGGTTTATAAGGGAGCTTGAACTGATTTACAAGTGATATGATCTCTTTCTTATAGAAGACTGTATGTAGTTCTAGGCTCCAGTCTATGTAGTATTCATACAAACTCCATGTCCCCTTGAGCCAGTAGCTTGCCTGATCATGCTCTAGGGAGACAGATCCCTGACAGCTGCAGGACACTTCATATATGTTTTTGACATCAGTGACCCTCTTGCTGGCTCACTTAGTGGACATAAGATTTGAACAAGAATATTACCAGGTGGTTCAGCTCCATTTCTCCTGCAGGAGTTGCCTGCATTCAAAGTTGGACTGGGTAAATTCTGACATTGTACAGATATACAAATGTGTCTGGTCTATGTGAATAACATACTTCACTCAAGATATGTATTTTGATATGTTTATTGGATCACTGGCCCCATATTAATTTATATCCAACTTCTGAAATCAGAGTAATATCACTGGGATCATTATTAGCCTGTTATAATCACAAGGTGAGCCTCTCTGATCTATCCTGAATCACCTCATTAGTGACAGCATAGATTTGGGTCAAGGGACCCATCATGATTAACAATCTTATCATCAAGAAAGTCCCAAGGCTTTTTGAGAGCACCTTCAGGAACTCAAATTGTTATTATATAATAAAGAGTTACAGATATAAATGCAAAATATTTCAAAGTGTTTTCTACATTTTATGGTACCTATTTAGATAGCTATAGAGTAAATTTGTTTAGTTCTGCATGATTTGAAATACTGTTACTTTCCTTTTTTTTTCTCATTAGCTCCTCAGCCCATTAGCTATATGGTTGCCAGTGTGCTTCACTGACTTTGCAATTTAAATAAAATTAAATATCTACATGGAGCCAGAATAAAGGAACATATATAAAAGACAATTTATAATAGCCATCCAATCTGGTAAATTTTATGTACTTTCAATGCCAAATATATATTAGATGTTTTTGTGACATCTACAAATTTTAAGTTTTATATATGTGTATATGTATATATATCTCTTGAAAGGAAACAACTATAATGTTAAAATTCTCAACTATAATTCATAAACTTCTCATGAAAAAGAGTCAAAAAGGCCTTTTAAATTATTTTTGTTGGACAAGATGTGAATAACAATTTACTATCCTAATAAAGATCTTATTGAATAGTAGTGTTAACAACATTTGTAATATTGTATCACTATCTCTATTTAAGGCTTCCTCTCCTCAACATTCTCAACTGTGCATCTTAGAGTAGTAAAATGTGGAATTTTTACAATGGTCCTTACTAGGCTGTTAATCACCTTACATTCATATTCTTGCTTGTTCCACCTCAGCTGCTAGTGGACTTCTGTGATTCCAGGAAAGTCCATGCCTCAGGGATATTCTATAGGTAATTTCCCTAGACTGTGGCATTATTTACTCAAATATCTACAAAAGTAATTTCTACTTGAGGAGCCAAAGTTTCTGCAAAAATGAGAATATTGGTTTCCTTATTTTCTTTCAAGGAAGACACTACCATGAAAACTAAATGCAACTGATCAGTTGCATTAGAAAGTTCATTAGAGAGCTAGTGAAAAAGCAAGCAAAAATAAATAGTAATGTAAATAATTGAATATTTATAACAGTTGGAACTCTGAGTGGTAGACAGTGTTCTTAAAAGGCCAATTAATGTAGTATGTATCCCTGTCTTCATAATCTAGTCTGATTTTTTTCTGTTGCTTCAGTTTGACAGTGTGTATGGATTGGGACCAAAAGAATGTCATGGAACTAACTCTATTTGGCTTATAGGAACAGATTTTAAGCGGTTTTGAAGTTTGGAATTGCCAAAACTACTTGGTCCTGGGAAAACTGGTTACCCTGTAAAGGGCGTAACTACTTTGAATCCACTACTTTGAATTTTGAGAAAACCTGAGCTTTGGACATGGACAGGCTATGTTAAAAGTGGGAAGGAGAGCTGCGCAGATATCTTGACCCACAACTATTCTGCTATCCCATCTGTGAATAAAGCAGTTATATTGAATTTTTAATTCCATTAAATCTTTAAATGTCTGCAACTTGGCTGTCATCTAACTCCTAGTCCATGAAAGACCCCCCCAAAAAACTGGCTAAACCTAGTTATCCAAATGGCAATGAGGAATAAAAAGAAAGTTGTTTAATACACAGCAATAAATAATTGGAACACTTGGTTCCTGTCACTTATGGAAAGAATTGTCATTTATAAAATATTAATAATAATCAAAGTACTCTTACAATCGATAAGAGAAAAAGACCAAAATACTTTAGTCACAAATTTTTCAAATATAAATATAATTTGAGAGAAAAATTCTATTTCTTTGATCATGTACCACAAGAAAAAATTCATGATAGATAGAATGAAAAACAGAATTATAGCATTTAAAAACATGATCAAGACATAGATGTGTTTTATATATATATATATATATATATATGTTTGTATATAAAAATCGAGAGGTCCAACGTGTATTGCAACTTTGTGTTGTTAAAAAAACAACAAAAACTAGACGTGGTTTATAAAATAAGCCATAGTTGATTAACAATAATTTTCAATATATAACCTAATTTTGAAAGCGTAAGCAAATCTATTGCAGTAAATATTAGACATTGCAAAAACAGTAATAGTTTCATAATACTTTTTAATATTAAGGTATAATGTTAATTCAGGAAAATGCACACATTTTAAGTACAGAATTTGATGAATTTAGCAAATGTATATGATTGAGAAATCTATACATAATCAGAATGTAAAATGATTCCATTCAGTGTACAATTTTTTCTCTTGCACCTTTCCTAATAAGCTCTTTACCACAGAGCTCCCTACTGTTTTGATTTGTGTCATGATAGATCACTTTATCCTTTTGAAAAAGGAATTTAAGTAAAACTACTGACTCACACCTTAGTTAGTTTTTTATATGAATAGTGCATACTTTTACACTGGTGAAAGTTTTTCACTCTGTATTTCCATAAATTTTATGAGGGACATTTTGGTTGTTTCTACTTTTTTATTATTATGTTTAAGTGATTCTGTATTGCCTATACAATTCATATGAGGGTATGCTTTCATTTTATTCCTCTTTGTAAATGTCAAATGGTCATGTAATGCACATATGTATAATTTCATAATATATACTGATGAGTTTTTGAATATTGTTGTATCATTTTATTCATCCTTAATAATATCTAAGACATCAGCTGGCTCTCCAAGTTCACAAGAACTAGGAATTTTTTTTCATATTAGCATTTCTGAAATTTTTCAAATGTCATTTCATTGTTATTTTAATGTGTATTACCTTATAATTAATTATTTTCAAAATTTCATGTTTATTTGACATAAACACATATTATATATATATGTATAATAACACCATTTATAGAACTTTTCACATCTTCATTGGAATATGAATCCTTCTATTATCATTTGCAAGGATGGCAGTATTATTTTTTAGCATGGAAATCATATTTAGTAGCAATATTTGTGGAAGTTGAGAATGCTTTAAAAAATTCTCCTAGATCAAATATGCTGCAAAAGCCTTAAGTTTTCATGTTAAATGAAAGTCTAATTTAAACTACTCAAAGTTTATTTCAATTTAAGATCTATGAGGGACATTGGAAATTATAGACAAATAATGTAAACAATGTTTTCTTACCATTAGAAAATTCTGGCAATTTCCTTTCAGATATGCTTAAAAGACATTTTGAGTTATAAATGTGTTATGGTTTAGATTTAAAATGTCACTCCATGTTTTGAAGGGTGGGTCTTTTGGAGGGTGATTTGATCACAGGAACAGCACAGTCACAAGTGGATTAATCCTTGGATGAGTTCATAGCTGCATACACTGTTAGAAGGTGGGGTCTGGATGGAAGAGGTGGGTACTGGTGTGTGATCTACAAGAGTGTGTACTTGTCCCTGGCTCTCCATCTCTTTGCTTCTTGGCTGCAATGGGTTGAGCTGTTTTCCTTCACCATGCCCTTAAACTGTGTTATTTCTGCTTTGGGCTAGCTAGCCAACCATGGACTGAATCTTCAGATACTATAAGCCAAATAAACATCTACAGCTCTAAATTGAGGGTGTTAGATATTTTGTTCCAGCGATGCGGAAGTGGTGAATAAGCAATATTTGCACATTTTAATTTACCACATCTTTGGAAGAAAGTTGGTAATATGATTGTTGTAGTTTCTAGTACACTTGAAAAGTTTTGAAATGAATTACTTTAATTTATATATATAATTTTCATCCATATTTACAGAGATAATTAATGTTCCTGCATGATGAATGGTGCAGAAATAAAAGGAAATAACTATATTTTAAGACATAGCATTTAACAATGTCTACTATGGCACACAGGCTCAATTTGTGAGTTTTTGGTTGTTCAATCACTAATTGAAAGTATTGATAAATATTTTTCAACCATTTGGTAAAGAACATTTATGGAAATGTAAAAGTGGGTACAACCATCTAGTTTACATTTTTTTGGCTATAAGTAATTATACAAATCACATAGTATATAAATACTGTTTTTCAAGACTTTAGAAAAAGGAAAATATTTATGGGCTTTTTCTCATTTGACATCAGTGTATCTCATATTTTCTAAATAAGAGCTGTCAATATATCTAGTTTTCTAGTTTCAAAGTATCTCTGTATTTCACAAGTTGTATTTTGACTACACAAATAACTAGGCAACAATGGTACAGGTACAGTGCAAAAGCGACTGGTTTGTAACTTTCTAAACTAAACGTGAATTTTTTTAACTGCAATGTTAGAAAAGTTTTAAGCAGGCACTTCAAAAAGAGAATCCACACCTAAAGTCTTCATGAAACCTGATAATATAAACAACTTCAAGCAATAAATACATGAAATGAAATGAATAAAATCATTGTTGCTCCAAAACAGGAATAGCTATTTTTAAGCACGGCAACAATCATTTCATGTTAATAGAAATATACTGACACAGAGAGAATAATATAGAACCTATTAATATAGAAACAGTATTTTCTTTTCTACAATATTTGCAGTTACATGATATTACCTAATTCATTAGAGGATACAAGTATTAAATACTGCTTTAGTTATATTTATTAAGAGGCAATAAGCAATTATCTCATATGTGATCTTAAGAATGACATAAATACTTCATGGAAATGACTTAGGAAAGAATTAAGATATCTGAACTGTGGTGGATTTTATTTTGAATCCTAACTCTACCTCCAAATATATGTATGATTGTAAAGAAGTTGTCTATTTTTCTGATCCTGAATTCCCTTACATATAATTTGGTGTAATAATATTTATCTCATAAAGCTGTCATGAGAATTACACAGCAAACAGTAGTTTAGAGTATGCTTACCATGGTATCTTACACATTTTAATAACTCAAAAAATAGAAGCTATCAGTGTTTTAGATAATTTACAATTGGAAATCTCCTAAAGCACTTGTTTCAAATGTGTAGCTCCTTCTCCATTATGAAGTTCATACGTAATTTAGAGGCACCATATAAATTGATATTAGTAGACGTAAGCGCTGACAGGGCTTCTGAATTTCTCCAGATTGGATCATTGCAGCCATAACCTTAATCAGCAAAAATGCTATGAATACTCCCACTGATTACTCAAGATGAGTTTCCTTGGGGATAGAGTATTTAGTGAAAGGGAGCATTAGATAGGTTTCCAGGGCTACTGGTTATAGTTTACTTGTTCATGAAGGAGCTATTACCTGGATGTGATCAGTTGGGAAAATAAACTTAGTTCCATACAGGGGTAATGTCCACTCTTGTGTATGTACATCTTACAAACAATAAAGACACTGCTCAATTTATGATGATAAGCACATGTTACATTGAAAATATCATTAAATAAAAAATGTATTGAATGCACGGAAACTACTGAACATCATAACTCAGCTTAGCCTACTTACCAATGTTCAGAAGAGTTACAGTCGCTTAGAGTTGGATATCATGAGAAATATAATAGCATATTTTTGCCTGGGAAAAGATCAAAATTTAAAATTCAAATACAATTTCTGCTGAATAGATATCACTTGCACTGTCATAAAGCTGAAAAATTGTATGTTGAACCATTATAAGTCAGACCATCTGTTTAAAGCTAAAATTACACTCATTTTTAATGTATTTATGTTTTTTTCATTCATTGGACAAGTAATGTATTTATTTTGCAAGTGTGGTAAGTTTCCAATTGCTTATGCTGTCATATATTTCCAATAATGTGTGTACTTCTGAGTTGAATAACCATTTTTCATAATTAATATGTCACTTATGTTGATCATTTTTGTTAATTAAAATAATACATATAGTTAATAACCAAATGAATTTTTACATTAGAAACCAACGAGTACCATAGAGTATTACATTTCAGTGAATGTCCATGTTATTTGTTAGCAAATCTTTAGGTCACTTTCTGTTCTCTGAGAAAAACTACACAATATCTACAGTTTAAGGCAGGAGAGTTGTAATCTGGCTCATAGTTTGGAGAGATTCAGTCCTTAGTCAGCTAGCTCCATGATGGAAGGGTCTGGAGGAGGAACGTTTCCTCCCTCATAGCAGTCTGGAAGCAGAGAAAGAAGGGAGGAGTAGAGGGAAACCTATAGCCTTTAAGGCTGTATCCCCACCAACCCACCTCTTTTGACCAGATTCCACTTACAGCAACTGAGCTCTGAACTCTTCAGTAGATTAATATACTGATTAGTGTAGTGCCCCCAAAAGTTCTGTCTTAGAGTGCATAGACTTTTGGAGGGACATTCTAGATTTAACCATAACAGAAAATTATGCCAAGATTCTGAGTAAAAGATCTAAAAGTATTTAAAAGATCACAGTATGATAGAAAATCAACAGCGAATATGAAAAGGATGTGTGAGTTTGAAGACACAGTAGTGTATTTGAAATGCTCAAATATGTCAAAAAATTGAATCTTTGGAATGCTCAGACTGAGGTCTCATTTCTCATACATGGAACTGACTTTTCCTTAGATAGGACATGTATAAAATGTGCTTTATTCATTGCTTATAGTAGTATTGCATCTCTTTTCTTAACAAAACCATGCATCTCAAGTAATTTGAAATATTCATTATACACTTCTGTAGTTCTTCATCTTTAGTTTCCCTTGGGATTTGACCCAGGAAGCCAAGTTTCAGAGTGCCCAGAAGTGACAAACATGTTCTATACACAGTGAATATACAGTTATTTTCTGCCAAAAAAACTGGCATCATATTTTCTCAGTTTTCAAACATGCCATATTGTACAATATTTATGGTATTTCCTCATATGATTTTCAAATATGTGTTATAATGTAGTTATTTTATATGTTATGATAGGACATTCGGCAATATTAATAATCCTAACAAATCAGTCACTGAATTACTGTTTGCCTCTTTTAAATAATTCTCTTAAGTACAAACAGAATTATACATTTTGGTTGCAAAGTTAAAGATATTTCTTATAAGCAAATAAAATGTCAATTAATAGAGTTGATGATATTTGAAACTATTGTAGGTACTTTTTATAATAATTTGAATTAAATGACTTTGATGTTAATGTGATATAGGCCTGCTTATTTTCTTTTTCTTGTTTGTTTGTTTGTTTTTTTGTTGTCTTTTTGAGACAGGGTCTCATTATACAGTTGAAACTGGCCTTGCCCCAGCTGACCTCGAACTTGCAAAGATCCTCCTGCCTCAGCCTCCCGAGTGCTGGATTTACAGGTATGTCATACCTAGCAGGTCTATTTATTTTCAACATGACTTATAGTCTGCATGATTAAATGATTAACTTATTTTACCAACTAACTATTATGTGAGAATGTTGATAATTTACATATTGTGATTATTATAGTTGGACAAAAATGCCCTGAAAATAACAAAACATTATTTTATTTTTTTTCTAAAACTAAAATATGTAAGTGTAACTATAGTGCTAATACATCTTTCCACTTACTTCCTAAGTAACAAGATACATGGAAAATGTTTGTAACTTTTTTAATATTTCTTTTTCTTAATATTTTGCTGGGGATTTAGTTCAGTGGTATAAGTGCCTGCCTGGCAAACACAAAGTCCTGAGTTCGATTCCCACCCCCCCAAAAAATTGATTGTAAGTTATTTGAGGGTGCCTTTAATATCATTCTTTTTTGAGACTCTAGATTTTCCTCTCTCTCTCTTTCTTTCTCTCTCTCTCCCTCTCTCTCTTTCTGTGTCTTAGGATAAGTTTGGTACTCTTTGAACATTTCCTTGATGAATTATATGAATAAATAAATAAATATTCTAACCCTTACTGAATTTTTTCTCTTGACTATTCTATTTCATTTATTGCCTTAAATACCATAAAAGACACAAAGAGTGATCTCTTTTTCATCAGAAAGGTGATTTTAATTTACAAGTGTTAGAGGAAAGGCTAAGTTTCCCACAATGTATTTTATGTGCAGTTACTGACAAATTATAAGATAATCCAAGACATTTTTCAATATATAATTATAGTTTTTGGTTTGTTCATGCAAAGATGTAGACTGTATTATAAAAGAAGTAATTTAAACTCAAATTTGGAATCGTGAAATCATGGAAGTCATTAACAATGGAAGAAATCAGCACTTTTGTTATTTTAAGAATGGAATTAGGACTACATTGCACTTCCAAAAAATTGAATTTGGTAATTGCTTAATCAAAATGTTGTAGTGAACAGAGTCAGGAACAGGACTAAAAGAATTTATTGTTCATTTATTTCAAGATTTGGAAACAAGGTCAAGAGAGATAAAGGTATTTTATATAGATCAGCCCTTTAAAAAGAGATATTACATGATCTTAGTATTTTTTTACTAATTCCTTTCTCCCACAGTACTCTACTATTTCATCATTAAACCCCCTCTGTTAAAAGTTTTTATTTTTAAAAGAATTTTAAATATTTTGATGTGCAAAATATCTAATGTAAAAAAGTATAAAATGAGTTAATTGTAAAACTCAGTTTTACATACTTGCACAGTGTTGTAGTCAGGATTTACAAGAGAAAAGATTAGATATAGGGCACATAATTTATAGGATTATTTTATAACATTCATCCAAAGAGTCAAATGCAGAAGAGTGCAGGAGATCTGTCCACACACGAAAGACCCAGAGAATTTAGCTGAGGGCCTGGACCCCATGGCAATGTCCTGCACAAGTCCAGCTGTAGCGCGACAGCCCATGACAGTGTCTCATGCAAGTCTGTATCAGGGATCTGCACTGAGAAGGCCCAAAGGTCAGTGGTGGAAGTTAGAAAATCTGCACCAGTGTTTGAAGAATCTGTGTCAGCAGGCTAAGGGATCTGCACTGGAGCCAGAAAGCGACACTCAAGGTAAAGACCAGAGCTCCCCTGAAGAGAATCACAGCCATCCTCAGAGACAGTAAGGATCTAAGCTCCTCCAACAATGAGAACAACTGGGCTGATGTCAGGAAAGCTGGCATGACAAGCTTCTCCAGGAGAATCAACAGCAGATCATCTCTCCCTCCAGTTCTCTCTTTTATGCTGTTCCAGGAATCCTCAGGTGAGCTCTCCACACCAATAATCACACTGATTCAGTTCAGCTGGATGCTACAAGTTGACCACTAGTTAATCTACCCCCCCCACACACACACAAGCACATTTAATTATCCTATATCAAGGTACAGAAAATTCTAGCTCTCATAATGCATTTAATTAAATGCTTACATAATATGATAAGTGGAATCAAATTTCAAGTAGCATAAATTGACATGTTTAACCCCTTTTAGCGTCAGTGAAAGGATAGGTAGCCTACACATGTACCAAACTGACTCACAGTTTGGGAATCCAATTCCAAGATCTAAATCTTCTCTCCAACATACTGCAAATTGGTCCCAGTAGGTGTTGGTCACTTACTGTCCCTTATAACGGCTGTGAATGTGGCACTGTGGCCTGAAAAAGAGATTTTTCAGGATTTTGTCAGGTCATGACTAAACTTTCAAGTCTTGCAATTAAGTCATGTCCATGGGGCTGAGCTCAGAGGTGGTGCCACAAAAGAAAAGCATATGAAGATTCACCTCAGCCATGTGTTTTGAGCTGGAGTTACTTTCATTCGTTGCTTTGTCTTTTCTATGTCCTTCTTCTACCCTATTACTTAATCCTACTTCTCAGAATAAGTACCTGAGGCTGGGGAGATAGCTCAGAGGTATAGCACCTGTCTGGCAAGCACAAGGTCCTGAGTTCGATTGCCAGCACCAAAACCAAACCAAACAAACTCCACACACAAAAGAGGTGCCCATTTGCAAAAAGTAGAACCTGCCAGATATGTGTGTCCACTGCTAGTCACATTATACTAATTGTGAATCAAAGCGGTAATGTCATGGCTTTTATTTTCTACCTTAGAAAGTTTATTGAGAAATTCTGTTAGTAATACATCATATTTCATTAGAATATTTATTCTTATTCACTTTCTATTATTATTACTCTATTGCTCTATTATGAAAAAGAGATTTTTCAGGCTGAAAAGAATATTATTCTAACCTCTTATTACAGACACATAAGTGCATAGTATGTTATATCTCTCAATATGTAAATCTACATTTCTATCTCTATTCTACTCTATTTTATGTAGATATATAAAGATACAGAGACCATCAAAAAATGTCTATCCACACTTCAGCAGTTCACCATACTAATAAATGTCTGGAAGCTAATGTCTACCACTTTGAGCACCTCTTGTAATTGTGGAGACCAAAGGTAACTTGTATGAATCTCCTGATGTCTCAATAAATTTCATATGAGAATATTTCTACAAGTTTTCCTTGCCTGATGTACACATCTTTGCCAGACTCTGTATATACGTAGATGTACATTCATAGATGTGTAGATAGCTATGTATATGCACTGTATAGTGAGGCGTGTGTGTGTGTATCCTCAAGTAATTATACTTAAATATTTGTGTTGATATATGTAATACTCATTGCTGGAGTGACTTAAAGAGATTTAATGTCAGAATTTTTAGTAATAAGATTTGCTCTTGATTATAAAAGTCTTTCTCTATCAGCTTTATTTTTTTTTATCTTATGTATAGTTATTGGATCAAATACTAATAAGTTTAATTTATGATACAAGTCAATAGGTCAATTAATTTAAAATGTATGCATTCTAATCTCCATAGCAGTGTGCAAGATTTTCTTAGGCACTTAGGCTTTTGGCCCATAGTTTGTATTTATAGTAAGCATGCATTTCCATAGATTTACAAATACAGTGAAGTGGTAACATGAGTTTTGACCTAAGGCCAACTATAGCTGGGCTCTTATTCTAACAAAATCTCTTATCTACAGGGACCAGGGACGTGGATAAGAGAGGCTTTTACCCAGTGACTGTCTTCTGGAACCTATGAAATTCTTATTTCATTATATGATTAGGTGATTATGTATCTTTATCACTGGGTACATTTGTGTACAGAAACTCATCATTAGTTCTTTTAAGCTCACTGTTAACCTAAAATTATGGGATTATTTTAAAAATCCAATTATTGGGATATATTTTCCAAGACTGATTTGATATTACCTCACTCAGTGTCCCCCCACCTGTTTGCCCTTACATTGCTGCTGAAAAGATCATAGTAATCAAAACAAGGTACAATGTCTGTAAATATTTATTTCAGGTGAATAGTGATGCTATGCACTACAAGATACATATGAAGAACCACCACAGGGTACCTACCAAGTGTTAGAAATTACAGAGAACAGGAAAGTACATGAAAGAAAAAGACCCTGCTATGAAGGCCTTCAAGAACTTTTAAGACATTCAGATTTGTAATTCCAGTATTGCGGGAATGGTTTCTGTGCTAGTGTGATTTCTTTCAGAAAGCATCACAAACATATCCGTGTATCTCTTCAATTTGTATTCACAAGTGTTGTGACTTTGTGTTTCCTTATGTCTCATATTAACTTAAGCTCACATTTGAGAAATATTTGCAAAATGAAAATATGAACAATTCTGTACAGTCAGGTAGAGAAATTTCACAGCTGGAGTTTTACTCTCTAATTCTTTAGCATTTAAAATATTATTATCTTTAATTGTTTGATCAACCTTGCATTCCTACATCTGGCAATCTGAGCAACTTCACTGAAGATAACAGTATGTAATATAACAACCACTGTTAATTTCTATCATTTTGTTTCGAAAACTTCTATCATTTTTATTGTTTTTGCTTTGTTTTGTTTTTTTCTATGTTGTTGCTATTGTTTTTTCTAGTTTCTTTAAAATAAAGTAGTGCAAATAAACTAAAATATGCAAAAGATGCACATTAACCACCACTAACCCCACCTATTCTAAATGTCAAATTGACCTCAGTCATTAAAATAGAAAAGCTATTTTTGTGTGACTATTTCCAATTAATTTATGATTCCCCAAAAGAAAAGCATGTACAAATATTATATATCCAAAGAAATTGAAGTCTGCCTACTTATTATTGTCCAAAGTGCTCCACAGAAAAGGAAGCAGAGAGTATAGCCATAGTCTAAGCAGAATATCAATAAATTCCTGGCAGCTAGAAGGTCTGAAATGTAGAGAATTGTAAACTCAGGCAATTTTATTTTGCATAGACTCATTCAGGAGTGCTTTGCACACATTTTAATCAGAATAGATTGCTGACTCCACTTTACTCCTATTATTTGAAAAAGAAGCCTACAAATATATAACATCTTGAATATATTTATCAAGATTAAAAGGAAGAGTAGAGTCTGTTTATTAATTATTATGATAAAGTACCAAAGATTGAAGTCTCCATCTCAGGCATTGACTCAGAAGACCTAAGCATGTACCATGATACAGCAGAGTCATGGAATAAAAAGAAGAATTACGTAATTATACCTTATAATTGAGGCTTCAAAATGCTTACACACAAAATTATAGAAAGCAGTGGTAGCATTTGAATAAAGAGGAGTAGTTATGTTCTTAAGTAACAAGACAAATAGGATCATTCTTTTTGTAGTTAGTACATAGAAAGTAACCTTTTGTGAATGTCAGACATTTTAAGGTACCATTTATACATTATGTTAAATTCATGCCAGTATAGTCCATTTGTTGCATTGAATAGTTTGATACATATGGTTGTGAATAATAAACCATATAATTACAACATAAAGTTTTTAACATATAAGTAATTTCAAAAGGAAGTGAGGGGCTAGTGACACTGTCTTCCAGGCAAGTGCGAGGTCCTGACTTGGATTCCCAGTGCCAAAAAAAAAGCAAATGAGTTAAATTGGTAGACTAAAATATTAGGATGTTTTTGTAGCCTGGGAGTGGTTAGAGAAATCTTTCTGCAATTTGAAGTGATTATCTGCATGTACAGATAACTTGTGGTTGACTGGTAGAGAGAGCAGAAATGTATCCTAGCAAAGAGAAGGAGTGTGAATAGAAGTGTGGCACCACAAAGACTTAAAGTCATTTTGGAAGAAATATCCATTTAGAACAGTTTGGTTACTATTGATTCATACCCAACCTCAACTTATCTATAGAGAAGAAATGTATTGGCTCCCACAGCTCAGAATCTTAATCTACATCTAGAACAAAAGCAATATAGTTAGACTCTGCTTCTCTTTACATGTCTAAGAACCAACTCTTTTCGTGAATTAGCTTTATTATCTAAGACTCAGTCTAAGCAGCAAGAAAAAGAAAGGGTTATGGGATTTCTCCATAAAGTCAACATTGAACCTAACATTTATTCTAACATTTATAGAAAGCAGTGGTCGTTAAAGCCAGTTGCCTACTGATGATATTATAGCAATGGAGATGTGTGACTTCTCCACAGTTGTTTTATAAAACATTATGATTTTAAAGCTCCTTTAAAATTGTTAAACTCTTTCAAGGTCACTCAGATAATTACTACCAAAATGTCCTTTGACAAAGGACACTAAAAAGAAATGATAGGTTGTGATAATTGTATTCTAATTATATTGGAAAAAAATTGACCCTTATTTTAGCATTTGTGCTCTCTGTACAGTCCCAGATACCAACATTTTTTCATATTTATTTTGATTCATGTGGTGAGTGAATCAAAGTAGTATTGAAAGCATTTTGTTTATCTCTTAATACAGTAAATGTTTAAACATCTGCCAAACTAAAAATTTTGTGGAATACCATTAGGTTTAAATGTCCAAAAAACAGAAGCGCTTGCTTGAGCCATTACATTTGTAAAAACTATTAAAACTCTAGAACGAACATGTGAATTTATGAATTATAACATGTCTATCTTATTGGCAAATGAAATATAAGTGAGAACAAAGAGGAGTTCCTGGAGACTTTCAATCAACTTTTTTTTAACATCACTAAGCCTCATTCACTGTTCTACTTCAAATAATGATGGAATCTAGGGAAATGGTGGAATTATGCTCTCTAGCATTTCAATAAATAACTTCTAACTCCTCTTTCAACCAAACTGCCACTCTTTCGTGATTCCTAGATAGAATTTGTTGGACTGTCATTGATTAATAGCTTAAATCAGTGCTAATGAATTTTTAAAGGAATAAATAAAGAATAATAGAATGAACAAGCAAGGATCTATTATGAAAAAAATACAAAACAGAGTGATGTAAGGAAATACACATATTTTTCTAAAGTTTGTTTTTCTCCTTTATATATCATTCAGCAACAGACAGTATTTATTAAGACTTACATTATCTACGAATATTAGAAGACTACGTTTGTCAGCATTCCTTGAAATTAGAGGTTACCATGTGACATATTTAAATACAAATTAGAATGAATGTAAGTAACAGATGCCCCTTCTAGGACTGGCACAGTATAAAAAGTAAAACAAAAACCCCTTATAATTATAATGTCTCAATTATTTTTCCATATTTTATCTACATAATGAAAATGAGCATGGTGCTTATAAAAACTATATGATGAAAGTAATTGAAAATCTATTCACCTTTTTTTTGCTATGTAACTATCTTTTCATTTTCTTGGTCAAATTAAAGGTTTTTTTTCCTCAATTTAGTACAAAGCTGCTTTAGAAGTAGGACTTGCTAATGCATTCCAGGGGAAATTATTTTCACTTCTTTTGGAACATAGAAAAGCCTAATCATCAAGGCGCATTATTTTCTTATTGTCTTCCTTTCTTAAAATATGAGAGATGATCAAAAACCATGTGAACATTTAAATTTAAAAAATGTCTTAATGTGACTCATCATTCAAATCATTGTGTAAATTAGGCTTTTCTTGGGAAACAGAATCAACAAGGTAAGCTCACCAGGTGGGTTCAGGGATGAGCGGTAGGGGAGTACACAAGGGCTGTTTGTAGCCTGCAGGGCTAGAAGATCCAATAGCTGCTCAGTCTAAAGGGGAAGCCATGCACCAAGAGGGATGAAGGGTGTGGTACCCGGAAACTCCCTGAAGAGCTGTGGGTGTGAGTCTGCCCTGGAAGACTGAAGGAACTGCTGCCCATAGGTTGTGACCACAAAAGACACACCTGTGCAAGTGGACTGGATCTTCAAAATGCAGACACTTTCCTCTTTTCCTTTGTTCCATCGAGGCTATCAGCCTATTGGTTGGTGCCACCAACAACTGGGACAAAGTCTTATTTCAGTTTGCTGATCTACATGCCAATCATCTCTGAAGAAAAACATAAACACACAGAGAAATTAACCGAGGCCTTTCTTAACCCACTCCAGTTGCCATATTGCCGTTAACACACTGTTCATTTGAAATGATACGAATCTACTGACTATAATAGGCAGAATCTTTTTTTGAAAGGTACAACTGGCTAAACACTTTCAAAACTGTAAAGAAAGTTCAGTGAAAAGCTATGTAGAATATGACTATACATAGCAAGCTCCACCATGTTTATCATTTGTTTTGTAAATGAAGTTTAAAAGCTTGAATTTTATCTGAAAGAACATGGAATGAAGTTTCATATGTGATGCCAGTAATCTGATCTTATTGGGCATCTATACCTTCTTTTATAGAAAGAAAATGTCATGAGCAGTGCAAGCTTTTTGAAATTTATTTATTTATTTAACAACTCAGCAGAAAAGCATTGCACACACTCTATGAGGTAGATTCTGTTTTATTTTGTTTTTTTTTTTTTTTTGTTTGTTTGTTTTTTTTTTTTCTCCGGTACCAGGAACCGAACTCACAACCTTGCACTTGCCAGGCAGGCGCTTTGCCTCTGAGCTAAATCCCCAGCCCCAGATTCTGTTTTAAACTCTGGAAAAAGAGTCATGAATTAAAAATACTCAAGAATCCTATCCTTATGGAAATTATATTGTCATTGGAAATATGGCTTCTTAAAAGTGGTGAGGTGTAAATGACGGTGTCTGTCAATGAAACTTTGATCTCTCAAGCCGTTGTAAAGTGCGTTGTGTTACACAAGAAGTCATAACAAATCTTCTCTCATAGGATTAGTTTTTCTGTCAAGTAGCCTATTCTATTAAAGGTATGGCTAAGAGGGAGAGACAGACTTTGTAATTGAAATGGATAGTATACTAAGTCTGAATCTGTGTACTTTTAGGAGTAGGAGCCATAATTTACAACAAAAGCTGGAATGCAATTTCCTCGGTTAAAGGAGCAATTGTAATGTAAGGATGCCAAAAATAAGCTTTGAGTTGGAAATCTTTAGCTTGCTAAGACAATGAGTCTTCATATTTTTAAGACATTTCTCAGAAAGGCAAGTTTTTAAATATATTAGTTAAGTGAAAATCATTTAGAAGAGTTCACACTAAATTTCTCTATTCTACATCAAACTTTGTGCTATGCAAAAGACAAATATAGTGCCCAAAACATTACATAGTGCTTAGAATCAGAAGCTATGCTCGAAGTACAAAACCCCAGGAAGATTAGTGTGATCTTGAGACTTCTCTGGGAATCATTTCCCCAAATTTTTATCATAATGTTGCACAATACTCAAAATTTTCAAGGCATACTAATATTCAATTCCCAGACTTAAAATGCAAGTAGTCCAATATGTTGCTAAAGATATAATGTGCTTGGTTGTCTTCTAGGGACTACGTCCTGCTGTTTGAGCAAGAAATTAATACTTACAAGTGTCACTTTCCTCATTCTAGTGGCTTTTTTTTTTTTTTACAAAGTGTAGGAGAGTTATATGAAGTAAGCAGGAAAAATACATATTCTAAATGCTCAAAAATATATATGATTTTATTAGGTTATAAGAGAAATTTATTTAAGAATATTTAGAAGCCGGGCATGGTGGCACACACCTTTAATTCCAGCACTTGGGAGGCTGAGGCAGGAGGATCATCATGAGTTCAAGACCAGCCTGGGCTACAAAGTGAGCTGAAGGCCAGCCTGAATTGCATAGTGAGACCCTGCCTCAAAAAGACCAAATAATAATAAATAATAATAATAATAATAATAATATTTAAAAATGGCACTAAAACTGTAACCATTAAAAAATACCTGATATCATTATGCAATCTAGTTACAGAAAATTGGAGCAAAATATTGGTATATCTCTGTACACACCTACAGTGTATGAATAAAAGGGATTTATGTCCCCCTTTTGTCTTGGTATATATTTGTGATACACCATAAATACATTCAGTGTAGGGAATTGGTACATATACATACTGACCCTGTGACTTCTCCCTTATATCATTTCAAATTGCTTAGGAATTTTCTTTGATGCTTTAATTTGAGGATGCATAAAATTCCTTGAATAATTAATTTATTAATTTAGTAGCATTTAAAATTATTTACTGTTTCTCTTTAGATTTGCAGGTAGTGTTAGCATCAGTTACATTAGTTTGCTGATTAGAGAAAGTAATGAGATTCATTTTGCTGAAAATGAATCTTGAAAGCTTCAGTGATTACAAATGTCTGAATTTAATTGCTTTATTTTTCCCATGGCTAAGGTAGATTATCGAAGATCAAATTTGCTGAACTCTCTAACAATGACCTAATGATTTACAGTGTGCTTGGGGAATGATACATAATACTTGAAGACTGTTTAAGCTTAATGTTCCTAAAATTGTAGAACTTCTGCTTTCAAGGGCCTTGGAAAACCATTTTAGAAGTACATCATTTATTAGCTTACTGACCAGAAAGCTGAGGCTAAGAGAAGACAGGCAATTTGATCAGAGCCCAAAAGCATTGTGAAAAAGTCTGAAGTCAAGACATTTTCCTACTTCATCAGGAAAAGAAAGAAACTCAATCAGATGCAAGCACACGCACACACACACACACACACACACACACACACACACAGGACTCTCACACAAATAGAATACAATTTCAAAAAATGAATAGACTGTGAAGAAAAGTGTAAATAAAACAAAACCAACAACAAGAGTTTTAAAAAGTACAAATAACTGTTAATATATTCAATTTTGTTCATTTTATAATTTTGTCCTATCAAATATTTTATGTCATTACCAAAGTAGAAAGAAAATTAAAGATGTGATATGACAATATGCAATATATTTACTAGAAATATATGACAATATTTTTATTAGAAAGAAAATTAAAGATGTGATATGACAATATTTTCCCCAAGAAAAAATTAATAAAAATAAAAAATTAATCAATGATTCGATAATGTTTATATTAACATATGACATATAATTGAATGCACACTTATCAAAAGTCAGACATGTACATAAAAGAGGGCCAGTAATATTGGTTAAGGGGCCCATCCGACTCTGATTAACTAATTAAGTAAGCAACTATCCTGTTTCCAAATAAAATCTGTTCTGAGGTACCAGAGATTATGATTTGAGCACATCTTAACGGGAGCCCAAAATTTAAACTGTAACAATAATTAATGTAATTTTTAAATACACTGATCAGCACATAAAGATAATAATGCATGTTGGTCTTTGTCCTATGTTCTAAATAGAACTGGAAAAATTTCTTGAGCAGATAGCAGTTCTTTCATAGTAAAACAATGTATACAATGTATACATATGGTCTTATATATATGTACTGGTATTTTACACGACTATTTCACATTCATATTTATTTTTACAGATAAAAACTTATGGAAAAACTAGTACAAATTGAACAAAGTTTTAACATTAGCAATATATTTAATCATGACCTTGAATCAAAAATGAAAAAATTGTATCCTAGTGCCTTTCTCAGTCTGTTCTCCTTGTGGTTTACATAGTTATTTTCAAGGAGAGTTGGAGGCTCGATGAACTCCGGTAAAACATAAAATAAATCTTTGTGGCAGAGAATGGGAATCAATATTAAAAGATATATGCTCTAACATATTCCTGTACACCTCCGCCATCTCAAATGGAATTGGGCCTCTTTGAAAACTTGCATTCCTCACAGCGGACAAAAGCCGTCCTGTCAACTAACTATGAGAGTCCATATTACTATCTTATTGGATTTAGGATTCAGGATTCCTTCTCAGTTGCAAGATTAGGGATCCTAATGCCATACTCATCAAAAATCCATTTGGGTAGGACATATTAAAGAGGAATGCCTTTTCCTCGCGTATCAAGTGTGTGTTCTGTGGTCCTGGCCTTCTTGTCTATGAGCACACTCCCAGCCATTCATGGTAAAAGTACACAGATATTTTCAGATTTTCTTTAAATTCACTGTAATTCTTAACCTTGTGCAATAATCTCTCATTTGTTTATTTATAACCCTTGGATCTTCCGTGGTACCTGATATTTAAAAAAAGAAAAGAAAATATAGCAATGGAATAAATTTCAATCACCTAAAACATTAGTGGGATAATTATTTTCTTATCATCTTTATCAAAACAAAAATTTCTAAGTTTCCAGTGAGCTTGTAGATAATGTCATTAGGCAGTTGCTCAAATTTAAGAAAAAATGTATTCAGTTTTCATTATGCACTATTGCTGTTATTACACTTTGTATGTCAGATGTGATGATTGTGGTTAGCACACTTGTGAAGAGGTTGAGGAACTGCACCTTTAATTTATATGTTATTCTTAATTTTGGAAAGGTATTACCTTACTCAAGATCTGTGGTACTGCAGGGCCTGATTCATTGTCTCGTGTTCAATGAGATCAGATGAAGACAGAAACTGCAGCTAATAGTATCTAACACAGACATCTCAGAGAGCTATAGAACTGGAAGCAGGCAACATTTTGAAGAGGGTGAAGTTCGTTTCGTTTTAAGAGTTATCCTGTATTATCTTTTCTCACTGGGCTGTGAAGATAACAAGATATGTCAAGGGATTTTTTTAGAGAAACAAAGTTTTTTAAAACTTGATATGGGGAAAATACACAGATATAAGGTTTATACGGAAACCTTTTCTGTTGTTTTTACAATGGTCACTCAGTTATATTTAAATCGAGTGAAGAGAGACATGTAATCATATACAACGTCAATGCTAAAAATATTCTTTTCAGATTAGATTATCTAGGCAAATTTTATAAATGAGCAGGTTAGAATAAAAAGTGGAGTGAGAGCTGACTTTGAGGGACACATCATGAGAGGTACATGTGGTAAACGGAGCGGCGGTTCTGCATCCTGACTGAAGTGGACCTATGAATAGGATAAGCTTGGATAACTAATTATACATGCATGAGTAACTTGGTACGTGTAAAAACGCAGAAATCTATGTAAGACCAATAGATTACGTTAGTCTCAATATTCTGTTTGTGCTGTGGTTTTGCCACCCATTACTATTAAAGAAACTGGGTAAAAGTATGCAAGCGTTCTTTATATGAATTTTATATCTGAACATGAATAAAATGATCTCAATGAAAATTTTAAATGCAACTCAGATTATTTTAAAAGTGCCACATTAGCATAAAGAGTTATAACATTTTTTTTTTTTTTGAGATGGAGTTTCACTATGTCATTCAACCTGGCCTTGTACTTGCTATATAGTCCAGGCTAACCTCAAACTCATGGCAATCCTCCTGCCTCAGCCTCCCAAACACTGGGATTATAGGTGTGCACCAACATGTCTGGTGAGTTATAACTTTTATATTACACAAAAATGGCAGATTAAATTAATACATGGTCACATTATTCAGTTTTACCTTTTTGAAATAATATTTCAACTAGATATAATCTATTTTTAAGAAAATAACAGATTTTATGTTCTATGCTATGAATTTATGATAAAAAAGTGCAAATTTGGAACCAAAATATCCATTTCTTATTTTTCTGTATTTGTAGTATAGACTTTAGAAATGTGATGATTGATTTAATTTCAGATCCTAATACTTTCATTGCAATCTTCACATTTAAATTTTCTAGACAACATAAAAGCTGGAGTCAAAAGTATTTTTTTTAATTTTATTCACTCTGAAGGATTTACTATACTATAGCTAGTCAATGGGGTGAGCTTCTAAACTTTCATTAACGCTAATCAATTTATGGAGATTACTTTCCGAATTATTTATAAAGCTTTTTCTTTGGTAGAAAGAGAGCTGTAGCAGTTGTATTTGTGATCTTTAAATAAAAGGGAGGTTAGTTAGAATGTTAATTAAGAGGATGCTTGATCTTTAGGAAACAAGTGTAATTATTGTTTTTTACAAAATAGAAGTCTTGTTTTATTGAGCTATTCTCATAAAAATTCACCAAGCCCTTGAGACTGTAACTGTTGATATTATAAGCTCACCATTTAATTTTAGCCAATATAACTTTATTGGAACAATTAGACAAGATTGGGTAGAGAACATGAAAATGCTATCTTAAATGATCAAAATCTATTGGTCTAAATATATAGACTCAAACTCATAGTCCCATTGGAAGGTACTTTATAAATAATTAAGTCTCAATCAGCATGTTGGTGACTGTTACTAGGGTTACTGAGCTCAGTACAAGTACATGCTGGAATGACAATAAAATACTCAAGAATGTGTCTTCCCCCAAGAATGCATTTTTGTGTCCCTAAAGTTCAAGTGTGAGAAAATTGTCAGAAAGATTTGAATGAGGATAGAATCAGTGTTATAAAGTCCAGACCTCGTAATTCTTTTGACTCTTGGTTCCGGAAATGTAGTAAGTGCCCTTGAAATTCAAACTGAAGTGATTTCGGCTTCAATATGCAAGGAGCTTAGAAGATTCCACTTAAACTTAACAATAAGTGAAAAGCTGAAAACTGAAAATTCAACTCTTCTTAAAGTCTTAAAAGAAGTAAGGTCACAGAGCAGAATGCTGTCCCCTCTCCGAGGATGGAGATAGATAAGAGAATACAAAGAATTGCAACTTACCTGAGCAGAAATCTCCACGAAAATTGCTCTGATACTGGAAATCTGGGATTGTAATTGAAAATTGCTGGAAGCACAATGTGAATAAATCTGAGAAATAAAAATACCAGGACAACGACTTTAAGCACTCTCATGTTTTCCTGAGTTTTAGAATGCTACCTTGTTCTCAAAACAAAAAGTGAAGAACAATGCCATCTTGTTTCTGTCAAAGGGAGAATAGGAACCAAATTTACACCAGGGCATTCTGTTCTTTTTAACAAGGTCATTTATTGTTCAGGAAAAACTACTTAACCAAAGACTAACCTTTTGTGGTTTTTATCAGAGTTTAAGCTAGAAGGATTCCCAACTCCAGCCCATGCCAACCTTCCACAGAGGGAAAATACCCTTCTTAGCTCCAGCATATTCTAGTCATCCTGTCCCATCCGAATGGAAAGGGGACTGAGACACACACACACACACACACACAAATACACAGAAACGTGGAATCCCTAAAAGGCTGAGACCTAATTATAGGGCTACAGAAAACTTCTGTGCTCCCCACACCTTCTCACTATATTACTGGAGCCCTATTTACTGCAGTTGCTTTTTTTACTTAGCACGTTACATTCAACTACCAGTGAAAAATTATATGGCATACTAAAGGGAAAAATAAATACCTATTTGCAGCTTGCAGAAACATAGTAACAGCAGGACTCAACCCAGATGTGGTAGGGATACAGAAACTAAAAAGAAAAATAAATAATTAATATGTTAAGAGCTCTAATGGAGAATGTAGATCCCATACAGAGACAGACAAACAGTATAAACAGAAAGATAAGATTTTAAGACAGAACCAAAAAGAAATAATAGAGATAAATCAAAAAACATGTAAGAGAAATGAAAGATGCATTTAATGGATCAAGGACAAGAGGACAACTACAGAAGCTTTAACACGTGCATAACCAGAATACCAGATTGAGAACAGAAAGAGAAAGGAACAGAAAAACTTGAAGTAATAATGACAGGAGAATTATTATCTGCTACATTAATGTTTGACACCCAACCAAGAGTTAGAAAGCATAAAAAAACAAACAAGATAAATGATAGAGAATAACAAGCAGGAAAAATGCATGCACACACATGTGCATGCATGCACACACACACACACACACACACACACACAAATACACACATCTCTGGGCCAATCAAATGTAAATTAAAAAATTTCTGGCAGAAGTCAGAAAGAAAACCAACTTTCATATACAGGAGAATTTAACAAAGGAAATGAAACATCAGCGAGTTTTAGGGGTAGTGTATTAGTGTGTACTTGGGGGGGAAGAAGAGTCTCAGAACTACCCAAGTTTTTAAACATATTTACAGAAAATAGAAAGAAAAGCAGGGAAAGGATTTAAAATACTACCATGGCAACATAGTATAAATCTCTCCCTGTACCCTCCAAGCAGTTCTTTCTTTCTGGGAATAAGGACCAGTATCACATGTTATAATTGCATAAGTTGCTATTTGGTTGGGGAAATTAAGAAAGACAGAAATCTCAGGACCTTCCAGGTCCTGAGATTTGCTTACTAGCCATTGTGTCTGATTCAGGCTCAGCTAGTCTAGGATGTTTACCTGAAACTGCCTACCTCCTTTGGTCATGGGTTCTGGTGCTTTCAGGTGCCAAGTTTGCTTCGGGTAAGTCAATAAACCACATCCAGGAAAGAGTGAAAGGGAAAAAAAGATATAACTAGAAAATTCTGTGGCAACTGGGCCTTTCCTTATTATCTGTCATTTGCTTCCAACACCAGGACATAAATAACCACAGTTGCCCAACATTGTCAGCACTTTATTTCTGTAATATCTTTGCAACTGAGACTAATGCATCTTTTTACTTTGACTATGCTTCACTTATTTTCATACAAATAATTCACTCAAGATCTATGCAAGATACTGTTTAGTCAAAAGTACAGTCATCTTAGATTTTGCATGCTTTCTAAATTAATTATTCAAATTTAAAACATTAATGAAAATTGTAAAGAACAATGATACAAGGGTTATTGCAAGTTTTTTAATGTAAGTTGGTAAAATTACCTTCTAGGTGGCTAGGAAAAGATATTGATTTATTAGATTATTCAAAATAACCAAAAATAATCTTAATAAAAGGTGCTTTTATTATTTACATTTTTAAAAGTATTGCTTCTTCTTGGGAAATTGAATTTGTATAAATTCAAGTTACCATAGGAGAAATAATGACATTACACATTTTCATGACAATTTGAAACACTTAAGCTAATTCTTTGAGCCTAATGTTTATACTAATGTTTTCAAGGTGTGTCTGGTTTTAATCTTTTCTCCTGTGAGGAAGCCATTTTACATGATAGTTATTTGTCTAATGTCTCAAAGAAAGTGTCCACATACAAGTTAAGCCCAGTGCTAGCCCATTACACAATTTTCCATCCAATGGGCCCTCCCAGAGGTCTTATAACCATAAATGATATGTTTTCATTTTCACTTCCACCTATAATCCAGAAGGTATAATTTTAATACTAAATGATTTCTTTGTGAAGCTCTTTCCATCATTAGCAGCTACAGCATTATAATTACAGAAGATGTTTTTATAAGGTTTACTGATCCTTTTCTTTTTAAGTGAAGGATTGCAAATTATGTGTTAGTGCAAATATTTGAGATAAATTGCAATCATCTTAATGTGTAGAGCTATTACTTGATTTTTAAAGCTAATTAATCTGTCACAAACATTTCTGTAACCTACATTTTTGGTATCCTATTGTGAGTGGAAAATTTTATATCAAATGTTTATGCTTTAGATAGCTCAGTTGTCATTAAAGGAGAAGACTGCTATTTTGAGTTTGTAGAGGTCATTGCTGTGTGGGAGAAATGATGCATATTTTGCTGAATTTCTGGTACATAACAGAGGAAAAACTTTTTTAAACTGTCAGAATTGATTGTTCATTTTTGGGACAGCAATAAATATGTGTTGGTTGGATAACAACTTGTGAAATAACAGAGTCATGAGCACTCATCAAAAAGGCAAACTTTTCAATAAGAGAATTACCTGCAAAGGAATAAGCACCAAGTATGCTTATATAGTTTGATGTCACATTTTCCTGACTTTTTCATTTTACCTCTGGAGGAAATGTCCAATCAAGGGTAATATTTGACAGCATACAGAAGGAGAGGATTTAAAACATGTGGATTTGCTGTCAGAAGCTGCTGGCGTCCTGTGGGGAATAAATTTGTATCTGTACATTCCAGTTTGGCCTGGAGAGCAGCCATTTTGATTGTAGGAGAGGCAAAGTCAAACATGAAAAAAATACAATAGCAAAATCAGCTAAACTCCTATTTTTACTTCATATTATGAGGAGGAATGTTGAGGGAAAATATTTACTGCACGTGGGTAATATGTTCATAGTACATTATAAGAAAATGTATAAAGGGTTAGATTTCACTAAAAAAAAATTATGTACTTGAAAATTATTGTATAGCAACTATGTACAAAATGCAGCCTAAGGACAAAAGGAAAACAAAAATTACACAGGTCAAGAATGATTTTGGAAATGAATATAATTGCTTATCAATAAATAGAAGCTTTCATGTGGTCAATGCATGTGATATGTAAATCCCTCTAGGAGTTGCAGATTACAGAAAAATTGATCCCTATAGAAAAGACAGTAGAGTAAAATGGACAACTCAAGCCAAGGTTTCAAGGACAAGTAGAATTTGAACTTGCAAATATGCATCTTGGTTTTTTTCTTGTTGCTGGTGTACAATCCTCAACACCCACAATTTAAAGGAGAAATGGTTTATTTTGGCTCACAGTCTGTAGAGATTTCAGTCCATTCCCAGTGTGCTACAAGGCAAGATGGCACAACAGAGGCAGATAGATGCAGAGGAGAAACCGCTCTTGGCCTGGCTGTGGGAAGCAGGGAGATCAAGGGAGGAAGAAGGGAATGATACACTTCCAGGCCGAGCCCCAGTGACCCATCTCCTCTGTACAGGCTTCACCTCCCAGCAATACATTTAGCTATCACTCCCCCATGAGCCAGTCACCACCCTAATCACCAGCATGAGCCCATGTGGTTTTCTGGGGACATTCATATATAAACCACAACCCATATATTTCAGGGGAGGATACAAATGGAAATTTGGAGTTTAGAAATTTGGAATATTGGAATGTCCTTAACTGTTGGTCTGATTCTATGATTATTTAAAAAAAAATTTGTTAGTACATATGTGTAGTCTATAATGATTGCAGTCATTGTAGAGGATTTGTAGATTTTATATTGATGGGTTTTCCCATATTTCACTCTGGTCCAAGTGACATGCAGATAGTTGGAGCTGAAGTATTACCTAACAGGAATAATACTACATTAGAGGGCTGGGGATACAGCTCAGCAGTACAAGGGCCTGCCTCCTGGCAAATGCAAGGTCCTGAGTTCAATTCCCATACCAAAAAAAAAAAAAAAAAAAAAGAATTCTACATTAGAAAATATAATGAAAAGGTAAAAAGTAATCTCTAACTATCAAACATAATAGAAGACACTAATCAATAAACAGAAAAGAATAACAGAAAAGTAAGAGTTTAGAAATACAACTAATTATATACATGAGAATTCAGTGTATGGTGAAAACAACAGCTTAAATTTGCAGGAAAACTAGAGATAAAACATAGGATAAGCACCATGTAATATAATTAAATGCCCACTTAACATATATTTTCTGATATGCATCCTAAAATTCAGTACAAAACTGAACTTCAACTCAAACCACGTTTTAAAATTTAAACAGCAGCAAACTATTCAACATACAATAAAAAATTTCACTCAATGTTTATATTATTTAAATTAACTTATTAAGAAAGATATTTCTGCTGTCATTTAAAATAGTGAGGTAGATACATACAATGATTTCTGTAAAGATTGCCTGAATATGATGTTAAAACAGCTGAAGCAAACAATAATGTTGCTGATCACCTTTGTCTAAAATCTTGCATAGAAAGAAAAAATTAAAGCATGGTAATATTTAATTCCAAATTAATATTATTCCTAATGTGGCAGAGGTGATATCATGTAACCTTTATTATATAACCCCCTCTTCTCAGAAACACGGAGTGACTCCATTTCTCAGACTGTTCTGCTTGTATAATTCAGCTGTGACCGGTGGAATTGGGCAGAAATTTTATAAGAAAAGCTCAACTCTACGACCTTCTATGGAACTGACTCCAGGGAGCTTATGTTCTGAGATTGTAGCCACCAGATAAAAAAGGCTCCCTGGTTTGTATCAGACCTCATGTGAATGAAAAGCAGAACTTGATTGTTTTATGCCACTAGAGCCGGGGTCCCGGCTTGGGCTAATACTTCAGAGAAGAGACGTGATGGGAGAGATGCACAATGGGGGGTGGGTAGAATTAAGAAGGAGGAAGAACTTTTTCCAGTGGGAAGGGAAACAAATGACGGGGGGAAAGAATTTGAAGAAAAAAAACAAAGAATTGAAAGAAAAAGTGAAAGTGGAACTTCTGTAAATTAGGAGGGGAAAATGCGTTGAAAGAGGGGAGAGAGACGAGGCAAAACAAAGAATTAAGAGGGGTTATGAATGTGTACTATCCTACATGGGAAATGTGATCATTATGCACTGCAAACAAGTACTAATAAAAATCAATTAATCACAAAATAAAAAAATGTAAATGTTATTAAATCACATAGATGTTTCCAGGTGAAATTATCAACTACTTCCCTATCAACTTTAACCTCGGTCATCCAAACTAAGTACTAGAACTAAGTCCCTAAGGATACTATTTATTATTCATTGCTTACTCAAACTACTTCTTTGAATAGGTATCAGCTCTTTTTCAAGACAGGAAATTAATACAGTGATAACAGATCCAGAGTGAAGGAAATAGGCTGATCTACAATATAGATCTTATCAAAAAATTAAGAATACAGTAGTGTTTCAGTAATAAATGGATTTTTTAGTAGCATCAGTGTGTTTGCAAGATATTTTTCTAAATATTTCAAAAAAATACACTAAACTTGTAAAACTTCTCTTCAGACATTATCTCCTTTTTAGAACAAGGGGAAAGGAAGTGTGTATTTAGATGAGAAGCTAAGAAGGATCACGTATAAAATTCATTTACATCAAGTGACAAAACATATTTTTGAAACATACAATCATATTTGGGAGGAACGTATTTAGACTTTGAAGCCAGGCAGCATAAAAAGAGAAAAAAAAAATCATGCTATTTTTGAGTTGTAAATTATGAAAGCATCACTTCTCAGAGAGGTGACTTCCATAGAAAGGCGACCAATTACGGATCACTAGCTGATTGGCAGTTCATGCCCCAGCCAAAATGCTAAATAAATGAAGCTCACTTTGTAGCAAGAAAAATGGGCGGGGCTGAATGGCAACCGTATGTTGTGCTGGAAACGTGAGAATTATAAACAATTAGAAGCGCTACTGCTAGGGGAAAGAAAAAAATGCTGGACTGTGCAAAATCGAGGAGGATCAGAATATCAGCATACACTGCCATTTAATTAATATAAGCAGGCAGGGGATAAATTTCAACAGCAGTAAATCCACATTTCGTAACACGAGACAAATAGCTGAGGAAATCGTTTCAAAAGCTAACAAAGAAGGTTTCTTTTCCTTCTGTGTAACCTCTACAATTACAATTAACTCGGAAAAGTTTTTCCCAGCCAGATCTCGGGACACAGCTAGTCTGACAAGCGAGGGCCCTGGGGAATGTTGGTGGCCTAAGCCAATCTGGAAGTGTAGGGCGGGCTAAGGAGCTGGAGCCTCAGAGAAAGGACTTTTTCTCAGCACTCTTGGGTCCCCAGGGGTCCCTCCAGCGTCCTCGCCTGCGTCCCTTCTCTGGGGACCTGAAGTTTTCACCAACCTTAAATTTGGTGGCCCATGCATGATCAGGACCACCCTTTCCCTTTGGTCCTATTCTGACAACTCTACTTCGTATCTTCAGACCATTATAATCTTTTAAAATGGAAACTTCCAGGTCATCATCATTCAGTTCTCTAAATCATGAAATCACTACATGATACTTTGTACAAATTCTCCAGTTTCCACCTCTAGCATTTTCCTTAAACTTTTCTTTTTCTTGTTCTCTCCTCCCCATAGATATAGTCATTGTATTTCCATTTTTGTTGGCTTCAGTCCTGATCTTTGTCTGTACCTGTGTAGTAGTATTTTATCTGGTCTCCTTACCCACACTTTCTCCCTAAACAAATTCAATATCTAAAACTAACCCAAGGAGACTCATTGTGCAATGGAAATGTGATTATGCTGTGTGCTTTCCCAGAAACTCAATAACTAATATTTTATAAAATACATAAAAGACCTTTATGCCTAATTTTTGTCTCTATTTCTACTATCATCATAATGTCAATCATGCTTTCTTAGAAATCTTCCCATGAAGAAAGACAATCTCACTCTAATAGCAGATTAAACTTGTCTCTATCATAACACCTATCATATCGTTTGTAATTATTTGCTTGACTGCCCTCTCACTAAATGAAAGAAGCAATGTTTTATTTATCTTGGTACTAGCTGCAGTCTGAGGAGTAGTAGGACTTGTTAAGCATTTAATAAATGTGTTGAATTGATTAATGAATTATTCATCACTCAGAGTCTGCTTAATGCTCTTGAAATAAATGAAAGTAATTTCAAGGTTTTCAGTTGTATTATAAATAGGCATTATCATATTATCATATCTGTGTAATATTATTTACCTGACTTGATGAAACCATTCCATTAGAAGTTTCTTATTTATTGCAGTGAGTACACTGGCTACTTAAGTGTCATGCAAAGACATTCATGTTAAAAAATGGTTGTTCAAGGACTAAAGGAATCTTCACAATGATGTTTAATCTTTCAGGGCTCCTTACACTTTATTGCCATACTTGCTGTCACTTAAAAATAACATGGAGGAGCTGACTTAACTAAGACTCATTGACAGTGAATAGATGTTTTAAGGAGATAAATTGTACCCAATAAAAGTACTTTTATTTGAAGTAGTTTTCTTATGTTAGTGATAGCGACATAGTCACAAATTATGCAGGAAGATGATTATGAATAACTCCCTCACTAGACCTACAAGTGTGTACTTACATGACGACAACTTTACTCATTATCTATTTTTTCATATATTCTTTTTAAACCACACTATAACTCTTACTAATTTGTAAATTTTAAAATTCTTTCAATTCCAATATTTTAAATTATATTCCTCTGATCATTTACAAAATACACATGTCTCAAAACATTCAGTAAACCATCTTTCTGTTCTCTCTTTGGACATCTTCTCTTAGTATTCTCACCTTTCCCTATAGCCATGTACAGAAAACTGTCAGTTATGTCCCATTCTTGGTCATCAAACTGTGTGCTCTGCTCCTAATTTTAGTCAAACTCTTGACTTTTGTTCCCAGGAAACTTCAAATTCAATTTGTCTTTACACATACCTATGTATTTTATACCACTGCCTATTCATTTGGTAGTATTTTGGTTGACATGCTACCTTTTATTTTGTGGTAAAGCCTTCACAATTCACAGTTGCTCTATACGCCATTCTCTCCTTGTCTCATCATAATAGACACATCAGAAAATTATGTAAACTTTACATTCATGTATTCTCACATAGTAAACTCTTTATACCATCACATAATATCACATATGACAGAGTTCTATATATTTTCCATAGTACAAATCATTCTACTTGCTATAATGAAACTTTATAGCGTTTGTAAAACTTAAAACTTAAAAAAATGAAAACTTAGAGTTGATTGAAAGTATCTGAATGGATGTGAGTAAATAAGCTGAATATCTAAAGAAAGTGATATTCTAATCTAGCAAAGACAGAAAAATTTTAAAATATGTATGCTATTGGCAAAATCAGCTAGAACATTATTTCATAGCTCATGTAAAGTTAAATTTCACAGACATTAAATTTTGATTATATCAAATCTGACATTAAAATTTGCTGATATCAAATTTGACATTAAAATTTGTTACATAAAATATTAAAAAATATTAGGTTGATCTGTGTATAATATGTTATAAATGTTTCAAACAAAGGACTAAACCCCAAAACAAAATGGGAATCTTAAGTATTTGGCTATAAAAAATATTTATTAGCAAAATGTACAAAGTTAAGAGTTCAACTGTTCTTTGAGTAAACATTTTCAAAAGAAAAATAGATTATTAATGCTTCTATCATGAATTAGAGAAATATATAAAATAAAATAGAAAATTACAAGTAGCAATTTAAAGAAAAAGAAAAAGAAACATATTTTATGTCTAACGTTTAGTGCAAGTTACTCCTCTCAATTTAGGACAGATATGTACAGTGTCATTTGTTCCTGAGTCTATATTTTGCATTATGACAGGATTCTACTGAAATCTTTTTTCCCTAACTTCATTTCCAGATGTTCATAGTCTATGATTTATATTTTATTAACTCATGAATTTGAGCAGCATGATTCATTCAATTAATCAGTAGTATAATTTATTTTTGTTTTTATAAAGTCAATTTCATTTGAGTTAATTAATGTTTATTTTTATTATTTTTTTTGGGGTTTTTTTTTTTTTTTCTTTTTGAGA
>NW_004955425.1:11001353-11005009 GCF_000276665.1 Chinchilla lanigera | reverse complement strand
TTTTTTCTCCGGTACCAGGAACTGAACTCAAGACCTTGCGCTTGCCAGGCAGGCGCTTTTGCCGCTGAGCTAAATCCCCAGCCCCCTTAATGTTTATTTTTTATCTTATGAAGTACCTTCTATGGAATTAGCGGGCATGCTTTGATTTAGAATTTGGCTGACAGACTCTTTTTTAAAGAGTATTTGATTTGTTTTCATCCTCCTCCTGGGCTTACCTTTTCCTATGTCAAGATTTTTGGGGGATGGGAGTCTCTTTCTACTGCTGTTGCTTAGAAACACTTTTATAATAAAAATGAGGTCATAGCAGCACTGCCAAATTTCCGGAGTGATTGTACTAAGATTAGTATCTGAAAGTTCAGTTAATTCACAGCTTGTTCAACATTTGCTATTTTCCTACTTGTTCATGATAGCCATTGTAGTGGGACAGGTGTGGTGCCATTCCAAAAGGAATTAAAGTTTTATATCCCTAATTCTCATTTTTATAGCAATGCATACAAACCCACATTTAATCAATCAAGGGATAGCATGCATGATCCACTTCGAAAACTCCCTAGAGATGTGTGTGCGTGTGTGTGTGTGTGTGTATGTATGCATGTGCACAGATATGGAGCACAGAGGAAGCGAGGCTATATATGTTTACTAAAATTATAATATTTTCCTAAAATATATTTAATATCATGAATGACTGAAAACTATTCATAGTATTTTGTTTCTCCTATTTTTATCATAAGCAAAACCAAAATTGAAGGGCTACCAAAGTAAAGGATTTCAGAAAAACTTCTTTAGAATTGACTCACAATCTTTTTTGAAAAAATTTTGGAGATGTATGGTACTAATTTATGTATCATAGACATTTTGTCTGTGATACCTGATCTCAATATTTTTCATTAAATATTTCACAATAATTGAATCATTATTCAGGATCAAATTCCTGGTTTTTCTGGACATCAAAGCAACAAGTCTTTCTTGAGTTCACATCTTATCAGGACTAGCAATTTAATGTGGCTAGTCACATGCAAAATACATGAACCAATTCTTTTTTACAGAGTTTTGCATTCTGTGATCTCCTCTTGCCATACTGATGTGCCACAGAGAATTTTTTTAAAAGCCTCTTGAACTTTGAAAAAAATATTTTCAGATCATAAAATTATACCCTCCATAATTTTGGTTATTCCACATATTTTGATTTTTTTCCTTAAAAATTATTCATTAGTAGACATTTTATTTTGAATTATTCATGTGAAGTACAGTGTTAGGTACATAAATATTTGTGAACTGTCTTTGTCCATTTCATTCTCCCATAATAGTATAGCTGAGATGGAGTAATTTATAACCAATAGAAATGTGTTGTTTCATGGTAATGTGGGAGACTATGAGAAAACATTTTCAGAATCTGGGGAGGGCCTTCTGGCTACATCATCTGATTGATGATGGAAGGAGAGAAAATGAGATAAAGAAAAAGAACAAACTCAATTTTTGTAATAAGCCAACTCACAGCAGCATGACCCAAACACATCACTTTAAGCCTTATTTCTCAATACTGTAGCATTAGGGATTACACTTCCAACCCATGCTTTTTGAGGAATATACCATGGCAATTATCAAGTTTGTATTTTATCAGGATTAGAAAACTATGTTGGAAAAAAACACGTAAAATAAAAAATTCATGAAACAGCTTTTCATCTCACTTAATTATCAATTTCCTAATCTGCCATAATACAAGTACTCTCATTTTAAACAGTACAGATTAATAGGTATAAACATTAGTTATATATCAATGAATTAATATATAAAAGCAGTATGGTATTCTCTATCCTGAATTGCTTGACCTTGGACTAGTAAAATTGAATTTGAGAAGGTATAAATGGATGTAATATAAAGTAACTAGGCAGATTTTTTTTTCTTAAAGTTACTTCAGATGGAGCAGGAAGAAGAGGAAAAAGCACTTGATATCTAGACTTTAATTCATGCTTAACGACACAGAAATGTTCTATTCTTGTCTCCGCCATTGTTCATTTTGACTTTTCATCAACTGCATTTAACTCTATAGAAATTAGATTAATATCAACTTTTGAAATAATTCCACTCTTGAGTGCTTATTGAATAACTATAAAATATAACAGAGAATTTTGAACTAGTTCTACATACTTTCATGGCAAACAGTGGGCTACTTTTAGAATCTTAACAAATGAGCTCCAGTGAGAGAAAGGCCTGCTCATTCTCACAAAGAGCAGGCACTCTCCGAGACAAGTCAAAGCTCATGCCTCCATCCAGCTGATATACTGGGGAATTAAAGTCGCATTGTAAAAAATGTAACTCTAAAACATGCCACGTTAAGTAATTTGTCACATAAAAAAGCTGGAAAACATAAATTTGAAGACAAGAGTGTGTCTGGTAATTGCTTTCATGTACCATATCAAATTTAGTTAAAAAGAATGATTGATAAGATTTTAAGAATGAAAGCTACAGTCTTATTACCTTCAATGAAGTTGCTCAGATTACCAGATGTAAGAATGCAAGATGGATCAATTAAAGAGAATAAAAATAATTTAAAAATTAGAAACAATATGTAGTATAATAACCATTGTTAACTTCCTATCACCTTGTTTTGAAATTCTATATCATTTTTATTCTTTGTGTTGCTTTGTTTTTGTCTTGATTATTATCTTGTTTTCTTTTCCCTTTAAAATAAAAAAAGCTACAGAATTTAGAGATTTCTTGAGTGCATTCCTCTAGTGTATTCCAAATTCACTAGCCATTCCTTACACAAGCAATAAGTTGGGATATTTCAGTGCTTCTATTTGAATTTTTCCTATGTCAAACATTTTTATCCTAAAATACAAAAGCAGACCTCTCTCTCTTTCTGTAATGAGAAAAGACTAATAAGCCTCATCACTTTCCCTAAAGGAAAAAGTGAATTATTTGGATAAATATAGGATAATATATTAATAACAAGAAGACATTTTTATTTTCAAATTTCATTTTTTGTCAAAGTTATAGAAACATCTTGCTTTTCTCAAAAGAGAAAATTTCAGAAGTGTTTGTTAAATTTATCTTAAGGATCATTCCATGAGGCCTTTCACTCTTTCCTGTGTAAATTATGTAAGAAGATAGGACAGTCATTATGACCCATAAATGTGAGACTCCTTCTGCTTTAAGAAGAAAATAAAGACTTAACAGTAAAAAAAAAAAAAAAAAAAGAAAAAAAAAATAGAGTGCCTCGGCACAGTTAGCAGTGTGGGCTGTTAGAGGAGCACAGATCTGGTCATTTACCTTGATGACAAAAGAGTCCAGAATGAATCAAACATTTGGAACTTTTGATCTAAATGCAACCACAGAAGGTGGGCACTGTCTTTAGTGTGAAAACAAACTTAACTGCCTGAACTGAATTTTATGTTTGTTTGTTTGAAAATTGTAAATAGAAACTGTAAAGCTAGAGTTTTTTTTAGGCAATATGAAAAATAATACTGACACTGCACAATGGAGTGGAAATCCTGAATATTTCATGTACTACAACTGAAGATAGAAGAAGGGTTGGTGGTTTTTTCTTTCTATCTGTCTTGGTTACTTTTCTCTCATTGCTGAGACAAAATACCTGATGTTCGGGGCTGGGGATTTAGCTCAGAGGCAAAGCGCCTGCCTGGCAAGTGCAAGGT
>NW_004955425.1:10859736-11001192 GCF_000276665.1 Chinchilla lanigera | reverse complement strand
ACATGGCACAGGGCAATGATTTATGGCAGTGGAAAACAGCAAAAGCATCAAGATCAAAAAGGGAGGAGGGGTGGCAAGCAGCTTCTTTCCCTCCTTTACATTTTATGCAAACTATTTGCCCCAGGGCAGGTGTAGCACTCACAGGTGTAATTCCAACATTGGACCATAAATCAATCATAAATTTAGAAGCCCACCCCATGACTGCAAGAGGATTTGGGTGCGCATCGAAATACAAATTGTAACACTATCCATTGTAGAAAGCATTGGGCAGAAGGCTAGTGCAAGAAGATTATCTAGATTTGAGAGGATGGGTGATAATCCATGCTTTAGTGTCTCATCTATGCATGAGTCTTTCCATCTGTCCCCATCTTGACTTTCTTTAATTGAAACATGAAGCCTCTTAAAGCAACATATTTTGCTATTGAAGTTATTTATTTATTTTTAAAAAGTTTGACTGAAATCTTTACCGTTTACTGTTGGAAGAATTGTGAATAGTATCATTAAACATTTTCAAATACACCTTTTTTTTTTTTTTCAGTAGGTAATGGCAGCCAATTTCGAAGAAATGCCTAACCAGTATGTCAAGGGCCAGTCTATCTAATTCTGGGGAAGTCCTTTTACAATTAAATTGTGATTAGGGCTTGTTGGAGGCCTAGCATCTTGCCATGGAGCTGGCTATGGTATTCGAAATATAACTCCGTGGGCCTCGGGTCACACCTGAGGCCTCAGTTGTCTCATGATGCTCTTGATGCTCCAGGGCAAGATTACAACAGCTGAAGACATCCTGGTTCCTTGAAAACCAAGTAGTAATAAAAAAAAAGTTTCACCTCAGGGAAAGGACAAACTTATTTACCTGCTATCTCTCCCCACCGTCCTCTTCAGCAGAAGATCTTCATTAGCATAGGACAACCACCACGTCCTAATATCCACTCACCCCTCACCACTTTCCTCAGTGTAAATGCGATCAGTGAATACGAGGTTCTAGCTACCTCCTGGCCTGTTCTTCCTGGTGAACAACGGGCCATCCCAGACCCCCACTGCATCGCCATTTCGTCTCCTGCTCTTTCTTTTTGCCTGTGCTGTAACACCTTGCAGGGAATGGGGGGCTCACTGCAGGGGTCTCCGACAGAGCAGAAGAAAGAAGAGCGTCAGTTACTAGCCCCAGCCAACGCAGTACCTGTAACTTGTCTTTGACTTGCCTGCCTGAAGGCACTGAAGGGGAAGGGGCGAGGTTGGGCAATAGGATGGTTCTGAGCGGCGGCTTTGCCCTGCTTGTTTGCTCCGTAGCCCAGACCCAGAAAGGTGAACCTTCTCCGTGTATTTGAGTAGATGCGTCTTCCTGCTTTCCTTCTAGTGCTAACGTAAAAGTGATTCGATGGGCTGAAGCCCTATCTACACCTAGGTCTAAGGTCTCCCATTAGCTACAGCAAGAAGGCAGGCGAGCAGAACTCACGGAAACAAGCACAAGCAGGGAGCGCTATCCCAGACGAGAGTGACTGTACTGAGGAGAAGGAGGTCTCAGCCACTCCACCTCCGAACTCCACCTCCCAGCTGCAAGGCTGCGGGTACCAGGGTCCCAGCTGGCTGGCGGCTACAGGACAGGAGCTGCAGTTTCCCAAAGGCCCAGGGGAGCAGGGTGGGCCCTCGGTTCACATCTAGGCTTCTGTCCCGTTGAGCCTTCTCCAAATCCCACAGGAAGGGATAGCGGAGGGCAAATCCCTTCTGTTTAGTGTGAGTAAAGTCACTCCGCCCCCTCCTCAGCATTTCACCCTAGAAAAACGCAAGGGGCAGCATCATTTGGATCAAGTGGGCCTTCTCTGCCCTCTTTGGAAAGGGTGTAGTGCATGCAGGGTTGTAGATCAAGTGGGGTTCTAGTCCCCAGATGGTTGAGAGGCCACTTTCCAAGCTGCAGTGAGCTGGGTTGATCAATCACCAACCGACCCACTTCCTGAGCCAGCCTTGCACCCCACGGTCATGGCAGGAAGCCTCTACTGTGCTCTTGCTGCCCCTTTTCTGGAGCCTAGAAATTGTCACTGATGCAGTGAACAGATTTTATAAATATGTTTACCTGTGTTGGTTATAGATGACATACCAGGGAGGCATCACAGAATAGAAAGAAATTAATAATAATAAAAATAATAATAAAACAACTTGCATATTTAAGACAGTGACCTGGGCCAGGTCTTGACCTTGACTGCTTTAACTGTTGAGTTGCACATGGGGCAGGGAGGGCGCATCCCGAAGACAAGCTCTGTAGGGCACCGACTAGGATGAGTTGACTGAGTCACTGAAGTACAAAACTTAACAGTGGGGGAAGCAAAAGCTCAGGAATCAAAGTTAATGATACGTTAGTGTGTTATTTAAGCATCAAACTTACTGCAGAAACTACAATGCACAAAATACCAAAATGAAAATTCCAAATTTTTCCTGCTTCAAACAAGCAGAGTAACAAACTAGGCAGAAACAAGAGACAATGGCTATTTTTTTTTTTTGGCTCTTTCTGAATAATATGAAGAAAGATTCAATCTATGCTGTCACAGGTTTTGCTGTAGCTTCTCAACTAGTCTTTGATCTTTCTTTGGGCATAAACTGCACACATACACTGTAAAGAGCAAAGACTTTCCAGTCGAATTTTATACGCTGGCAGAATATTTCCAAAGCTGCTACTAAAATCATCTCTCATAAAGTTTGGTCAGGCTCCTTATATTAGTCCTATTTACGGTTTTACATATTATCCCCAAATTAACTGTTCAAGCAAACAACTGTTGTCTCAGAATATCTGTGTCATGTTTAGAGATGACCCTTAGTTGAGTGCCTCCAGCTGAGATTCTCTTACAAAGCTGAGGTCAGGGTGACACCCATATCTGCAGCTATCTGATACTCTGAGCAGCTTGCATCATAAGTAAGTAAGTAAATAAGATTCCAAGCTTGCTTTCATGGATGTTAATAGGCTTTAGATTTTCTCTGGCTTTGGCTCCAGAGGCTACTTCTTGGCCAGGGTCTGTCTAGATTTCACAACACAGCAGCTGGCTTAGATCAAAGGGAGAAAAACATGAGAGCCAAAGACAGCCGAGGGGGGAAGTCACAGCCTGATGGCAAAAGCCATCTTTACGTTTATATTCTGTTAACTGGAAGAGGATGAGCAAACCCAGTCTTACAATGCACAGAGAAAACAGCACAAAGCCAGAAGAGAAGGAGCATTGTGGAGACCGGGTATCATAACTCCCCAGGTCAGAACCAATGATGGGAAAAGAATAAACAATTCCAGAGTAGATTTCTAAAATTTGCCCAAGGTAAAGAACATTTTAATTTCAGTTTTCTAGAATTATATAAGTGATGATGATAATAATGAATTATTAGAAGAAAAACACAAAATCAAACTATTCCTAAATATCATACTAGAGAGCAAATACATTTTAACAAACATGAGCAAAACAATAATTAATATGAAAAAAGTGCCAAATGTATACACAGTCTGTGTTGAAAATATGTGTACTGGTCGTATGGTTTTGATGTAGAATGGCCCCCAAAGTCTCATGTATTCAGAAGTGGAACGTTTGGAGAGCAGCTAGATCATGGGGACATTGTTTTCATCATGACTCCATAGCTAAATGTGCTGTTGAGAGATGGGGCCTAGGCAGGAGTATATCTTGCTTCTTGGCTGCTGTCTTAGTAACTTTTCTTACTGATGAGATAAAATGCATAATATACAAAATTAAAGGAGGAAAAATGTATTATTTCAGTTCACAGTTTGTAGAGGGTTCAGTCCATAGTTGGCTGGCTGCGAGGACCCGGGCAGGGGGTGGATCCCAGGGAAGAAGCCATTCATGGCATGGCAGGAGAGAGCAGCAGCAGCAGAGAGCCTACCTTCTTTCTTCCCCTTTATTTTCCATCCAAGCTACAAACCTACTGATTAGTGACAGCCAGTGGGGCTTCCATTGCCCATACCCTTAGTCCCAGTATCACACCCTTAATCCACACTCCGCCATCTTTGACACTCTCCACCTATGATGGCATGGGGTTAACATCTAGATATGAGCCATAACAGCTGCTCCCTTTATTCCTTGCTTCCTGTCTACTGTGAGGGGAGCAGTTTCCTCCACTAGACACTTCCACAGTGCCCATCCTCGGGGCCAGCCAACCATGGATGGAGCCCTCTAGAAACTGTAAGCCAGAATAACCCTTTCTTTCTTTAAGCTTCAGGGATCTGGTGTTATGTCTCAGGGACAGAAAAAAAGAAAACTGGGACTTAATATTATAAATGACCATTAAACTTAAAGCCCACAGTTGCCATTCTGTACTTGTAACCTAAAGAAGCTTATGGGTAAAATACAAAGGCCTCACATTAAATTTTCCATTACATACCTTAAATAAGCACTATGTTACTGTACATAAATTTTCTTTTTTTTTTTTTTTTTGGTTTTTCTCTGGTACCAGGAACCGAACTCACGGCCTTGTGCTTGCCAGGCAAGTGCTTTTGCCGCTGAGCTAAATCCCCAGCCCATAAATTTTCAATGTAACCAGTTTTATTTTGTCAACTTATTCAGTTTAGTTTGGATTTATGTTACTTCTATTTTTTATTTCTATGGCATACATGATTTTACAGGATTTTTTAAATTAATACTCAAAATAGAGAATGAATGGTCTTTCAGAAGTATCTCAAGAGGAATATAAACAGCCATTTTAAAGGCCATCTCAGTAGCCTCAATTTATTCATTTTATAATTTTATGTTTTTGTTTTCTGAGGTTTTTTGTATTAATTTTTGAGACAGTTTCTTACTACATAGCTCAGCCTGGCCTTGAACTCACCTTGTAGCCTAGGCTGGCCTCGAACTCCTGGCTCAGCCTCCTAAGTTCTGGTATCATAATTTGTGTGCCACCATGCTGGGCTAAAATTTTGTTTAAAATGAAGCAAAGAATGTGGTAGTTTCAAATTTCAGCTTCAATTTTACTTCAGTAGGTAGTTCCAATAAAGTTAAAATGTAATTAAAGTGGCCTATGTTGAAAGAATTTGAATCTAGATATACATACAGGTAGGACTTCTTTTGGTTATAAAATTAAAAATGTTATGTCAGTCTTTTAGTGTGTTTCAAAACAACTTTTTTGTGGATGTACAACATAAAGATCAACTTAATAAATATTGTGTTAAATTGTGGAATTATATCATATAACACTGTTCTTCCAAACCTGGGACTATCTTTTTATCCTTTAATATTGCTTGTCACTCAGTAATGTATGTTTACCTTTCAGAAAAATATTAACATATAAAAGTATTAAGGAGGTTAAATACATAAGCAAGCCTGGATATTAGTTCACTTTTTCTAACCTGAGTTTATTATCTTATTTAAACTTTCTTGGCAGATTAGTTTCCAATGGACTAATCATGCTGTAACTAGTGTTTATTATTGCCTTCCATGTATTTAAATAAGTAAATTTAAATCAAGTTTTTGTTATCCTTTAAAGAGTAACATTGTCACACTACATAGTACTTCAACTTTTTATCTTCAATAAGTATTCTATGCAAAGTATGTTGATTTACATTTTAGCACAATCTCCAACCCTCAGTTTTCAAGAGAGATCATTCCAGTTTCTTTTTAAGGTACTCTATTTCTAATAATGTATATTCAAAACTTACTTTCTTCTTAGAATTCTTCTGAAGAACATTATCATTATTGTTTCTTTTTAAATATAGTAATAGCTCTTCAACTTTGTAGTTACCATATAGATATATTACGTTCTTCTATATATATCAGCTATATTATGGAATTTTAGTAATTTTACTTTTACTGCATCTTCTAACACTTTTTCATTCATCATCCAAGGAATTATTGGTTACTATCCAATAACCATTTTTTTCTTCTGTATGCTAGGGAAGGATTAAAATGCTAAAGAAATGCAATAAAATTTAGTAGTAAAATAAACCATCTTTCTTCATTATTCTTTTTGCCCTCTCTAAAGTGTCACACTGTCTTCTGAGAAAGTACATGCCCTGAGACAAAATGTCTGAGGTCTGTTTATGCCTTTCGTTTTATTTTTGCAATGGGGAAGGAAGAAAACCAACAGAGGAAGTCGTGGCTTAACTGTTGCATTCAAATGAGGTAGCAAAGCAATAACAACATTTTCTTCACTAATGATTATGGTGAAATTCATCATGGAACTGAGCCTCCGCTTAGAAGTCTTTAGATGATAGCTTTTCTAAGACTCAAGAATAAATGACAGAGCAGCCAAATCGAAGGAGTGAAAGGAAATAGCATTCTCCTGCATATAGTCATTCAACAAGAAAGACTATCGAGCAACAAGAATTTAGATTACTCAGTTTTGCTGAAAGGGTGTGTTACAATATTTTTTAACATTTTCATTTTAAGAGATGAGTGTCAGCATGTACATGATTTTAAGATTTTACCATGTTTAAATTCTTATAAAATTTCTAATAAAGACATTCTCTGATATCCCTTTATTTCAGGTCTGTAAATTATTTACAGGATAACTTAAAATGTAAGAAGTTTGAAGGGAAAAAAGATAAAAATAGAGCTTTTGTAGATAGGAAGGTAACCAAGAGTTGGAAGGAGTTGAGGAGGGAGATCAGAGAGAAGGGATGCAAAAAACCAGAAGCAAAACTAATTAAGATGTATTATGTTTGTACACCAATGCCTCAATAACTGTAATCACTATGTACTACAAACTTATACTAATAAGAAAAAAGTCCATTTTGGGGCTGGGGATTTAGCTCAGCGGCACAGCGCCTGCCTGGCAAGCACAACATCGTGAGTTCGATACCCTGTACCAGAAAAAAGAAAAAAAGAAAAACGTCCATTTCACCCAGGTAACAAAGATGATGACTATTTTTCCTGATATACTGAGAGTGACTCATGATAAAACAAACCAGAATGTTTCCCTGCTATTATAGTTATGAAGTCAAAGCCCATCTTTCCCCAAAATTTAAACTAAAAATCATGCTTGTTAACTTTATAATCTTTTAAAGTTTAACACATTTCAGGATTGACTGGTTTGCTGGCAGTTAATCTAGTTAAAATAATTGTTTTCATATCACTACCATGTTTGAATAAAATGTATGATGAATAAATTTCCACATTATATTTGTACTTTCATCAAATTTCCATTAAAAAGTTCTAACTGTATTTGCTCTATATATGCACCTTCTTTATCATTAATTAGATCTCAATACACTACACTACAGAATTACTGTGAAGTTGTATTTGAGCTACTTTCTCTGTTATGATTCATCAAAATTCTCAAAAAAATGTGTGATGTAGTCTTTCCCTCGGATCTCAATAATTTCTTCGCAGCTGTTAGTTCATGAAAGGCCTACATTTTGTGTAGAGCTAAAATATTGAACATCTACTTCTGTCTTCCTTTTGCTTCATTATTTTTTCTGTCAAATATTTCTTTTGCTTTAAACTGACTTGTTTGTTTTGCTTTAAATGACTACTGAGCTTTGTGCATTTTTGTTTGTTGATTAACAAAGACATTTCTGCAACTATTGCAGTATGATTTCTACTTCATCATCAGTTATGACTATGAAACTCAGTTCAATATAAAAAAGGTTCATATGTCCAAGGAAGAAAATTTGTGGTCCTCATTTCTTCTAAAGCATTTTGCCTGTGAGCATTTGGATAATTAACACACCTATACTGAAAAAAGTTCTCTTTTTATTAAAAGCAAAACTCTTTGTAGTTTGTTTTAATCTCAGTAAAATAGGATTGGAAGGAAATAAATAATGCACACTTAGACCTTGGCTTTTGTTCCTGTATGTCCACAAAAAGAACGAGAGCTTTTCAGGGAGTTGGCTGACATTGAAGTTGGATGGGAAATATATATGATTAGCTGGGGCATAATTATAGCGCCATAAAAAAGGAAAAGCTTGTTAAAAACTCTATCTTGGTATGTAAAAAGGAGAGGCTAGTAAATTGAAAGAGCTCCAGTGACCAAAACTGGAACTATTTTAGCAGCAGTCAGTGCACTAGATTATAACACAAGATCCAAAATAAATATGCATGATCTATGGGTAAACATCAATGAGTATAAGCTGTTATAAATAAAAGCTTGGATAAATATTTTGAATCATACCAAAAACAGTTGAAGTGAATTTTTCTAAAAATTGGAGATGTTCCTGGAATTAAGATGTTTATAAATTTGGTTTGAAGAAAGATTTAAAATACAGCAATGGTTTCTTTTAGATATTGGTTATATTAAAGTAATGATCTAGTTTGATTTGATTTTGAGATTTCAAGGCATGGTCTTTAATGTATCTCTCAATATTGTGAAACAGATGAACTCGTCAAATTCTTCATTTAAAAATATCTTAATAGAGTTTTAAAATTGAATGAAAATCTTAGCTTGCATTTGTAGAGTAAGCACTTGTTTTTTTATGTACATTTTTATTTAGTTTTGTTCAGTTGAATAACCAAGGTAGTTATTAAATTGTTCAAATTTTAGCTACTGTTGCTTATTCATAAGCTGATGTCTCAATGTGTGAAAGATACTGGAATTTAGAGTTCTATTACTTCTGTATTTATTTTTACTTTTAGCAATATATAAATTTGTATCTGCATAGTTTCAAAATACTTAGTCATTGTCATATTACTGTATTATTGAAGGTAATTCTCATGGCTACTTTTTTCAACATGAGATTTCCTTATGTGCTTTGAGATTTTGAAATAATTACATTCTCACTATGATAGAGAGGTTGAATTTTAGTTATAGTAGTCCCTGTTTATCCCAGGGGACATATTACAAAAAACCCAGTGGATTCCTGCAACTGCAGACAATACTAAACCACAGATACATCTGGTTTTTTCTCTGTACACACAAAACTATGATGAATTTTAGTTTTTAAATTCAGCACAGTAATTAATACATAAAGTACAAAAATTATGTATTGTAAAAATTCTGTGAATATAGTCTTTCTGTTTGTTTATTTCTCAAATGTTTCTTATGTCCAGACCATGATTGCTCTCTGCTAAATGAAACTGCAAAATGCAAAACAAGGAGGGAATACTGTACTTATTTTCTCTCTTTGTTTGTGAGTTTTCAACTGCAAGGGAAAGGATAAGTTCCAATAGGTTGTAGTGTTTTCAGTATATTTCAACTAGTCTAAAAGGCATATCACAAGTGGAAAAAATAGATGAATGTTTCAGATGAGTAGTCTGAAATGCATTTTTTGATGTTCTGGAGAATAGCAGTCCAAGATCAAGGTAATAGATTTGGGAATCTTTAAAAGGGAAACTATCCCAAAAGAAGGGTAATTTGTCTTGACACTTGAATTAAATGAAAATTACTGGAATTAAATGAAAAATGAATTTTACTGGCCATAATAAAGTCTTATTTTGAACATAATCACATTCATTTGTTTACACATCGTCTCTAGCTACTTCCAGGTTATGTCAGAAAAACTGACAGAGGTTGTTAATGGTCCATGAAAACTATGATATTTACTATCTGGCTATTTTGTTTACACAAAACTTTTGCGGACCCCTGTCTTAGCCTTATTAGGGTGGAATTATTAAAAATCATAGCCTTCTTTTAATTCTTTTCTGTTTTGCAAACCATCTGATCTCCAATTCTTAATGATGATATGGAGGTTTCATTTTCTTAATTTCATTCTAAGTTAAATATACTGTTGTTAATTACTTGTGAACTGATGGGCCTGAATTAACTGGATGCCACAATTTCATCTGTATTACTCTTTAGAATTTTCTGAGTCTATATAGGAATTAACATTTTACACTTTGGAAGAGTTATAAAGAAGCCGTTTTGATTTTAGAGTTTCATAACCTTTTAGAAGGACAAAACTCAAACTACTGATTTTATTATCATACCTGCGTAACATGTATCATGTATTTTATTTGACAATTTGCATGTCTTCATGGAAGGCATGTCATTGTAACCAATTCTCCCGTCTCTCCTTTTCCACAATAATATAATTTTCAGTTTCTAGTTCCTCAGAATAAATATTGCATCTCTTGCCCTCTGTTCTAAAGTTAGATGTGCCCATGCAACCTAGCTCTGATTAATAGAGTACAACTAGAAATTGTATGTCCAGCTGACAGAATGTATCTTTAAATGACAGGTATTTTTTCTGTAAGTTCATACTTTTTGCTACTCATTAGATAGAATATGACATCATGGTGATATCTCTAGCAACTCTTTGGAGCCCTGTTGTACTCTTGGGAATAAAAGCTATGGGGAAGGAACAGGAAATATCAGTATTTTCATACTATTATGAAGCTTATCAACTGGAGGCTGACAAGCTTTCAGTTTTTACTATTAAAAAAGAAGCCAATTTCTATATCATTTCAGGTGCTTTTACTTTTATTCTTTTGCCATTTTCAAATGTGATCCTAACTAATGTACGGTATAGGATTTTTATTATTATTATTTTTGCTCAGCATCCCTTGCTTATTCTCCATAAAATTCCATACTAATTATATTATTTTTAATCTAAATATTTAGGATAAGGACAGTTTATTTCCTAAACTCTCAGATAAGCACATGGTTTTGTCCTGTTCAGTCAGAACATACCAGCAGCTGGGCTGTGGTGAGTCATGGGCCATCACACAATCTAAATCAGAATAATGGTTTAGGTACCTGAGTCTTTCCTGAAATCTTTAGAAAAGAAATGATTTTTCTTTTCTGTTACACAATAAGTGTATTAGACTGGACCTAACAAATAACTAGTAGTGTAGCTTTTGACTTCAATTCCCTTTTTTTCCCCCATCTCTCCCACCTGTAAGCTAGTTTGACTCATTCACCTATTTGCAAAAGCTGTAATGTTAGCATGTCAATTTTTATAACAACCTCATGGATCTAGAGTACACAGGTTGATCTTATTAAGCTTTGTTTTTCTCTGGTACTGGGAACCGAACTCACGACCTTGCACTTGCCAGGCAGGTGCTTTGCCGCTGAGCTAAATCCCCGGCCCTTGATCTTATTAAGCTTTTCACTCTCTGAAGTGTCCAGCACTAAAATCACAGGATGAATTGCTTTACAAATTTTGTGCAATTAAAATGTGTTTAAACCCCAGATATGATTGACTTTGTTCTGATATTTCACTGATTTTATTCCAACAACCTAGATCATATAACAAAATCATTGCTTCCCTCAAAATCTTCCTACAAGCTTCTACTACTCAATACAGTTTGAGAGCTGCTGGCCAAGACTGTCTTTAGACATAGTGCTATTTTCCTGCCATATTTTAACTGATAAACTGAGTCTATGAAAGACAATGTGAACTTTTGCAAAGAGCAAAACTGCAACTTGAGTTAGGTTTTATACTTAAGAAGTGCGAAGCATGTGAGATAATAGCTGTTGAGTGAGGGAAAATAATATTTTAAGTGCCTACTATGGGCTAGGTTTTCTTTAATCCTTGCAAATACAGCTACTATTATTAGTTTATTGCATGCTCTGCAGCAATCATGGTACTAAATACATGGATTTACTAGTATAATCCTGACATGACTGACATTTCATTCCAAATTACACCTGAGAAGCTAATAAATTGCTCGAGTTTTCCCAATCAATAAGGTATGCCAAATAAGGATCAAGTCAGATGCTTAAGCATAAATCAGGGCTTATTAGAAAAGATCTCCAAAAAGCCAACAGAATTCACTACTTTACCCAACTCAGGGTTCATACCACCCCCATTTACATCACAATAGACAGCCATGCTTAGAAACAGCTGAAGGCACCATGGAAAGTTCTCCTACAGGGATGATTTACTTCTCTGGTACTTGAAGTATTTACTAAGAATTGAGAAAACAAAACAGAACAGAAAATATCAGACTTACCCCTTTGACAACAAAAACTTTCTGTTTATTATAGTGGTTTTTTAGGGGAAAGGGAGTGTCCAGCACCCAAGTGTCAATATCAGAAAATTAACAAAATATCCAGACTGGCACCCATATGGATAAGTGGTCTTAGTGGCCTTCAGTTCATCTAGCTGTATCCAGAAGCACAGGAGGCAGGGCTGTTCATCCAATAAACAGTTTCACTCTTTGAATTAAGGATTTTGCTTCCTGAGGTGAATTCTTTACCTGAGTGAATGTTTCATTTTCATTTTTGTTTTTGATTCATAGCTTTGCTTGTCTTCTTTTTAATTCACAATATATACACCATTCTTAAGCAGGTCCCCAAATAGTAACAGATTCAGATTTATTTTGAAACGTAGCTGCTTGAGGGTGCCTTAGGCATATACAGCATCTAGGACTTTCATTTTTCTGTCCATTCCCAAGAAAATCTATCATTAGTTTTAACTGACAAAAACAGGCAACTCTCGTTGTTGTCCTGTACATCAATGGTGATAATCAGAAGCCAAAACATTTCATGGTAACAAAAGACACAGGGTTTTCTGACAGTATCATATTTTCCCCATTTCTCCTCTAAAACTAATCTGAATATTGGAACAGAGGCAATGAATCATGAGAGTTAACGCATGCATATGCTGCTGGCTATAATAGAGGCCCATGTTTCTGCAGAGGACATCTAACACTTCTGGCAAGCTTTCATTTTGCTTGCTTCTTTTCTACCACTCGATGGAATTTGTTTTCTAGCAGAGACTACACAGTAGAGCAGTGTCGCATTTTATAACTCTGTGTGACTTCCTGCTCAAGTAGTGGCTCGAAATTTTCTATGATTGCAGCATGTAAAAGACAGCTCAGTTGTACTGCTATAAAGAAAAGGTCGGGCCAGGCTGCTTTTAAAGCAGACCACAGAAAACAACATTAAGGGCAAATAGAGGAGGAGGAGGGAAATGAGAAGCAAATAGTTGGGAAGGAAAGGGAGGTTCACTGTGATTTGCTCACAGGCACTACTGTTCTTGACTTGGTAAGGTAATCTCTTCCTGCTTCGTTTTTTATTGGTAAATTTGTATTATAATAATATTAATATCAAAATTGTTAGGAGTAAACTAATATTTACACAATATGTATGCATGTTTTTCATGTTAGCAAATTATCATTTTATATTAGTAAAATGCATTGCCTCTGAAATAAGCCATATCAACTTTCAGGCTAATGATTAAGATGTGGATTATGATTAAGTGAAAACATGGAAAAGAGTGATTTCAGGGGAAATTGTGCAGCAGAAGTCTGTACTTTTTCTCTTTAATTTTTCTTTAAAGTATAATTACAGGGACAATTTTGTCCCTTTTCCCCTGTGAAACAACTGAAGTGGTATTCATGATCCTACTTATATGTGAAGACTATGAAGCTCAGAAAAGAACTATGATCTGCCATTTTTAAGAGCTTGTTCATGGGCAATTAGAATGTTGAACTCAGGTAATGGGACTTAAGCACTATTCACAAAGCTCTAAAGACAAATATGAGAAAGGGATGTACATCTTTATTGTCAGAGTGGGCTGTGAGATGACCAGGAGAAATGCATGTCTTCTGAGAAAGGAAAACTATGAATAAACAAATTGGAGGTGTCCTGTGGTGCCTAGGAAATGCAGGAATGGATACCTAGCTACAAATATTCAGTCAAATGACCAATTTCTGCTCATCCACCAAGCCTTAGCTACTGACATGTCACATCTGGGAAAGCTTTTCTGACCCTCACATGAAGACGGGCCAGCTCCTCCTTTCCATAACACCCTGTACTCCTCCTTCGAGAACTTACACGTTTACAGTTGGCCTTCCAATTGCCAGCTATGAGAGCAGAGGTTGCCATGACCTTGTTCCTGGATGGCCACTGTGCCGGATTTTAGCTGTGGAGGGAATAGTGTGAGAGAGGAGGGGCTCCCCCAAAGGCTCAGGTGTGTGTCTGTGCCCAGCTTCTTTGCTTCTCTTGTCATGTGTGAGGACTCTGCATTTAAGCATTAATTGGATTATAGAATAAGATGCACTGGGGAAGGAGATTAGCTCCAGAAGGGCTTAGCATTGCCAAGGATCCCAGAATGTGGTGGGCAAGGAGAGTTTCATCTAGGAAAGGTTACCAGTGTCTTCTGGATTCAAGACTGATGGATAACAAAGGTGAAAAATTGGGAAGTACAGATTGGCATCCATTACTAACCAGTGGAGATGCAAAAAAAGTATAGAAAAAAGTACAGACCATAAAGCAGAGCGGGAGGAAATTACTTCAGGTGAAGCAGTCAGGGCTAGGGAAGGCAAGAAGCATCCTGTGTTGAACAAACAACTCTTCTGGTATGTTCAAGCACTGTCAGTGGTTAAAAGCCCAGTATGTTTTTAGACTCTCACAACTCCTCTTTCGATCAGCAGAAGCATTTGGGATCCAGTCCTGCTAGCCCAACAAATGCACAAGAAAGTTGATTGGTCTGTTTTACTTTTAACCCTAGGCAACAGATAAAATTTGGAAGCTTTTATAAAATAGCACTACCTATCACTCACCAAACTTTCCTCACTTACTCAATCTTACCCTCACTACCTTCATATAATACAGTATTTCATACGTTCTGACATTATTTTCATCTCAATCAACTCAATTTACAAAGTTACTCTGATGTTTCTTAGCAATGCTGCATAACATATTCCTATGCCCTTTGAAACATTCCTTTATTTTTGTCTTTTTTGAGGCAGGTCAGTTCAGCTCTCCTTGAATTCACTTTGTAGCCCAGGCTGGCCTTAAACTTGCAGTGATCCCCCTGCCTCAGCCTCCCAAGTGCTAGGATTACAGGCATATACCACCATGCCCAGCCTCCATTTAGCATTTTTTATTGATGCTATATCTCAAGTTCCCCAAGCATTTTGGTTTTTTCCCTCATCAATTGCTTCTTCCAAAACTTCTTTAGATTTTAATGCTGTATTGATTCAGGAGGCATTATAGAAATATGCGTTAAATAATGAACTTAGCACTTTCTATCATTCATGTTATTTCTCTCATCTCTTTCTCAAAGGAATTCATATAGAGAAAGGAAATAAGTCAGAAGGGGCTCAATGGAAGTGACTCCTTACATCCAGAGAGTTGTCAGGCTGTGTCTGTGCACATTGGCTCTACCTAGCCTCTCTGCTTTACTTAAGATTATTGTAAGAGACCTACAGCTGAATTCAACTCCATTGGAATAAAAGGTGAAAGGCTCTTTAAACTTTAGGTTAAGCTGGTGGAAAAGTACTGTAGGATGTTACTAAGGAGGTTGGTCAGTGTCACTACACTACTGTTTGCTAATTGCTGCAGTTGAAAATTGCAGTCCTACTCTCCCCAATTTCTAATGGGTCACTACTTGATAGTTGAAAAACATATTCATGTGTTAAGAAAGTGTCGAGATGCTGGAAGAAGATTTACACCTACAGGTAGGAAAAAGAATTTATAATTTGAAGTTTCCTAAGTAAATGCTCTTTAAAAAGGGAAGTCGGGAGTCTATAGTCAGGAAGAAATCTATTTAATCAAGTTCAGGAGAACTTTAGTTACGACATCTTGTGAAAACTCAAGAAGGTTTTCCTATGAGGAAACTATTTTCTTGCTCTGGACTTACCTTGAGTTTGGAATTAGCTTGATATACCCCCAGAGGGATACAAATTCTTCTGACAGAAATGGAAACCAAGTAATATACAGATGATATAAGGGCAAGGATTACATGGCAAAAAGACACAGACTAATTTAATCAGATTTGCCAATTTCAAACTCTGCTTTTCTCTATAAATTATGTTTCAAACCACTGCTCTGTCATTTTCATGGGCTAGTAGCCAGTCTTCCTTCTCCCTTGGCTCTAGAAGTTGAGTACCTATGAAGCAAATGTGAGGAGCAAGCTTCCTAGGCCATTATCATTCTGGAATTTGGTGCTCTAAAGCTTTCTTCTCAAAGCAAAGTCCTTCACCTTTACAGCTCTGGGGTTGCAAAGGGTAGAATCTTGCTCCTTCTTGTGATGTTCTCAGGCCATCTTTTCTATTCTTTTGTTCCTCCTCAGCAATCATGATCTCCTCTGCTCTATCTTTGCAGTCCACAGGTTTTCTGGAGTTTCTTTTATGGCTAAACTCAAAATATTTTAAATCATTCTACTTGGCTCTTTGCTTTTGATTCTCAACACAAATCTGGCTAAAAATTCCCAACAGTAGCGATGCCACTGCCTCAGTATTAGACTGCCTTGAAAATTTTGCTGGCAGATCATTTAGTCTACTATGCTTAATCTCAGTTGGAGGCAAATTTCCTGGACATGAGAAAAATGCAGATAAACTTGCTGCCAACGCATAACACACAGAGTCTGTAGTCTTAGAGCCAATGCAGTCTTTCTTCCCAACAGGACTTCCTGAGCCTGGTCTTTCTGGCTTTCTGATCTTCTAAACTGATCAGAATCTTCCATAGAGTACAGCCTAAGATACTTCAGCTCTACTTTTTCAGCTAATATCTCTGAACATTTCAAAACTCTTCCCACAAGTTATTCCCAAAGGCTCTTGAACCACATGGTCAGGTATATTTACAGCAATGACCCCACTTCCAGTACCAAAATCTGTCTAAGTTACTTTTCTCATTGCTGAGACAAAATATGCAACACCCACAAGTTAAGGGAGGAAAAGTGTATTCAGCTCACAGTTTATAGAGTTCTCAGTTCATAATCCAGTAGCTCCAAGGGAAAGTGACAGAGGGGGAACCACTCATGGCAGCAGAAGACAGGAAAAATAAAAAGAGTCCTTAACAGCCTGTTTCTGTCCTTTTTATACTCTGTCTAGGCTAGAGGGATTAGGGCCGTGTGAAACCAATCAGTGGACTGATTTAGTAATCACACACCCTTAATTCCAGCATCGCACACTCTAGATTCAGCCACCTCTGAAAAAGTCCTATCTAAGTCTGCATGAGGCTTTGGGAGGACGTCTAGATACAAACCATAATATTCTGAATTAATGTGTGGAAAGGTTTTAAAAGCAAAATCGAGTTTTTCAAGAAGAGGAAGAAATTCTTCCTTTGGGCTCCACCATCAATTCTCTCAAGAGTTCCACTCTGCTCTTTTAAATGCTTTTATTTTATATGAGTTTTTTCTAGGGTATCTATAAGAATTATCATAAATCCACTGTCTGAAAATGACAGAAATGTACACTCACAATTCTGAGGACCAGAAATGAAAATAATAACAGGCTCATATTCCTCCCAAACTTCACAAGAAACAGGTACATCTTGCTGCATTTAGGTTAAAATAACTCTTGGACATTCCTTGTCTTGTGTCAGTGCAACTTCAGTCTCTGTCTTCATCCTCATATGACTTTGTGCTTTCTTTCTGTATGTTTTCCTTCTACGTATCTCTTACATACCACTTGCAATTAGCTCTAGTGAGCATCTGGTTAATCCAGCCTTATCTCATTGCTAGATCTTTAATTAATTTAATTACGTGAACAGGGACTCTTTTTTCCAAGTAAGATCATATTTATAGATAATGAGAGTCAAACCTTCAGCATCCTTTTAAGATACATAAATCAGCCTGTAACATCCATAAATATACAATGTGAGATCAAACTATAGGTGAATATTTAAATTCAAAAATAATCACTATAATAAAAGACACATTGCCATTAATCATCCTCAAAATACTCCCCCTTGGCATTGTTGCCAACTTATGAGGCAGCTCTGCACATCTCTTCCATGAGTGTCTTTACAAGGTGTGATCATATATGAGCACCGTCCAAAGGAAAGGAAGGCGTGTAGAGACATTACCACACATGCCTGCAATCCCAAAGCTCCTCAGGCTGAGGGGAAAGGATAAGTGAGCTGGAGGCCAGGGTGTAGTCTACAATGAGTTCAAGGACAGCCTGAACTATATAACAAGACTCTACTGCAAACAAACAAGCAAACAATGAACCAATCAAACAAACAAAAATCCTCTACCACTTCATTCTCAGGATCTGGCACCACCCCCTTGAAGTCAAAATACCATGAAAGGGAGAGGCTTTGCACTGATTGAGGACATTGGGGCAACCACAAGGGTGCAATTTGTAATTCTCACAAAAAGGGACTTCCAGAACTGTTTCAGGAAGTGGCAGAGACAACGGGATAAATATGTATGAAGCAAGGGGAGTATCTTGGGATGTAATAACTGCAGTATGTCTTTTAATGTAATAAATTTTAAAAATTTAAACAGTCATCAAGGTGTCTGATCATATCTCTCTTGCTGGGTCTCTGGCTGAAGCTTAATTTGTATCACCCCCTGCATCTTGTTCCCTCATGTTTATAATGATGGGATTGGTGGACAGAAAAATAATTTGTGGAGTCATCATATATATAAAATATTTATATATATAGCAATATATTTCTGCTATACAATTAATATATTTATATTATATAATATAAATATTTGTCATATTTATAATTATATTTATAAATATTATATATTACATAAATTTTGTAGCACATTTCTCAATTTTTAAATGTTTATTTTAAAAGAATTCTGACACCCATAGAGAGGATGATATTTGGCATTAATGAGCATGCTGATTTTATTTCCTTCAGTAAAAAATAAATTAGAGTCCTTCTGCACAGGACACTACTGCACAAGTCACAATCTAGTGCATAGTTTTCAGAATACACCTTTCAGCTTCACTCTGTGCTTTCCTACTCAGATCATGGAGAGAAAATATAAACCAAGGGTACCCTTATCTTGCATCTCCACTCAAATATTGACATTCTTTCTAGGGAAAGAGTTGTAATAAAAATCAGATTTTTAAAAGAAAATATTCCATCTTAAAACTCCTAAGAAAATAACAAGTTACTCAAATTTCCCTCTCTTCTGATGTAACTAAATGTCCCGGGTGGATTTCAATCCATTTTTTATTAACAGGATATTAAGAAGGTAAGCATATTTCCTGCTTTCCCATAAAGGTGTCCAGCAATAAATCATTTATGCTAAAATAGAAAACACTCAACAGAATAAATTTTTGATGCTAGCAAGGGATGGCTTTGCAGCTCAGTGAAAGAATGTTACTTTCAAGTGGTTATAGTGCAAAATTGACCATAAGGGGCCACAACAGAGGTTCCCTGTAGTGAAAAAACAGTAATGAAGTCTCATCCGTACTGCCAGGTCAATATCTTGGCATTTTTATTTCATTCCCTTCATGCATATGGAATATAAATATTTACACATGTTCATGATGTTATTGCTTGCTTTAGAAGCACTGCTAAAAATATCGACAGGAGGTTTTGGGAAAAGACTGAGTATCAAATCCCCTGTAATTCTAAACAGATAGGACTCATATATATGTATAAATATTTGGGTGTACATTAACTTTTAAGTAAAATTTATTTTAAAATATTAGCTAGAGATGAAGACTATATAACTGTCATTGTTAAAAGAAATACAGAAAAATTCAACTACTATGCATGCCATAATTGCTAAGCATTTTATAGAGGGTTTTCAGGAGTCACTCAGCATCAATAGTCATTGCCCCAAGTTTCAGATTAAGATTAATTGGGTCAATGTGCACTGGAAGGACATTGCAAAAATGAAAATATTTAGAGAAAATTGTTAGAATTCTTCCACATCTTCATTTGCATTCAGAACTTCTTACAGAGATTATTTTTAATGAATAGAATGAAATGAAATTGTGACCACTTATTCATGAAAACAAAAGTTGAAGCATACATTTCTATGAGAAAAAGGACACTGCAAGATATGCAAGCAGACAGAGCTGAGAACTAAGTGGATGGCAATCACAGACAATTCCCAGGCAAGACAGGTAATTTTAGTATGTGTTAATGTCTTATAGGTAAACCCTTCCAGTCGCTAAGAATAAAAATAAAAGATAGTCTCTCTACTGGAGCTGTAGAAATCTTTTTGATGTAGTCTCTATCATGATTTCACCTTCTATAAAGAAAAAAGGAGGATACATTACAAATAATAGTATGAAGATTAATTAAATCAAGATCAATGTCTACAAAAATGTGAACAAATATTTGAATTTATCTAAAATTTTTATTCTTGACAAATATCTAGATTTTTTCACTTTTTCATAGCCCATACAAATAAACCAAACATTATGTTCATTATCATTAATTCCAATTCAGAAAGTTAGGTTTGAGATAATTGATACTTGTAGCTAAATATTAATTAAAGATAGTTCCTTTAAAGCAAGATTTTTAATTGGGTCTATATTTTGGTGTCTTGGTTGTTTCTCTTTTATGAAATTCTTTTTCTACTCTGGTAGGTACTCTGAAGCTTCCATGAAGGGAAGAGGAGTGATTAAAATGCTGGGACAAACCAGTTTTGGAACATGCACTGATTTCTGTTGATACCTAGTTCTATAAAAGCTGATTCTATTGTAGAAGTGACAAGAAAAATGTCTTTGTCTTTCTACCTGCAGTGTAAATGGAGTTTGCGTAAACAAAGCTGACATGAAAGGGAAGTTTGAGTGTTCTTCAACAAACAATTTGGAACAGCTCGCATTGATGTATATTTTTGTGCACAATAATCCAATACAAAATCTACACTGAGGAGAATTGAGACAAAAAATTTGTGTAAGTGTTTGTAGTTGCAGAGTAATGATTATATGCCACAAAGTTAATTTTAAAAAATTAGGTTAGTAAATAATATGGGAATATTTGTGTGTCTCTGTGAATGTGTATGTGTGCATATGTGTGTATGTATGCATGTTTTTAAAAGAGAAGCCCATGCAAACATAGGGTAGAGAGAGAGCAAAAAGAAATGTATTAGAGGATACTTAGCTCTAAAGCTGAGCAATTAAAATACAGTCACATTGGAATTGACATATGGAATTTATTTTATTGTAAATAAACCTAGGTTGGAATGTGGCCCATATGGTTATCCCAAGTGGCTATTAAGATTAGAAAAGATATAGCACAAATGCTTTTGCATTCAGCATATTGGAAGACCACAGCATGCTCATTTATTAGAACAACAGAAACTCTTTACTTTTGTCACAAGTTTCAGTGTTAAGATATTAAGGCCTTTTTGTTATTGCTACGGGGCTGAAAATATGCAAATAGACACAGTACTCAGGTGGTGAAATCATGAGAGACCCCACAAGGACTGCCTCAGGCTTCAAACAAGTTGTTTCTCATTTCTGTCTTGTTTCCCTCAGCTGAGAAATAGATATTCTCATACACTGTAATGACAATTAAGTGAGTCATATATTAAAATTTCAAAAGTTTTCCATTCAGTAATTGATAAATGTTGACAGGACCTGCTTATTAATAAACAATAGGCAATTGAAAAATGTTGGATGCACAGTCTTGAGAATAAAGTTTATTTCACAAATCTTTGATAGGCAATGAATTCAAGTATTTCTGCCTTGCTTGATAACAAGTGAAAGTGAGCTGCAAGCACTCTTTAGACCAGAAGTGAGATAGCATGAATCTTTGGTGTCTGGAGCAATGCCTGATCTATAGTAGTTTCTAAGCATTCATTGAATGAATGATGAGGGTGGGTGTAAATGAAGCACTCTGTTTATCTTTGGCTTATCAGTTCCAATAACATCCAGGGCAACATGGCCCTTTGGTCACTTTTCCTCTTTCCTTGGGTCATGATGTTTGAGTGCAACACATTTGCAAACCTTATCAGCTGTTAAGTAGTTCCTTCGGATCTAAATTAGGCCTGTTTGTCTAGATGAGACTTCTAGTTGGGACCTTGGTGCAGGCCCCACCAGTGGCATTTACTGGCCTGTATGGTACTGGGAAAGTTGCTTCACATCTTTGACCTTAATTTTTCTTTTCTAGAAAATAAGAGAGTTGATAAATTGCCCCCTCAGGAAAATAAAGGAAAGGTAAAGGTAAAGTTTATAATAGAAAGTTTTATGTTGACACAAAATTAAAACATTTTTATTTAGCACTTAAAGATTCATTGGATTTACATACAATCACCAGTTCTGATAAATGTAAGGATCATAAAGAATATACCTAAGAATTAGTTACTATTCATTTATTTAACAGTTAATACCTTATACTACAGATTCCAAGAGTATTTGAATTAGAAAACTTTAGGCATTTCAGAACATGTTCCTAAAACTAAGTCACTTAATTTTCATAAATGACAGTTGAAGTTAATAGAAATATAAAGCTTTATATATCCCTTCATTTACTGTGCAATTCATTTAGAAAGATGCTTTAAAACTGTTCTACAATGTATATTTAGAGCACCATCCCTTTTCACACTGGTACCTTGATTGCCGCAAGAATTGCAGACTCGGTCATGACTATGGAAAGCAAAGGCCTAAATCTGCCAGAGCAGAAACACCTCTTCAAATCTGAAAGAAGTTTTAATTGGCTTTGAATGTTGGATGACAGAGTGCCTTGTTAAGCTTTGGTGAGTGGCCAAGAGAGTAACTTTGCCCAAGAAATTTGCCCACAAAAATTCTGTGCTCTCTTAATTAAAGGACCATCCATGCACGCACGTAAAGCATAGACATGTCATCATCAACAGAGACATCGGTGCTGTCATCCATAGGGGACTTGGTTTGACATTACGGATGACTTGGTCATGATGCTTTTTTGAGGTCGGCTATAATGTTTTTGTTTTACACAGTACAGATTCCACAGGGCTTAGACTACAAATTCATCAATGGTGCATGTTAGTAGAAAAGCTAAGATGTGGAAATTGAAACTTGAAAGCATTTTTGGTGCTGAAACTTCTTGACTATTAGTCTTCAGGTCTGAAAAAAGTGACATTCTTTTACAAGTGATATACTTTGCTCTCACAATTGCAGAGACCAGTGTTTCATTGTATATCACATACATTTTATATGCCAAGTTTATTGAGATATAGTTAACACATTATATAATATACTTACAAAAATGTACTCATCAATTAAACAGCTATATTATTAACATGTGTATGTATTATTACATATACAATCATCATGTTAATCAATTATAGAATATTTTCATCACAACTAAAATAAATTCCACACTTTTTATCACCTCAAGAAGAAGTAAATGTGTGGTATCTAGGTCAAATATTGTGAGCCAGAATTTCAGAAAGATGAGTAATAGGCATGAACCTCTTAAATTTAAGATGGTACTGAATTCTATCTTTAGAGTAACATTTTGAAATTATTTTTTATAATGTGACAGAGAACATTGTGTGAATCATATATAATAAATATATTTTGAGGCACATATTCATTTTGGAGTGGCTTAACTCTAACTAATTAACCAGTACATCTGTTCACACAAGGTTGCTGTTTCTAAAGCACACAGGGTTCCCAGATCATTTGCCCCTTCACCTCAAAAGAGGTCTGAGAATCTACTCAACAGTCACTATTTTTGATCAAAGTCTCCTATGAGAAAATATGACAGTTACATAGAATGCAACTCATTCATAAGTTTTAGCTTTAGAACTCTCAAGTTGTTGACTTTATTAACTTAGCCATAAGTAAACTATTGTGATTAAAGCCCTAAGGAAACTTAGGAAAGCCAAGTCTAAGTTTGCTGCCAGCACAACAGTTGACACGTATCTAGAGAACCTTGAAAAATGGACAATGCTGCAATTTTATCAAGAACACGAAGCCTCAGTTTAGGGGATTTGGAGCATCTCCAAACAGACTTTGCCTTGGGCTGGCCATGTTCAATGCTTAGGATGGAGGAGGCAAGTGCGAGTGTAATAGTGTTAATTTCCCAAAGGTAAGAATGGAGAGGCTGCAACTCAGTGATAGAGAACAAGGTCAGGTGTTCTAATAGTGTCAAGGTTTGGGGATTTGACAGAATTGCTGCTGAGCTGAGGCTGTTTATCACTGTCACAGAAATGGCAAGTTAAAGGTGAAAAATTCTATCAATCAGCTAAATTTGTGTGAACCCAATTAGCTTGATTGTTATTCTTCCCTCTCTCCAACGATCTATTATTTTAGTGCTATGTGGGCCCAGGTTAAATTACCAGTCAATTTAAGACAATTGTGTCCAACAATTATTCAGTTCCATGAATAAAATCTATTGAACTTGTCATTCACTGATAGTGAGTATAAAAACTTTCCAATTAAATGTAACTTTAAGTAAATGTGCAGCCAGCAAAACCTTGCTGGCTTTAACTGTTGAAAAATACCCAGAATAGTAAATTTTTCTCTTCTGGAAAAACTTCTTTCCTTTAACCTCTGAATAAGTTGCTCATGTTCAGGTTTTTTTATTGTTATTATTATTAAATTTCATCAGAATTTTTCTGTGTAAAAGTTTCTAGTAATGCCTTCCAGAAAAGAAGTCATCAAAACCATTTATATGCTAGTCACATTTGGTATTTCATTGAACATTTGGTTACTCAATTTAGAAACACATCATTTGAAACTGACTTTTTAAAAAAAAATTTCAGTGTTTATCATGATTTTAATTTTGTCCTAATAAATGATTACACTTGTACATAATAATAATAATAATAAAGATAAGATAAGGTCCTTATCCAAAACAAAATTAACGTATGTTTAGAGCAGCTAGCTTTTAAGTTTTATGGTACAGTTCTGAAGAAATCTACTTAAAGAAATAACACACTAAGAACTCTTCCATGTATGATTGATATTACATGATTTTAAAGTTCTATAAAATCAGATAACGTAATTTTTTGAACCTTGTTTTCTCTAAGCTAGAATATTTGGTACTGGCACTTATGGAGACTGCATGCTTTTTTTTTTTTAGGATAAAAGTCATAATTATTCCATTGGGGCAAAAATATTCCCCTGAAAATTTAAGCTCAGAGATGGAGATATGGTAACATATTTTTCTCATTTTGTTTTACATTTTTATATTGAATGCTCTTATTCCTTACATTCACAGGAAAGAAAATTCAGAATTTCTGCTATTCTCACTGGAAAGAGAACATTACTCAAATACTCAGTACATGATGGAGGAGCCATAGCGCATCTATTTGAAAGATTGGCTTCATTTACTTTTATAAAGCTCAGCTCTGTTCTCTTTGGTAGGGTATCATGACTAAAAGTTCAAAATCACAGGGGGTCAGCAGTCATTAATGAAGCAGTGTGCAAGAGAGAGGGGTATTTTATGCATGTATATTTCATATAAAATTCAAGCTTTATTTTATCCAGGGGAGGCAAAAACTTTGGATTCTCATCTGTTTCTGATTTTCAGGACTATTCAGTTATAAATAAATAAGATTGTGTGGTGCTTGATATGATAATTGACTGGATAGAGAGTTTTCTTTGGCTTTGAGCCATCACAGTCAGGCTCCTGCTAACAGAAAGGTGCTTTTAAAGATAAACTAACCGAACTGACAAACTTGATTAAAAACTACGTTAGAATATTTGCACATTGCTCCTCCAGTTTTGCCTGATAAGTGTGAATAGTCTTTATCTGGTTTACCAATACATTATTTTCCCTCATTTGAAATTAAAATTATGACTGTCTGCAAAGCTATATAAAAAACTCACTAATTATGAATTAACTGGTCAATTACATCAGGTATTGGTCTTGTTTGATTTGTACTAATCAGATCAACAGGAAATTTAAAAAAGAAAAAAAAATCACTTGCTAACTTTTAATGGGATTAGAAAAATAAAGAAATAAATAATAAAAAGGCCTCATTTTCTTTAGTCTCCCTTAAATTATAGCACAAATACATTCTGAGAATTAACCTGTGATTCGATATTGATGTAGTAGCAGATAATTTGTTTCTTATAAATGTATTTTCCTGGTTAATTATATTTAGTTTTTCTAAGTTGGGGATTCCTCATAGGTATAACCTGTCTCTTCTGCTCCCTTCCCTGCCCCTGAATTGAAATTGGAAATTATTTGTGCTTATTTTTCTTTAACAAGAAGGGGAAAATATTTATGGACATGTTTATTTCTTTCAACAGATGTAAATCCAAAGGCAGTTTTCCAGTCTTCTTCCTTTGAAAGCTTCTTTTAGTTTACTGTGACCAAGTAAGGTCAGAAGAGTGCCAGGGGAAACCTGGTCACACCTTCCAGAGCCAACTGACCCTGACGCTTGTGGTAGGGGCAGTTTAGTTTCTTCTGATTCTGTGAATGCTTCCCAGAGTCTTTCTGAAGATAGCCTCAAAGCTGCAATACATAGTAAATGAAAAGTCAAATTATTTGTTTTTGCTTTTATTGAAATTTGTTCAACCAGGTCTTATTTTGAAGCAATTTAGTGGATAATTTGAGCACATAGATGTTTGGGGCACACTGATTTAGTATTCGGAATTTACTAATAGGTATCTATGACTGTGATGCATATTTTTTCTGGACCTCACTTTCCTCCTCTGTGAAAAGGTTGATGACAGGAATAAAATATATAATCTGGAAAATAAGCCTTTGTACAGAGCATGGCAGATAGTGAGAGAGCAAGAAATTCTAGAAATGCTTCATAGTCTCAACTTTATCTCCAAACCATCTTGGCAGAAAACACTGTTATGTGCAGCAAAAAGCAGTAAAATCTATTTAAGTGCATGTACCTGCTCCCAAAGATGAATGCAAACATTAATCCAAACATTAATTAATTAATCCCAATATGAATTGTGACTACAATGGTAGGTAACATATATTGGTCACTTCCTATATGCTACTTACTTTCCATGAATCATTGTATTATATATAACTGTACTAATGGGAGAGAGGGATGGAGGGGGAAAGATAGAGAGATGGAGAAGGGGGGAGAGAGAGAGAGAGTGAGCGAGAGAGTTTTAAATAATTTTTAAAAACATTCTGGAGGCTTAGCAAATCCAAATCTGCAGGTTGGGCCAGCAGGATAGAAAGCAGAAAAGAGTTGCAATAAATGTAAAACTTGTCTACTGGCAGAATTCTTTCTTCCTTCAAATGATTAGTATTTTTCTTTTAAAGATTTCAACAGATTCCATGAGCTACACTCATATTTTAAAGTGTAATGTTTTATGCAAAGTTTACCAATTTAAATGGTAATTTCATCTACCTTCAGAGAAACAACTAAAATAGTGTTTGACCAAATACATACATACACAGCAACTTGAGTGTGCACATATAATGCACCACCATATACTACGAGGCATGTTGTTTCCTTAGTCTAATGTTAGGGAGGGAAAGGAAGATTTATCAGATCAGTTGCTAATTTAGAAGGTGGACACAAAACTATTGAATCTTTAATTTCAACACAGATTTCTCTTTTTTTGGAGCTTGCATTCTTAATTCAGGATGTAATGTGCATTATGATATATGACTGATAATCCTTTTTATGACAGATTTTATCATATGATAAAATATACTCTCAATTTGTATAGTACAACTTTATTAGTAAATACATATATATTTATTACAGAAATTAAAGTCAGAATGTAAAGAATCTCCTCTCCTTACATTAGGACTTGAAAATAAAAATCTTATATAAAATATAAAACCAACTATTTTCTCCGTTTTTTCCTTCGTTGGCATGGCCCCAGAAAAGAAGATCCAGTTGGATCCTGTATTCTCTGTAGTAACTACAGCCTTAGCTGCTTTTCCACGATATTAGAGTTGATCCTTTAGCACCACTAATGTTTGTCAATTTGTCTTCACCCAACTCTCACTTTTCTGTGTTTCGTTTCTCCCAGAGGATAAGCAGGATGCATAAGACTTGCAACTCCCATTCATTACTTCTGCGGCAGCGAACATCAGTCTCAGTGTAGGTTTTCTGACACTGTTTCTCCCACAGAAGCACTTGTCTCATAATATGATGAATATTTTAATTCTAAACAATATTATTACTGTGAACCACACATCTTAAACGATTTATCTGGGAAATAAGGGCGGAAGAAAAGACAAACAATAAATCAGCTTTGTCAAGGTTTGGGTCAATCTAAGCCAGGTTTCCACATAAAGGATAAACAGTTCCTCATCAATTTTGTTACCATAAAATCACACTCCTATCTTTGAAGGAGAGACTCTGTATCTAATATAATTCATCTCTTCTGTGTAAGTGGCAAATGAATTACACTGTATTTTTGAAAATAAAATATAAGTCTAGAACGTCTAGAATAGTGATCCCACGAGTCATCAGACTTTCCCAAAGGGATATGTCTACCTTCCAGTGTTCTTTTTGTACACGTAAAATCTCAGTTCTTTTATGTACATCTATGTGCCCCCAGATTTCTGATATTTCACTGTTGAACTAGGTTGTTACCCTGTTTGAAGATACCATTTAACTCTGGTACTGATATGATCTCTATTGTGTTTAGCAATGTTCCTGAATTCATAGCCATAGCACACACTTTTTTTTTCTACGTTAAAGAGAATTGAAAAAAAGAAAAGGACAATAGCAAAATGTCAACAACACTACCAAAAACAAAACAAAGCAAAAACAATAAGAATGAGGGGCTGGGGATTTAGCTCAGCGGCAAAAAGCGCCTGCCTGGCAAGCGCAAGGTCGTGAGTTCGGTTCCTGGTACCGGAGATAAACCAAAAAAAAAAAAAAAAAAAAAAAACACAATAAGAATGATACAGGGTTTCAGAACAAAATGATAAGTATTAACAGTGGTTGTTATATTACATATTTTTATCCTCATCAAAGTTGTTCAGAATACGAGATGTTAGAATGCAAGTTTAATCAAACCATTAAAGAGAATAAATAGTAAAAACAAAAAATTGGATAATTGTACTGCTGATGTCTAATGGTTTATCGAAAGCAAGTTAATTATTTAATTATTTATTTATCTATTTGTTTATTTTTGACTAATTTTGCATGCTTATATCTGGTAATCTGAGTGACTAATTTGAAGACAACAATATGCAACATAACAACCATTGTTGAATTCCTATCATTTTTTCTGGTGAAATTCCATATCTCACAATTTATGTTAAAGCAGATATTTAAGACTCTTGATACTGAATTCTCTAGACTTTATTAAATCTAGTGAGTATCTCTGGCAGTAGAGGCCCTCAACCAATTTCTACTAAATAATCTGCTGTGTCCATTTCTTCTAATCTGAACAATACTGTTCTTTCTTGGAATTCTTCAGATAGTCTTCACTGTACATGAGGCTACACTGACCTACAGTACATTGAGTAAAAATAATAACTTCTAAAGGAAATAAAATACCAGAGTTTTTTTTTTCATTTTCTCAGCTTCTATTAAGAAAATATGTTTGAAGATACTAAGTCCATGTCTCTTATTTAAGTTAATGCTTTTGTTTGTTTGTTTGTTTTTTGTTTTTTTTTCCGGTACCAGGAACCGAACTCACGACCTTGCGCTTGCCAGGCAGGCGCTTTGCCGCTGAGCTAAATCCCCAGCCCCAAGTTAATGCTTTTGAATATCTACTTCCTAAGACTAATTTCTAATAGCCCCCAAAATATATAGCAACATTTCTCAATTTCTGCAAGAAACAGGTGGTGAGAGAGGTAAATAGAGAAAAACCAAAGGTTATCTAAATCCGTTTACTGGATAAAGGTAGTTTTTGAGCCCATAAATCACTCCAAGTCCAAGGATTTTTCTTGATTTGTAGGAAAGCTGAGTTAAGAACTTGCTCAGTATTATAAAATAGTTTATTTACAAAACTTGGAGCACATTTATCCCCATCTTTTAACAGGTGATCTTTTTTCTCCAAAAGATAAGAGACATTCCATTGCTGATACCTTTTTCTTCTTCACATACTGGAGAAAGGTTTTGAAGGCAAAGTTAAGTAAGATTAAGGCAACACTTGCAACATTCAAATTCTAGTTCTGCTAGTTATAAGCTGGGGTATCCGTGATAAGCACCTGTTTGGATATTTTCAGGGGAGTAACTGGATACCATCTGTCCCCTAAATTGCTTCTAGTAAGTGGTTGAGCACTGTGGGACACTGGCACCTGCATGTCCCTGCTTGACACTGAAAGATTCTCACACACAATTTTGGCTCCAGGACACACCGTCAAACTGTGCAAATGTTTGTCAGATTTCTATGTGGCCTATGACTCTTCCAACTCAATATTCATTCACTTTTTCATGTTATTGCTATTATTCCTGCTTATCGCTTCTAAGAGTCTCCCTGCATAATTCTGTGTTCCACTTCTTTATCCATTCTGGGCATTTCTCCCAAACATCTCTTGAGTATCTACTTCCATCTTGGTATCTGCTTATTCAAGAACCAAATCTGACATAGTAATGATCTGAACTTCTTTGCTAACTTCTCATTTCTCAATAAAGAAAGGGATTGAACAAAATACAACCAACTTTTAAAAAAATTTTGAGTGTCATATGTGAAAACAAATGTACCGACATATTAACAATGAAATTAAGGTTCTGTATCCCTCTTGCAGATGCCAAACTTACCACCACCCTTTTCTTCTGTACACCTCTCTTTTTTCCCCCAAGTCGTTCCCTCCCTACTATTCTAGCTCTTCTTACTTTCCCTTTCCTTTGTTCTCTGCCATCATTATCTCTGGAGAATACAAGTCAGAAAGAAAGAAGCAGAGTTTCCAACATAAAAGTATGGAAAATCAAAAGAATGCTTGAGAAAACCATAGAGTCATGCTGAATACTAAAAGTAATAAATAATGATAAGTGCCATTTACTATATCCCAAATAATAGCAAGGTACTTCAAAATGTTATCATCATTTAATTTTAACAGCAAAATATAAGTATTGGTATCTTCATTTTGGAAAGGTATCACCAAAATAGGAGAAGTAATGAGGATCTCCTAAACACTGTATAGGAACTCATGAAATACAGTTTGACTGTATGTATTGCTGACCTAGTTGCCTATGTTTTTTTCTACACTGTATGTGATTAATTATTGAGAAGAAAAGTATATAGAAAGGCAAAGTGACAATAAAGACAAAGGATAAAAGAGACAGGAAGAAGAAAAGAGACAATTAAAGAAACCCAAGATTTACTACAGGGTGACACAAAGGAAATGGTTGAAGGTGAGAGATGAAAAGAGAAACAGGCTTATCTGTGGTCAAAGAACTTTTTATTTTAATAATTTTTATTTTATTAAGCTGATAAATAAATACAAGAGTAATTTTGGGGACACAATTGGCAATATGCTAAACTTTAAAGAATTTATTTCAATTTCACTAACATATTTCTTAGAATGGAAATGTATACTTTATTCAGTAATAAATGTTTAATCGTTTAAATTTACACAATTTGCTGAAACCTGAAATTCACTCCAATTAAATGAAGAATAAAAATATGTAAAAAGCTTTTTCTTTTGCTCTTGCAATTCAAAATATATTCAAAATAACATTTTTTGCAACAGCAAAAACCTTTAACTAAAATGTGCAGTTACACTTCCCTAAGCATAATAAGATGGCCATGTTAAGTTATCTTGATTATTAACAATGAAAACAATAGGGTGACCTCTAAACAAGGCAAATTAGCAGCTGGGAGAGTTGTCCTTGTTTAGGTCAACATCTCAGTTCTCTACTTTACCTGGAGCTAAACTCCCGATGATTGTTTCTGGATAATTTCTCCAATTCTATTGAAATGATGAAGGCACTTAGATGACAGGAGGTAAATCGGTACCAGCATTTCTTCCTCTCTCTGGGCTTACAGATCACTGCTACTTGGTATGGCCTTGAAGGTAGGTCAGGCATATGATCATGACAACAAAATGACCTCTTTGACAGCAGGGACAGTGGAGAGGTGCTGAAACAGGAGGGATTATATGTCAGGTGTCAAAATTTAAGAATCATAACTACCATTAGAAGTTTAATAGCTAGTAGAAATCAATAACCTCCAAAATAACTCTGTATAAGGATGCTTTAGAGTCAGTTTTAGCTAGGGCATAGTTTCAGGAAACTGCTTTTGAAAATACCACATTGTAGGGGGTGCCTCTGTGTGTGTGTGTGTGTGTGTGTGTGTGTGTGTATGTGTGTGGCTTGTACTGAGGGCCTTCACATTGAGCTACACCCCCAAAGAATTTTTTCTTAGGTTTTAGTGACAAGATCTTGGTGAGACAATAAATTGCCTAGGCTCAGCTTGAACTTAGGCTCTTTTGCCTCAGCTTTGCAGAGTGCTGGGTGGGACTATAAGCATGCACCTCCATTCCCAATGTGAAAATGCTAACTTTTAACTGGCATCTGTGCTATATTACTGACATAATGTTTTCTACATATAGTTCATAGTGGCTTTTAAAATTCTTTCAGAGCACTGAGTCTTATTCAGCAGCCCAAGCTATAAATCACATACAAATGGAAGTTTTTCTTATTTTCTGTGGCCTCCCTGGATTACTGAGTCCTGTAGTCTATGTCTTCTGGATTTTGCAAAACATGAGAGAAAATAATGCCGTTATTTAAGTTCCTGATGAATCCATGAATAGTGACCACCACTGTGTGGTTAATAGCCTAAAAGATAGTAAATTTCTCATAGTACATTGAAATATAAACCCAGACTTTCAAACTCTGAAGCCTAAAATAAAACATTAACTCAGATGGCCATGCTTTAAAGGGAATATTTATATACCAGGTGGAGGGACCAGTAAAACTGGAGAGTTGATTTCTGCAACCCACCCTGACCAGGGAAAGTGTTATGATTTACAGCTAGGTGTTCTCCGAGAGCCTCATGTGCTCATAGGCGGTGGTTTTGTAAGAGGATTGATCCTTGGGCACTAGAGCTAATTTGCTGTTGACAGGTGAGTTACGTTTGGAAAAGGTAGGTCAAGGGCAGCGTAACCTGGAAGGGTCTATTTCTCTCCCCTGCTTCCTTCTGCCTCTACTTCCTTAGCAGCCTGTCCTCTGCCAGGTCTCTCTGCCATGCTGTTTCTTCTTTGGAGCCAGTGGACCACAGGCTGAAATGAGAGCGAAATTAAACTTTTCCTGCTTTAGATGGTGGGTGCCATGCATTGTGTCTCAGTGAAGAGATCTTACTAAGACAGAAAATGTGGACTAGGCAACTTAGTGCTGGCTTCAGGTTTTGCTGTCCTACCTACTGAACTGAAACCCCAAGGAGAACACAGAGAGCAGCCATTGGTTAGGTAGGGAATCCAGGTTACCCTGTCACAGAAACCTTAGATAGAGCCAATTCTTAAGGCATAGAAAGTGATTTTGATTTATTTATTTATTTTATACATATGTATTCACATATACATCAATTATCTCTAGCTGTTAGTCATGTTTAGAGAAATTTCTGGAATATCCTAGGGTGTACAACACTTCCTCCTTCTGTCAGTCATAACTAGTATCACCAGTAAAAATATAAGTCTGTTGGCTTTGAACTGCCCAAATAGAAATCACTGTTTATTAGATGAAAACAGGGTCTCTCATGACTAAGGGTGGACCATCCATACCTGCGATATTTCTTACATTGGGTAACTATTTTTGTTTATGTTTTTAACTCCAACATGATAGTGAGCCCCCCAGGTGGTAGTGCCTGGTCTTTACTTCTGCTGTTTACTTTTCTATCTGAAATGTCCCACCTATGTCTAGAACATACATTCCATTAAGGGAAGAATGTATTTGCTTTATTCACTTTTTATATCCTCAACATCCATTATGTTGTATGCTACATAGACAAATTTTAAGTAAATAATAAAACTTTCTCTGGAGCTTTTTATGCTCCTTCTATTAATTTATTAACTGACCAAGGTACATTTATCGATCATTTACTGTAACACAATTTGTATTTATTCCTCTAGAAAGCTCATTTTTCTTGTCTCAGGAAAGATATTCTGATGTATTTCATTTTAATTTTATATATATATAGTTAAGCCCCATCACCACTTCCCTGTATTATTCAGGCTTGTGGGATCTTTCCATACTGAATTCATGAAGATGTTTGATTGGCTGTTATTTTCCAAGAACTGAAGTCTAAAGTCTTAGATCAAAACAGCTTTAAAGAATATTATGACAGAGTAGCAGTGATAATGCTGCTCATGAGCAGTGAAAGTAATTTCCTAAATTCTTCTCTATGCAGCTTTCTGATGTTATCTTTGTATTTGCATGAGATGTAAAAATAAGATTGCTTCTCTTCCTCTCTCTCTTTCTAACACTCACATTTTATGATTTTTTTTAAAGGAAGACACTAATCCCATCTTAATGTAGACCATGCACTGGAGTACTTAGTTGTCTCCCTATCACTGAAGGAGTGTCTGGTATTTCCGACGCAGGCTAGTTGCAAAGGCATAATCTGAATCTCAGTGGAATTTTCCTCTTAGAATTTTCCTCTTAGGAATTAGTTCCTCTTAGGACATCTGTTGTCTTATTACTTTGCTTTTTTGATGTCATGGTTAGGTTTTTGTTGTTATTTTCTTCTGTTTTAACATAAAAACACTATGTATTCCACTTTATCCCAGTGTCTTACGAGCTGGGCCAGAGATGCATGTTCTGTTCTTTATATTGAAATTTCTTTTAGCTTCTCATTTTGTGGCAAGTTACACTTTTCCTAATTGTTCTCTTCTGAAGGGCTTTATTGCCATAGTACATTTTGAATAAAGAGTGCCTATTGCTTGCTAGTTATTACCCTAAGAATTGGTTGCAACTCCTCTATATAACAATAGTAGCAAGGAACATAGCTGAATGAGATTGTGCCTGTGGGAGGGATAAGCCCTTATGAGGTAAGGCAAACATTTCAGGCACCAAACAGATGCTTAGAAATGAGGATGCCACTCATTAGTGATTTAATCAGTACAAACAGCTTTATTTTTATATGAGCCCTAGGATGAAACCAGTAATTTCACCTTTGTAATTTGCTGCCTTATCAGCTGTTAAATGCAAAAGATCAGCTGCACATAGAATACTGCTCTTAGCTGGGTTCTCTATTTGGTTGGAAATTTTTTAAAATTACATATTCTTCTTGTAAATGGCATTGCTGAAGTTATTTAAGATTTACTTAAGCGTGGACAAATTCTAGGCTTTGAAATACAGTAAAAATGGACATTAGACTGAGAAACAATGATGATTTTATAAAAATCTTCTGTAAAATTTTGATTTATTTCATTTTCTGTGACATAGCAGTAGCCTTGAGAGAGCTCACGTGATTTTCTTGAGATTCTTAATAAAACAGCTTTCTTTTTCTTTTTCTTTTCTTTCTTTCTTTCTTTCTTTCTTTCTTTCTTCTCTCTCTCTCTCTCTCTCTCTCTCTCTCTCTCTTTCTTTTTCTTTTTTTCTTTCTTCTTTCTTTCTATTTTTGAATGAGAAGAACAGAAACAGACTTTTATTCTGGGTAACAAAGAACAAAGGCAGAAAGCCATTCCTAGTCTGAATGTCAATGTTCAAATTCACTTTTAGGATAATTATTTGCTCTGCTGAGAGTCCCTGGGGAAAGCTTTTGAAAAGAAAACATACTTAGTCTTCAGTGAACAATTCCAACTATATGAAAACTCTCTGGCTCTATGAATCAACTGGAAATGGAAAAGCTACTTGAATGACAAGGGCTATTGAAAATTAGCTGGTAAGTTTCAACAAACATATCTTTGGTAGAAAATGGGATGAGCATGACAATAAATGTGACTTTCTAAACTTTTGATTTGAAATGTATTAATAGATGGCATTTTTAAACCATGATAGAAAAATAAATCATCTTTTTCTAATTCCTTGTTAATTATTTTCCTAGTTGATGTGACTGCTGTACCCTCAAAATGAGAGTGCAAACTCTGTGTTGCTGAGAATCTCTCAGATCACCTTCTAGCAGTGCCTTAACATTGAATGGCCCATCAGCCATGCCCAGTGAACATGAAGAAGTGAGTCAATGACTTCGAGTTAAGCCTGACCTAAATTCCAAAGTTCTACCTAACTATGCTCCTGGAAAGATCCTTTAGCCTCCCAAGGGTGAATGATGGTGGTTTCTCTGCTTTCTTTTTTGCAAGAACACCAGTAGTATTAACACTGCCAAATTATTTTGAGAAGATCTTAATATCTGGCTTATTCTTTTAAAGTCTGTGGATTAAACAATGAATATGTTTTTCTCCTCATAGTAACTATTGCTTGTAATGAACTTCTAAGGAAGACATTAACTAGCATGGTAAACTCTAAGTGGTATTATATTTCCTGGTTCTTATGGCTTTCATATGCAAAATTAGGTGGTGATTAACAAGAGTCCCAAGATTCCTTCTAGGAGTAATATTCTATGACCGTTTTCTTAGCATTTGATAATTTCTCTCTTATCTCTCCTCTACTTCAGCATATCACAAAATACTGGGATAAAAACAGAGATTGTAAAAGATCAGCTACACAAGTTAAGAGCCTCCAAGCTCCAAAAAAGTGCAATAAAAATAAAAATACACAAGTAGATATGTATTTGAAAAAGAAGAAATCACCTTCCTTATATTTTGTTGAAATTGTTTTATCACAAAGGCTGTTGCTCGCAGAAATGAATGAATGATTATACAAACCTATTTGTGCTCAGACTGAAAGCTATGATAGTGATTAACTAAATGAACTTTTTCCCGGATGATACATTTTCTGCTAGATAGATTGCTTTAAAACCTACAAAAATCAACAGTAATAAAACGTGAAAACTCCTTTTAAAGCAACTATCTTTGATTAAGAAATTAAACTTATTTTTGGTCAAATAGTTTCTGTTTTAATATTTTTCTTTAGTGCATGGAATTGTATCAGATAAAACAGAAAGTGGCAATGGTATTTCCACTTCATTAAAATTCACTTAAATTTTACATAAAAATAACAATAGTATAGTGATGTGTGCTTCCTATGACATTCAGAAAATAGTAATGATAAAAATATAAATAGAATATCGTCATTGAATCTTTACAGATAACATTAATTTAAGGCCTAATTCTAGGATATACTTTTATCAACTAAACATACAAACATTGTATTTTGATATAGTTTTATAACTTACATTTTTACTCACTAAAATATAAATTTTTCATGTCATCATGTATTTTTCAAGTTATTATTTTTTATTAGCTAAAAGGAGTAGCCTTAAAATTTATAGAGATTTATTCCCATTTTTAACATAGTTGATTATAATTTATAATTGTGTTCATGATTCCTTATTATTTGGCAAGCTTTCTGTAGATGGTCCATAGAAGTCTTTAGATGAGACTAATATTGTCCTTTCCTGAAGTAACTCATACTTTATGACAGGAAGAAAATTAAAAAATAAATTAAAGGACAAATTAATAATATAACTCATTGTTGTGACATTAAGCAGAAGAAGGAATACAACATCTGAGACAGATTCTGGTGACAGAAAACAGTGGTTGTGGAGATTTAATTTAGATAGAGTCACTGCTAACTATATCATTGATTTATACAAATCAACATTGTTTTTGTTAAGTAGTAGTAGGTTAATAATTAACATTAAAATTAATTCCAGGTAGACTAAAAAGTAACATAAAAGAAATCTATAACAATGAGTAGACATAATCTAAAAGAAAATATAGATGACCAGTTTTCTCTAGGTAGCAAAAGGACAGTCTAAGATTACAAGTAATAAAAGTAACAAATACTGACATAACACATGTTTATCAACTTCAAAATTCCTAATCTAATGATTAAAAATACAAAAGTAGAATATTTTCAGCAAATGGCAAATGGTTATTATTCAAACTACATGCAGACTATTATAATTAATAATAACCTTTTTTCTTTAATAGGAAAAGACATTTTTCATAAAACTATATTAGGCAAAGAAACATAACAGTCAAGAATTTAAGACAAATATTAACATCACTTACTGCAATTATCAAATGCATATCAATATGATAAAAGAGCTGGTTAGAATAATATATGCCGGCAAATTTTCAGACAACGTTTTTCAGCTTGCTGATATGATTACAAATATACAAATTTTCTCAGCTAGGCATTTTGTTAGTGTTATGACCTGTGTCTAGATGTCTATGCAAAGACTCATGTGGTCATAGGTGGGCTTTTTCAGAAGTGACTGGATCTAGAGTGTGTGATGTTGGGATTAAGGGTGTGTGATTAGTAAATTAGTCCACTTATTGGTTTGGCATAGGTCTGGGTAGGATTAAGGGTGCCCAAACCTGTATGTGAGTGCTCTACCTGCCTGGATAAAAATATAAGGGACTGAAAGAAGGCCAGTGTGGTCACTTGTAGCTTGCTTCCTTGGTGCCTTCTTCATTCTCTTTGCTGCTTGGCGTGGACTGTTTCTCCTCCGCAATGCCTCTTTACCTTCCACCCTGCCTTGGAGCCAGTCGACGATGAACGGGAGCTACAGCAAATCTTTTCTCCTTTAAATTTAGGTGTTGTGTATTTTGTCTCAGGAATGAGAAAAGCAACCCAGTTGGTTTGTAATACAGTTGGTTTGTATGAAAAGTTGTCAAATGTTTGTCTTTTGACATTAGAAATGATGTTTTGCATTGAATAAACACTGCACACACAAAATTCCGTAACAAGTGAGTAAACAAATATTGCAAAATATTAATAGCAGCTATCCTGAATGCTGCAGTAAAGACAATTTTATGGTTTAAACTTTTCCATATACAAAAATTTACTTAATAATCATATGTGTATTAATAATTAGAAAACATTAAAGGTAAAATAAAGCTCAGGAACATTTCTTATTGTCCTCAAATTACTTAATTGTAGTAAATTCATAAGTAAATCTTGAGTTTGACTGTTGTAGTTAAAGCAAATAGAAAAAGGAAGGATTGGACTCCACCTGTGTGATTTGAGGATTAAAAGTTGTTGAAGAATAGGTTCATCCAGATAAATTAAAGGATACGTTCTCATACTCAGTGGTGAAAGATCTTCCATGTGCTATTATATTCCTCCTTCTGAGTAATGAATGAACACTCTGGAAATGGATTTCACACGCAATTCATTTTATTAGCATTTGCTTGAGATTTTTGGATGCTATCAAGCATATTATCTGTTCTAATTAGAATAGAGTAATTATTTATTCTCCTCAACCATCGTTTCAATAGCTTCCTTGAATTGCAAATTTGTTTTAGCATGCAGGACAAAAGAAACATGTATACCTAGAAATACACATATTTAGAAGCATTTACTTAATTATTTAGAAGAAATTATTCTTCTCTTTGTCCATATAGTACGTTTTTGTGTGTGTTGTGTAGTTTACCAGGGATAATTTAAGACTGAATATGTTGCTTATGTTTTCTGAATTTTAGTCAGGAAGGGATCATGGATTTCACATTTTAGTAAAATTAATATTTTGCAATGTAGGCGTGTGTGATTTTAACAAGCCACATAATTTCTAATGTCTCTACTACTACCTTAAAACAGCACTTTAATAGTGTAGTATTTCTGTTATCTTCATCACATATTCTTCTTTTATAGGGAATATTGTATTTAATTCTCTGCATAGGCCTGTGATTCAGATTACATTATTATTCATATTTTACAGTGAATACACTGAGACGCAGTAGGTTAAATAGAATTTCCAAGGTTACATAGTAAATAGGATTCTAGAGTTAATTCTAGAATCCATACTGTGGTGGTCAGGCTTAACTGTGTAAACTTTATTGGCTTGATAGCCACTAAAAGATTAGTAATGCATTCTCATGGATGTGTTTGAGTGGGTCATGGAGAGTTAAACTAGTGTATTGTATATGCTAGCTGGCCTCTACTTCTATGACTTTGTTTCTCTGTTCTGGTCCCAGACCACCATGAATTAATCATCTTTATTCAGTCAATCTTGAACTGAATTCTCTGAAAATGTGAATCAAATTAACCTCTTCTTTTAAATTGTTTAAGTGTTGCCACGTATTATATTCCAGTATAAGCTGACCAATATAAAACTGTTGCCATGACTATATGTACCTGACTATGTGTGTTGAAAATCTTTGGAACTGCTTTGAGGAAGTAGTTTAGAAAATTTTAGAGATAGATGGTAAAGGACTCTGAAAATATTTTAAGAAGAGTCTAATGGTTGAGTCTAGAAGAGCAAAATGCAGGAATGCTGCCAATACAGGCCAGATTCAGGAGATTTCAGGTAGGAACAAGAACTGCTTTGGGAATTGAATTATAGACCCTATATGTTACATTTTTTCTACATTTTGCCCATATCCTGGGACCTTTTGGGAGATGAACAATGGATTAATGAATCTAAAAAAGAAAATTTCACAGTAGCCTAACATTCCAGCTGCAGCATGGGTACTGCTGAATGCTTTCATTCAAATTTACAGTGAAAACTGGGGCAAAAAGCACAGAATAAAAATTTTTAAAACTTAAATTTTGATCCAAAAGGAATCATTTATAAAGGTAGGGCCAAAGGGATGTGGTTGCTGAAGAGATTAACCCAATTTTAAAGGAGACCCAGTACTTTGTACAGTGACAAGATGAAAGATGACTTGAAGCCACTCTACCCACCACAGACTCAAATGTGGAAAAGCATAAATTCTCATTTGAGAAGGTGATAACCCCTCTGCTCTAGAAATACAACCTTTTGGGGGCCAGTCATTACACTGTGGTCAGACATGCAGGTACTCAGAGGCCATTGCAACCATGGTCCAAGGGAACCCAGATATTGTCCTTGCTAGAAGCAGATCTTATAGTCATTTATAAAATTCTGGTTTTACCAGCATACAAAAGGCGAGATCTACGAGGTCATGGAAGATTTCACTCAGATTGCAAAGAAAGGCTGGGGTAGCCAGGAGTAGAGCCCATGAGAGAGAAAATGTGCAATGAAGAAAAGGTGTAGAAGAGATTGTAAGGATTAGAAGATGCAAGAAATGTGGACCATCTTCCACAGAAAGTCTGCCATCACTGAATGGAGATAGTCTAAAATAGAGGCCCTGTGGGATGCAACCAGGAAAACTGAGGGTGTGAGACTACCCAATTCTTCTATAACTCACACTTCATCACTATAGCCCTAGGTTTTGGACATAGACTGGAGGACTGGAGTATTACTGTGCTTGATTTAGGTCTGGCTTTGGTCTGATTCATTTCTTTTTCTTTTTTGTTTTCTCTGGTACTGGGAATTGAACTCACGACCTTTTGTTTGCCAACCAGGCACTCTGCCACTGAGCTAAATCCCCAGCCCCTGGTCTGACTCATTTCTATCCTGCTATTTCTGTCTTTTACAATGGGAATAGGTACCTTGCACCATCATACCCTGAGATTATGTAACTTGATTTGGATTTTTACAGAGTTTCACAGCTAAAGCTGTTCTTGAGTTTCAGAACAAATTTAACCTTTTGAAAAGTACTGGAACTGTTTAGACCGTGGGAGAGTGATTAATGAGTTCTTAGTTGAGCATAGGATAGATGTAACATCTTCTGGCAAAATTAAGAACTTTCTATTGGCATTATTTGAAGATTAAGGATGACTTAAAGAGACATTTCCATAGGTGTTAAATTGACAAGGGGTGGAATGTGGTGGTGAAACTTAATTGTGCCACCTTCATTGGCTTTGGAGCTGCCTTGGGGCTTAGTAACGCAGGTCTCTGGATATCTGTGGGCAGTGCATGGAGGTATGACCTTGTGTCACAGTCCCTGCCCTTTCCTCTTTAGCTCCATGTCCCTGCTCTGCTTTCCAGCCACCCCATGAACTAGGCATATTTTTTTCTGCCACATCTTTCTATCATGATCTTCCTGCCTTAGCATGGTCTGACCATGGAATGTATTACCTGAAATCACAAGCCAAACTAAACCTCTTTTTCATTCAGCTGTGAATGTTGGGTGTTTTGTTTTAGTGGGAGTACAGCTGACTAATAAACATCCATTTACTTGTGCCAAGGTTCTACCTCCCATCTAGTGCTTGATGTTAACAGTAGAATTATATCTCCTGAAACAGAGGAGGAAACCAACAAGCACACTCCAAAGAGACAGAAAACAGCATTTCAATACAGAATGGGAGAAGATGGTGAGGGGGAAATTTGGAAGCAATGGCACGTTATTCAGGAAACCTAAAATTTTAAAAATATGTATGAGGACAGACAGAGGGGAAATGAGATGTGAGGTGTGCCATAGGAATACATGTGTGGGATGAAGACAAAGATTTGTGTCTATTGTGGTAGGTAATTAGGTTAACAGATCTTGTGTGTATGTAACTAAGCTTTTATCCGTTATATCTACAATAAGTTGATTTTGGAAAAAGTTAACATTTTATGGGCTTAGCCAGTTTTTCTCTTGATTTTTGGCACTGTTCAGACTTTATTTAGGTTAACGTTTTTCGTACCAGCCATTTAAGCCTTTTTCTGCCTCATCCAAGAGCTATTTATTTTCTCATTACATGTTCAGTTGGAAGTCTAATACTGCATGGTGCTTTATTTGCTATTCTTTCCTGTATAATTATGTTAAAATGCCTGTAATTAGAGTGTATTCTGTTTCTGAGAAGGTAGCATTGGATTTAAGATCATTTTCTATGACTATGTAGTATAAGTAGAAATTAATAACCATTACAAGTTAAAATAGAAAATCACTTAACTCTCTGTCTATCTCTCACTTATCTTCCTTAACTTAATTCTGAATAACATAATCACAAAAACAAACTATCTAGAAATAAGAGTAATGAATTGAGATAATAATAAAAATCCAAGAGCTATATCTGAAGCTGCCCGAAGAAATAAATCTATTTGAAACACAATGTTAAACATAAAAGAAAAAAAGTAAAATGAATGATAGAAGTCTGGAACAGTAATGGTTTTAGTCTGATTATGAATTGATTGATCTCACACATGATCATATATTTTAATAAAATATCAGTTATGAAGACAGACAGACTTGTCTCTCTTGCTCTATAGAAATAGAATATGGGCCTACTTCTTATCCAGTCTTTTCTTGTAAAATTTAATTCTTTCTAGTTTATATGTGTGCACCAAATGTATAGAAATCCTGAATTCTACATAGCCCTTCAGCTATAGCATCTGCCAATCTGAGTGCAGTTGATATATATTAAGTTCTTGAGAAAGAACTTATAATAATGGCTGAGTGGACCACAGTTCTGGAATTGAATGTGTACTTCTAGGCCAACACATATCTCTGAGGTCTGAAATCCTATGGGTAGGGTATTCCCTTCCTATTAGGAATTAGGGAAAGATAAGGAGAATCAATGACATAACAAGGTCGCATGAGTGCTAGGAATATGACTAGCACAAGAATTAAATGATTTTAATAAGGTAAGTATTTTGACAGTCACTTAATCACACATTTTGTATATAAAGTCAGTGTTTATCCTAAGAAAATTTTATAATATCACCCTTAGGATATTTTTTGCCTGGGCTCCTCTTACATTTAAGCTGGATTGATGTATTTCCTGAACTTATTTCCTCTTATTTTCATTAATATCATTTGCCTACAATTTCCTTTGCTTTACCCTCAACCAATTTTTATGTTTGTTGTCTGTTTCCTAGCCTTTAAATTTGTCATGTTAATATTATTCAAATGGCCAGCAAACTGATCCTAGTTTCTTTAGGTAGAAACTCAGCACTAAGGATCTGCTCCCCTACTAGGTGACTTAAGTAGAGTAATTAGTTTTATTTCAGCTCTACAACCTCAATTTCAGAACTAATTATTTGGAAAATCTTTACTTCATTCAAAATATTGTTAAGTATTTAGCTTCCTTGTGTGAAACTCCAGTTTCATTTTAAGAAGAGTTAATAGGACTTCACTGTCAGAAGGAGAGTTTTCTTTTAACTTTATTGATGATGTCTTAGAAATAGGAAGTGCTGTTCTTGGATTTATTTTCTGGCACTTATGAATGAAATATAATCAGTTTTTAGACAGATGGGAAGAACATGAGACTATTAACATGAAAAATCTAGGTCAGGAAAATCACCTGGTTGGAAGGTCATCTTAAGTAGAATAACATCTTATCAGGCTAATGACATCATTCACTTGCAATATAAATTCCTCATGTTCATATTTTTGGCATTTCATCTTGCTTAGCTTTGAGACCTATATAAAGCTCTGGTTTAAAATGCAGAGAAATCACTCATTTCATGGATGTTTGCAGGCTTCTTGATAAATTCAGCATTGCTCTTTCCATCCAAGGTAAGTTTAAGAATAAATCTGAGCATCTTACCAGGCATTATCAAAATGCTGGTGCTCTTCCTTCCTGTCCAAGACGTATGCCCTGACGTGAGGTGTGTCATATCCTAATCCTGGTACACTGTGCAGCTTATACAGCGGTTTGAGTGAACCACTTTACAGCCTTCAAAGTCAGAGTTCTGAGTAGAATAGCTTAAGGAATTTTCAGTCTTCAGCCATCCTTGCATAAAATGACTTAAACTGGATTCATAGGACAAAATTTCATGATAAAGTGAGCAGTGGAGGTATACTCTAATTTTATTTCCCTTATCACTGCATAAAGAATTTGGTAAAAGTATTGGAGACAAGCAGTAGTTTCTGTTGTTCTTGTGCTTTGTTGGTAAGCAATTCAAGTATTTTATTACAAAGGAGAATTAAAGAGGTAAACTTTGGTAAGCATATTTTTAAGGATTAAAATCTAACACAGTAACAATTTTATTTGTATTTTCTTCATTCAGAGATGCTCTTCTGTGGAAAAGACAAATAAACATCAGCTGCTAGAATGAATGACCCAGAAATCAAGTGTGTCCCTGCCTACATTTCTCCCTAGAGTTAAATTATGTATCTATTTTATGTATCTTAGGGGCCAGGTAAAAAATGCTGGAATAGGTGATCCTCTGTTATAATGTCAATCTGTAAGAAGTTATGTTGGGAGCAGCTGGAGCTGCAAATTAGTTATACGTGTAGAGACAAGATAAGGCCATAGTGTGTAAAGCAGTCAAGGTACTTTAGTCTTGAGAAAAGTATCTTGCCTGGACAACTCAGTCATTAGATGCTAGGCAACCTTGTGTCTCATGACACTACCTTTGCAAAGGTATAAGTAAACATCCCTACTGTTGTTAGGTTTTTTTACCCATCAGATAAAGAGGATTACACCTGACCCAGATCTTGTCTCTTGTTGATCTTTTCATCATTTTTGGCCATCATTCCTTCCCAGCTTAGAGCAAGAACCCAACAGGTTGCCACAAAGTTATCTGTTCTCTTTATATTGATGAGACACCTTACTTAAGGGGCTAGTAAGAACAAATAGCTACCAACAACAACAACATATTTTAAAACTCTGGGAAATTTAAAGAAAATATACATATAAGTAGAGAAAAATCAATCAGTCATCAATCCAATCCATCCTTTGGATGAGTGATACAATACAATAATGTCTTTACCTGGAAACATGAGAGACTAAATGAATTAAGTAACATGGAAAATTAATAACTCTCATTTTCCCTCTTTTGTTTTGACTATTTAGCTATTTGACCCTGGTGGCATAAAATCTATCTTTTATAAACACTACAATATTTATGTGAAACTATATTTAAAGGTATTACTTAGTCTATGTTCTCACTCCAAAATTCAACATCACTATATTATTGATATGCTCAGTTTTGTTCAGAAATACAAGTGGATCTAATGATGGTATTGTTTTCTACAGATCTACTTTATAAATGCCTTTACTATAATTAGACAACAATGAATGTAGTCAAAACAGAGCTAAAGCCAAAATAGCTAATTCAAATATTAGAAAATTCTATCAAACACTGTCAAGTGGCAGATGTTAAGCATTTATGCTCACTCAGTGCTGAATTAGGTAAAGGCTTTGTTTTATAATTACATAAATGAATTGTCTGTGGCTTTTTTCTTTTTTAAGAAAATTAGAATGTCAGAAATTGCCCCCTTTAAAAGGCAAAACAAGAAGTTATTAAATTCTTAACATAGCAGGTCAAATTTGAAGTGTCTGGATAATGTCAAGAGTTCATAGGTTTTTTTCTGAAGTTAGATGTTTTATGCTCCTTTTATCACAAAAGCCACGTCAATGTGGGTAATAATCCTTATTCACAACAAAAACCACTATAGATGAATATGAAATTCTCAAGAAACTTAGAGCAAAGTGAATCATTGTGTTATTATCCACAGAGGTCTTGGAAATTTAGAAAACATAGGCTGTTAAGAGCATTAAATATACTGTACTTAAATGTGACTATTTGGGAGACCTTTGGAATTCACATATCATAAATAGTTTGAATAACAAGTAAATAACTAGAAACTTTTTGACATTTCTTAGTGCTTCCCAGAAAACAAAACTCTTGCTTTCTATAAATAATAATAATAATAATATTTATTCAATAAATAAAAACTTACTTTCTATAAATAATAATCTCAATTATATTGAGATTTTACATTGACTATTGTTTGATATAATATTTCATCTTTCTGTGATGAGAGGAGAAGCAGAAGACTTGGTTGTATTTAGTTTACAAGGATAAATCCCTACACAGAATCTAGCAGTGTCAGATTTCCAGAGACACTGCATAGTGCTTTCAAGGACTTGAGATATTTGGAGAAAATATCTCATTTCCAAATGCTTGAAAAGCACAACAAAGTAAGTGCATGCTAATATTTTTAAAAATGTGAATGGGTATGTTTTTATTTGAGAACAAATAACTGTAACTTATAAAAATGATTTTGGTACAATGATCTGGTTTTTTTTTTTCAGTCTTTGTTGGTTTGTATTGATATATACTTAAAAACCATGGGGATCTGTTTTGTTTTAGATATAAAATATCTCCCCAAATCCCATGTGTTTGAAAGGAGATTGAATCACGGGGGCACCATACTTATCGCTAGTTCATCCACTGATGAGTCCAGTAATTAAATGTGCTGTCAGGTGAAGAGCTCGGTTTAAGGTGAGCTCTAGGAGTGTTCTCTGGAAGTGTGTTTTCATGTTCACAGCTCATCCCCTGTTTCTCGGTTTCCTGGTTGTAGGAGTTGCCAGCTTTCTACCATCATGCCTTTCTAAACTGAAGTTTCTGTTTGAGAACGAACTTACCATGGCTATGGGATTTTTTGTCCCGTGACAGCAAAGGTGACTAATGCAGAAAATCAATACCCCGGTAGTGGATTGCTGCTGTGCTTTTCTCTGGCCTTGTGCTTTAGAAACCCTTAGAATTCTGTTGGAGAAGTTTGGAAAGGCTTGAAATTTTGGGATAGACAAGCCTTAGAATGCTTTAACCAAGCTGGAAGGATGATTTTGGTGGGTGCCCAGAAGATGGGCATGCTGATAGGAACGTTTAAAGTAAAGGCTAGGTTCCATGAGGTTCCGGATAGGAAGTAGCTCTATACTGGAAACAAACGAAGGCCATGTTTGTTCTATTTTGGCAAAGACTTTGTTTACACTTTGTCCATGTTTTAAAATTTAGTGAGGGTGAATTTAAATGTGGTGGGCTAATTAATCTGGTGGAGGAGATTTTAAGGCAACCCCACATTTGGGCTGTGGCATGGTTATTATATAGGTCTACCATAAGAATCAGAAATTGAAAACAGAGTGAAATTATTTGAATTTTTTTATTTCAAAGAGAATAATAAATACAATAAAAATGATACAGAATTTCAAAACAAGATGATAGGAAATTAACAGTGGTTACTATATTGCATATTGTTATTTTCAAAGTAGTTGCTCAGATTACCAGATATAGGTATGTGAGGTTGAACAATGTGAACACTAACTGTTTCTTTCAATGAACTTATAGAAATCAGTAGTACAATTATCTCAGCTATCTTGTACATATATTCCTTAGTCCTACCATTGTAAGTGGATAGGAAGAAACTACATTGTTTCCATTTTCTGAAATCCTTGTTGATCTCTTTTTTCCAGAATGCTGTAATTTTCAATGTAGAGATGTTTTACTTCCTTTGTTCAATTGATCCCCAAGTATTTCACTGTTTGGGAGGATGCTATTGTGAAGAGTGGGGTTTCCCTAATTTGTCTCTCTGAGCTGGCTGTTTGTGTGCAGGAATGCTATTGATCTCTGAGTGTTGACTTTGTATCCCACTATGCAACTAAATTTGTTTATTAAATCTAGAAATCTTTTGGTGGAGTTTTGGGGGTCTTCTATGTAGAGCATGTCATCTGAAAATAATTATTATTTCATTTCTTCCTTTCCCATCCTTATTCCTTTTATTTCTGTGTCTTGTCTAATTACTCTGGCTAATATTTCTGAACTACATTGAACAGTAGTGGGGGTAATGGACAACCTTGTTTTGTTCCTGATTTTAGAGTGAAAGCTTTTAGCTTTTGTGTGTTTAGTATGATGTTGGTTGCTTCTTTGTCATAGATGGCTTTTATTAGACTGAGGTAAAAACCATCTATTCCAATTTTCTGTAGGGTTTTTTTTTAAATCATGAATGAGTGTTCAACTTTATCAAAAGCTTTTTCTGCCTCTATTGAGATGATTACGTGATTTTTATGTTTGGCTCTGTTTATTACATTTATTGATTTGTGTATATTGAACCATCAGTGCATTCACTTGGTCATGGTGTATAATCTTCATCATGATTTGCTGCATTCTGTTTGCTAGTATCTTGTTGAGGATTTTTTCATTTATGTTCACTAGGAAAATTTTCCTGTAGTTTTCATTTTTTTGGTTGGATCTTCCTCTGGTTTTGGTATCAGGGTAATATTTGCCTCCAAGAATGAGTTAGGGAAAATTGCTTCTCTTTAAATTTCATTAAAGGATATGAGAAGTATTGGCATTAAATTTTTCCTTAGTTTTTTTTTGTAGAATTCATCTCTGAATCCATCAGGCCCTGGGCTTTTCATTGTCAGTTACTTTAGTTAGTTACTTTTAGTTACTTTTTAAATTTCATTGACTATTTTGGGTTATTCAGAAATTTATATCTTTCTGATTCATCTTTGGTAATTCATTTATTTCTAGGAATTTGTCCATTTATTCTGTATTCTCCACTCTGTGAAAATAAAGACTTTCAAAGTAGGTATTGATAATCTTCTGAGTTTCTACAAGATCTATAGTGATTTCACCTGTTTTATTCCTTATTATATGAATTTGAGTTATTCTTTCCTTTTAAGATAAGGTTAGCTAGGGGTTTATCAATTTCATTTATTCTTTCAAAGAACCAACCCTTTCATTTATTAATTATTTGCATTATTTTCTTAGTTTCAATTGTGTTAATTTCTGCTCTGATGATTTTAATTTCCTTCCTTTTTTGGGCTTTTGGCTTGACTAGGTCTTGTTTTTCTAGAAGCTTGAGGTGCAACATTAGGTTGTTTATTTTGCTCATTCTGTTTTCCTGATGTGAGAATTCACCATTATAAATATCCTTCTGAAGACTGCTTTCATTGCATCCTACAGATTCTGATAAGATGTATTTGTATTTTTGTTTGGTTGTAGATATTGTTTAATTTCTTCTTTGGTTTCATCTGTGACACACTGGTTGTTCAGTAGGGTCTTATTTAATTTCTGTTTTTATTTTTTATTTAATTTATCAAGTTTTTGTAGTTTCTTGTTTCCATAATTTCCACTTTCATTGTACTATGGTCAGATAACATGCATTGGATAATTTTACCTCTTTAGAATTTACTTAAGTATGTTCTATTGGCTAGTGTATGCTGTGTTTTAGAGAATGTCACATGTGCAGCTGAGAAGAAAGTGTACTGTGATGTTGTCGGGTGTAACACTCTGTGAAGCTCTACTATGTCCATTTGGTTACAAGTTTGGTTGAGTTCTATTATTTCTTTGCTGATCTTTTGTCTAGTTGATCTATATCTTTGTGACAAAGAGGTGTTACATTCACCCAAAACACTGTGTTATTGCTTATTTGATTTTTCATTTCTATTAATATTTGTCTCATATATTTGGGTGCTCCCATATTTGGTGCATAGATATTTATTATTGTTATCTCTTCCTCTTGAAGTTTTCTCGTAACCAGTATGTAGTGATCTTCTTTATCTCTTTTTATCATTCTTGGTTTGAAGTTCACATTATCTGAAAATATAATAGGAACTCTCACTTTTTCTGGGTTCCAGTCATGAGGAGTGTTTATTTCCATCTCTGACTTTCAGTCTGTGAATTTCTGTTGGTGTATGGTTCACTTTTGTCTGGGGTGACAGGTCCTGAGAATGATGTGCCCACAGATGGAAAGAAAAGCAAGACGGCCAAAGTTATGGGATCAGAGGGCTTCAGCCTCTTGAACTGACACCTTGGTTACCATTGTCTGTAATATTTTATTGAGAAGGAACAAAGGCAGCAACAGGGCAAATGGAGGAATCAACAAGATTAACAAGGACAGTACAACATAGTTATCACAGGAATGAGACTTGACTTAGTTAGCCATCATGCTATCATTCCTTTGGGCATTTCTCAGCAAAGCATCTAGTGTTGTCCCATGGCTTTCCACAGGGACAAAGTTCCTGCTATTATTTCCTTTTATGCTAATGCTTCTACTAAACTTCCTCCAGAATCAAAAAATCATATGGCTTGGTCAGACCCTAAGTTCCAAATAGGTAATACATGGAAAGATAAACTAAAAAATGTCCTTCTCTACAAATTTCCTTTTGAGTTTAGTGTGTTTCTTGTATATAACATGTCATTGGATTTTGTTTCTACATACATTCTTCCAGTCTGTTTCTTCTCATTGGTGAATTGAGGTCATTTACATTAATGGTTATGACTAATATGTGTTGGCTTATCTTTGTCATGCTACTATCTTGTTGGTTCCCTACTTTTACCCCCTTTAATTGCTTTTCCTGCTTCATGGTTTCTTTCTCTTGTTGTTCTTGGAGTTGTGGTCATTGATGTCTCTGTTCTCTAACAGCTTTTAATATTCTGTTCTTGTGCTGAATTTCTGGGATCTTGATTATTACATGTAGGTATAAATTTATCTTGGTTATGGATAATTGGAGTTCTATATGCCTTGCTTAACTGTATGTGAGACTCTTTTCCGTGCTTAGGAAACTTTCTATTATTATTTCTGTATATAGTCTTTTTATGTCACTCATGTTGACTCCTGCTTTTTCATTTACACCAATCAGTCTTATGTTATTTTTCTTTGCATCACCTTGCAGCTGTTGAATTGCTAATTTTTGGGTCCCTGTGATATCTTTTGTGTGTCGGAAATTCTTGTCTGTCCCAAGATCCTACTTTCCAAATTAATTGAGAGTGGGATGTTGTTTTCTGTTTGGTTCTGTCCCCAATCTTTTGGTGTAGGTTCTGGTGAGGTTATTATCCCAGAGCTTCTCCCTCATTACCCAAGGGAGAACAATTGATTACAACAGGTGTGACATCCTAGCTACAGTAGTATATTTAGCAATAATGGCAGCAGCAAACACAATTTAGAAAAAGACAAAATGTGGTAACTATTAATTTTGCACTTCAGACCATAGGAGCAAAGTCTATAGTTATATAGCAGAATCAACCATAGATTAGGAGTTTGTATGCAAAGTTTTCTCCCCTTGTTTGAGTGGATTTACCCTGGGTTCCTTCAGAAGAGCCAGTTGCTGTTTCTCAGGCATTTTCCAAACTGGCTGCTGTTTTATAGGAGGATGGTCCAGGTACCTGGGTTCTTCTGGATGGAGACTCCCTTGACTATGGAAGGGCAGTAGCTGGGGTTTCTACCTTACCTCAGTACTAACTAGGGTTCTGTGATGGCTTCCTTCATGGCAGAGGGGAGGCAGTGGGCAGGGCAGAATTTGAAATTTTTAAAGATGACCAGGAAACAAGTGCTGGAAATTTAGAAATATGGGGAGCATGGTAGCTTAAAAGCTTATCATGAAAATAAACCATCTACTTTGTATCAGAAAAATTGGATAGATGGCTTCAAGGCCTATTGGTAATTAGCTGGGCCTCACACTTTGCAGGCTTGAGGTAGAAAAAGGTAAACGCCTTGGAAGGGCTGTTTTGAGAAGAGACCCCCTCCTCCAAGGGGCCTGCTCATTTAGGGACATAGAGAGATATGTTTCCCCAGTTTAGCCATCTAGGTATTCAGAAGTTATTGCAGACATGGGTCATGTGTACTGTTGCTTCTCAAACTGGCAGCACACTTTGGCATCATACAAATTGATGTTAGATTTGCAGGCATGTTGAATAATGGAGTTGTGAGGTCATAGAGGTTTCAATATAGATTTCAAAGGAAGGTCCAGGAGTCCAAAAAGAGTGTTCTTGAGGAGGCAGTGTATTAAGCTGTGAGTGTAAAGCCAAACAGGCAGTGGAGACCCAAGCAATTTGGACATGACAATAATTGGAGAGTCTGCTGAAGAACACTGCAGGCATTGAGCAGAACCAGCCCAATTCAGAGGGCCTATGTGCTAAATCCAGCAAAGCCATACAGTCAAGGCTGCTCAAGCAGTGTGGAGCTCACCTCCCCCTACAATACAGCTGACAGTCTAGATGCACAGCTTTCGGATGTAATGTTTGCCCACTTTGTCTCACTCTTCATTTGCCCATTGCCCTAATCCTTGCTTTTAGAAAGGGAATATTCACCTGATGTCATTATGTATTGGAAGTATTCATCTTTTGTAAAATTGTTTATAGAGACTCATAGCTATGCATTTGCTCTGAGTCTAAGAGGAGATTTAGGACTTTGCCTTTTCAGAAAATCTGAGATTGTTAAAATTTTGACATTTTTTAGAGAAGGCCTAATTGTATGTAATGATATGGACATGAACATTTTGTGATCCAGGGATAAAATACTATACTTTAGATATAAAATACACCTCAAAAGCCTTGTGTGCTTGGAAAGTGGCCACTATACTCATCACTTCTTCCGTTAATGGGTTCAGTAACTAAATGTGCTCTTTAACTTAGCTTCTGGTGGAGCTAAGTCACTAGGGTTGTATCCTGGAGGAGTAGATTCTTGATCCTGACCCTTCTGCGTTTTTCTTTCTGGATTCCATGGTTTAAACAGCTTTTCTTTGCCACATCACTGTTCCTTCATAGGGGTTTTCTCTTGAAGCCTAGGGACCATGTCCTGAATCCTCTGAAAACCATGAGCTACGATAAATTTCTCCTCCTTTAAATTATGAGTTTGGTTATTACATTTAGTGACAGGAAATTAAACTAATCAGAATCTAATAGTTGGAAACAAACTTGAAGCTTTGAATACATACATAAATGCAGAACTTGGAAGGTTTACTGACATATATTTGCCAATATTATGTGATATTTGAATTGGGTTTTGTGAAAAATTCTTTTTTATTTTAAAGATAAAGGAATGAAAACACATGAACAAACAAAAAGATGTGCACAATACAACACCAAAACAATAGAAGCAATATAGAATTTCAGACAAGGAAATTAACAATGGTTGTTGTATTACATATCATTATCTTCAAACTGGTTACTCATTTAAGCAAATATAGGCATGTAAGATTGATCAAACAATTAGACATTAACAGTTCCTTACAATACAGCAACAGAAAGTAGTACAACAATCATAGCTATCTTGTGTATACATATATACATACTTTTCCCCTTTCTTTCTTTTCTCTTTTCCCTCATCCCAGTTATTCTTTCCTTTTGAGCAGTTTCTTTCCTTTTCACAGCATCTATTGTACCGTTTAGATTTTATTTACCTTTTTAGGTTCAGGTTCTTACACTAGTGAGACAATATGGTATTTACACCTGTGGTTCTAATTTATTTTATTAGTATGGTCTGCAGTTGCATCCATTTGCCTATGAAAGCCTTGAGTTTATCTTTCGTTAAAGCTGAGTAATATGCCACTATGTAAAACTACCACATATTTTTTTATCCATTCTTCAGTTGATGGGCATTTGGGCTGCTTCCATAATTTAGCTATAACCAATTACATTGCTATAAACATGGGTGAATATATATCACTGTATTATGATGTTTTTAATTCTTCCAGAAAAATACCCAAAAGGGAAACACCAGGGCTGAATGGCACCTCTAATCCTAGTTTAGTGAGGAATCTCCAGAGTGATCTCCACAGTGGTTGCACCAGTCTATATTCCCACCAGCAGTGGAGAAGAGTTTCTTTTTCCACACAGCCTCACCAGCATTTGTTATTGGTTGATTTCTTGATGATAGCCATTCTTTCTGGGATGAGATGGAGTCTCAGTGTTATTTTAATTTGCATTTCTCAAATGACTAATGATGTTGAACATTTTTTTATCTATTTATTTGCCATGTGTATTTCTTTATCTGTGAAGTGTATGTTCATCTCAGATGCCCATTTTTGCATCAGGTCTTTGAATTTGGGGGCACTGATATTTTAATAATTCTTTATGTGTTCTAGATAGAATTCATTTGTCCAGGGGAGAGTTGGTTATAATTTTTTCCCTATTTGTGCATTTTCTTTTTATTCTGATAGTCATTTCCTTATGTGCAAAAAAACTTTTCAATAAGTTGAGATCCCCAGCGGCAAAAGTGCCTGCCTGGCAAGCGCAAGGTTGTGAGTTCAGTTCCTGGTACTGGAGAAAAAACCAAAAAACCAAAAAAAAATAAGAAGCTGGTTCTTGTCATATTTATCACAATAAGTTGAGATCCCAGTTGATTCTTTGCAATATTTCTCATGCAGTCCAGTTTTTTTCATGAAATCTTTGCCTAAACCTATGTTCTCAAGATGCTTACCTACTTTCTCTTCTAGTAGATTTAGTGTTTCTGTTTTAATATTTAAATCTTTGGCCCATTTTGACTTGAGTTTAGTGCATGGTGATAGACATAGCTCTAGTTTCACTCTTTGGTATGTGGTGAGCCAATTTTTCCAGCACCATTTTATTAAAGAGATTAACTTTCTTCCACTGAACTTGTTTGGCTCCTTTGTCAAAAATAGGGTGACTGAGTGTATTTGTAGTTGTGGCGGCTTCTTCCAGTCTGTTCCATGATCCTCAGGTCTGTTTTTTGCCAATACCATGTTGATTTTATCACAGTGGCTTTGTGTAGTATAATTTCAAGTCAGGGATTGTGATGCTGCCTGACTTCTCTTTGTTGTACAGTATTGCTTTTGCTATTCTGGACATCTTCTGGTTCCAAATGAGTTTTCAGAATGTTTTATCTAGTTCTGTGAGGTACACTGATGGTATTTTAATGGGGCTTGCATTGAATCTGTAGAAGAATTTTGGGAGTATGGCCATTTTCACAATATTGAGTCTTCCAATCCATAAGCAAGGAACATCTTTTCATTTGCTGAAATCATCTCCTTTTTCTGAGTACTGAAGTTTTCACTGTAAAGACCTTTTACTTCTTTTGTTAGACTGATATCTACATATTTCAATTTCTGGATGCTATTGTGAAAGATATTGTTTCCTTGATTTGTCTCTCAGTGTGTTTGTTGTTTATGTGTAGGAATGCTATTGATTTTTGAGTACTGACTTTGTATCCAGCTATGCTACTGAATCTGTTGATTAATTCTAGAAGTCTTTCAGTGGAGCTTTTGAGATGTTCCATATACAGTATTATGTCATCTGCAAATAATAATTTCCCTTTTCCTTTCCTATCCTTGCTCCTTTTATATCTCTCTCTTGTCTAAATGCTCTGGCTAATGTTTACAGAACTATAATGAATAGGAGTGGTGTCCTTGTCTTCCTGATTTAAAGTGAAAACTTTCAGTTTTTTCCATTTGGTATGATGCTGGCTGTTGGTTTGTCATACATGGCTTTTATCAGAGTGAGGTAAAGACAATCTATTCTGATTTCCTGTTGGGTTTTTATCATGAATGGATATTGAACTTTGTCAAAAGCTTTTTCTGCATCTATTGAGATGACCATGTGGTTTTTGTCTTTGGCTTTATTGATATGATGTATAACATTAATTGATTTGCAAATATTGAACCATCCCTGCATTCTTGGAATGAAACCAACTTGTTCCTGGTGTATGATTTTCTTGATGATTTGCTGCATTCTATTTGCTAGTATTTTATTGAGTATCTTTGCATCTATATTCATTAGGGAGGTTGGTCTGTAGTTCTCTTTCTTGGTTGGGTCTTTCTCTGGTTTTGGTATCTGTATGATACTTGGCTCCAGAAATGGGTTAGGGAGAATTGATTTTTTTTTCCAATTTCATTGAAGAGTTTGAGGCGTGTTGGTATTAAATCTTCTCTGAATTTCTTGTAAAATTCTGCTGGGAATCCCTCAGGGCCTCAGGGCCTGGGATTTTCTTGTTGGTAAGTTTTTAATCACATTTTCAGTCTCATTAATTGATATTGGGTTGTTCAGGATTTTTATATCTTCTTGGCTCAACCTTGGTAATTTGTACATATCTAGGAATCTATCCATTTCTTCTGAGTTTTCTATCCTGTGGGAGTAAAGATTTTCAAAGTAGGTATTAATGATCTTCTGAATTTCTGTGGAACCTCTTGTAATTTTATCCTTTTCATTCCTTATTGCATGAATCTGAGTTCTTTCCTTCCTTTTCTTGATAAGGTTGGCTAGGGTTTTATCAATTTTATTTATTCTTTCAAAGAACCAACTCTTTGATTCATTTATTTTTTGGAGGGTTTTCTTTGTCTCAATTGCATCAATTTCTGCCCTAATCTTTATAATCTCCTCCCTTCTTAGGGCTTTGGGCCTGCCTTGTTCTTCTTTTTCTAAAAGTTTAAGATGTAGCATTAGGCTACTTATTTGTTCTCTTTGTGTTTTCCTTATGTGTGAATTCACTGTTATAAATTTTCCTCTGAGGACTGGTTTCATTGCATCCCATATATTCCAGTAAGTTGTATTTACATTTTCATTTGTTTGTAGATATTTTTTAATTTCCTCTTGAATTTCTTCTGTGACCCATTGGTTGTTCAGGAGGTTGTTGTCTAATTTCCAAGTGTTTATGGAGTTTCTGGAGTTCCTTTTGTCATTAATTTCCAATTTCATTACACTGTGGTCAGATAATATGTATGGGATAATTTCAATTCTTTTGCATTTTGGTAAGTATCTATGGACTAGGATGTGGTCTATTTTAGAGAAACACCCATGTGCTGCTGGGAAAAATGTGTATTCTGATGTTGTGGGGTGGAGCACTCTGTATACATCTACTAAGTCCATTTTTTTTTGCAGCTTTGGTTCAGATCTGTTATTTCTTTGCTGATTTTTTGTCCAGTTGATCTATCTCTTTGTGTCAAAGGGGTATTAGGACCCCTATTATAATAGTGTTATTAATTATATGGCTTTCATGTCTGTTAAGATTTGTCTCATATAGTTTTGTGCTCTGATATTTGGTGCATACATGTTTATGATTGTTATCTCATCCTCTTGCAGTTTTCCCCTGACAAGTATGTAGTGACTTTCTTTATCTCTTTTGATTGTTGTCAGTTTGAAGTTTACATTGTCTACAAAAATAATAGCTACATCTGATTTTTTCTGGGTTCCTGTTGAATAGAAAATTGTTTTCCATCCTTTGATTTTCAGTCTATGGATTTCATTTGGAGTAAAATGTATTTCTTGTATACAGCATATTGTTGGAGTTATTAATTTACTCTGCCAGTCTGTTTCTTTCAACTGGTGAATTAAGACCATTTACATTTATACTTATAACTGATATATGTTGACTTATCATTGCCATGTTATTTACTTCCTGTTGTTTTCCCACTTTTTCTACCTGTTTAATTGTTTGAGTGTTCCTTTCTATTGTTGTTCCTGAAATTGTGGTCATTTTTTTCTCTGTCTAGAATATCTTTTAGTACTCTTTGTAATGATGGATTTGCACTCATGAAGTTCTTCAGTTGTTCTTTGTCATGGAAATATTTTATTTCTCCATTGAATTTGAAGGATAGTTTGGCAGGGTACATCAGTTATTTCGTTGGGAGTTATTTTGCCTCAGGATCTGTAATACTTTGCTCCTAGCTTTTGTCGATTTCATGGTTTGTGTTGAGACGTCTGCTCTGATTCTGATGGGCTTTCCTTTATAGGTAATCTGTTTCTCTTGTCTATCAGCTTTTAATATTCTTTTCTTTTGCTGGAGATCTGGAATCTCGACTGTTATATGTCTGGGTATATTTTTATTTTGGTTTTGGCTAGTTGGAGTTCTATATTCCACATTTACCTGTATATCAGTTTCTGTTTTCATGCTTGGTAAATTTTCTTCTATTATTTGTGCAAATATTCTTTTCATGTCTTTTGCACTGCCTCCTGCTGTTTCATGGACTCCTATTAGTCATACATTATTCCTCTTTGCCTCATCTTGCAGCTGTTGAATTGATTTTTAGTTGTTCCTTGTTGATTTTAAGAGATGCTTTCTTTCACAATTGCTAGCTGTCATGCTGTGTTCAAAACGTGGAATTCTACCTTTGCCTTCATTCAAGTGGGTTTGGCAGCTTCCAGTGGAAGCTATGATTTTCTGGATGTCTCTTTGCATTTTGTTCATGCATTCAAATTCATTCCTATATTTTTCTTTTAATGTCTCCGTCCATTGCCTATGTTCATCTATTTTTTTATATGTTTCTTCTTTAGATGTGCTGAGCAGTTCTTTCATTACTATTGTGATTTCATTTTTGTCTGAGAGATTATTTCTGATCTGATCTCTTCTATGGCCTGATTGCAATCATTTCAGCAATTTCAGGTGTGTGTTTACCTAGGTCTTCTATGTCAGTGTCTCCTAGACTTGTTCTGAGTGGGGTGGAGTTCTGAGATTGTGTTTTAGTCCTTCGTCTTGTCATGTTTGATACCGGGTGCAGAACACTCAGTCTCCTTCTTCCCTGGTAGCTCAACAAAGGTTGGTAGTGTCCCTAGTTTTCCTGGTGGTCAGGCCTGCCCCTCTATGTTCACTGAGATGCACTGCTTAGTCTGGGGTTTTCCAGCAGATGGTGAAATGTTTCTAGTTTTCCCAGGTCTCAAACATGAACAGTGATGTGAGCTGATAGAAGACCGTCTGATCCAGCATCCCCTCACAGGTCAGAGCATGTGTATGACCCAGAATTGTGTTGCACTGGTGGTGCAGTCCCTTACCAGTGGTTCTGTGTCCCCAGGCAGTTCAGGGAACAGATAAAACCCAAACATGGTGTTATGGTTTGTGTCTGTGTGTCCCCATAAAGCCTCATGCAGTCATGGGGCAGGCTTTTAGAGTTTGAATGATTATGGTTGTGAGAACTACACCCGCCCTGTTGTGGATAGTTTGCATATGTAAGGGAGAAGAAGAGGCTGCTTGTGGCCATTCCTCCCTTTTAGTGCTTGTTGCTTTGACTGTGTTCTGCTGCCATGAGCTGTAGCCCTCTGCCATGTGGCACTCTGCCTTGTAACCTGCCAAGTATGGACTGAAACCTCCACAAACTGTAAGCAAAATATACCTTTCCCTCCTTAATTTTGGGTGTCAGGTATTTTGTCCCAGCAATGAGAGGAAAGTAACCAAGAAAAAAAGACTGCAGGGTGAACAGTTTGTAGACCACCAATTCTGTGTCTCCAGGCAGCTCAGGACATATACAGGAGCTAGACATGGGCTGTACTGGCAGTAATCACAGACCACCTGTGTCTGTGACCTACAGGTGGTCAGGGCACAAGTAAAGCCCTGACCTGAACTGTGGTGCCTGCACTTGTGGTGCGCCTGCTCTAGTACCTCACTTGGCACAGGGCATGCACAGGGAAGGCCCAAACACAAACCCTGGTGATAGTGGTTCACAGGTCTTCTGTGTGAGGATCTGTCTGCACTGGGTGCATATAGGGCAGAGACTCAGACCATAATGGCAGTGGATTCTTGAGTTGCCCACTCTGCCCCCAGGAAGTAGATGGGAAATGCCTGGTTCTCTCTGCAGAGTTGAGCTACAAATCATAATGTCAGTGGGTTGTTGTTCACCTGATTCTGCATCTGTAGTCAGTTCAGGATGCACACAGGAGCCAGATGTGGGCTGCACTGAAGGTGATCAGAGACCGCCTGTGTCTGTGACCTCCAGGAGGTCAGGGCACAAGTAAAGCCCAGACCCTAACCGTGGTGCCAGCAGCTTGTGGATCGCCTGCTCTAGTACCTCACTTGGCACAGGGCACATGCAGGGAGGGCCCAAATGTGAACCCCAGTGGTAGCAGTTCATAGGTCTTCTGAGTGAGGGTCTCCTGTCTGCACCAGGCACACAGAGGGCAGAGACTCCAAAGGTGGAGATGAAATTCCAGTTCCTGCTCAGAGTTTTCCTTGCACTGAGGAAAGACTCACTCTTGGCACTGAAGTCTGTGGGAGATGAGGTGTCACGGTTGGTCTGCTGAACTCTTACCACATTTTCAATTTGATTGATGTTGGGTTAATGAGGATTTTCATTTCTTCTTGATTCAACTTTGATAATTCATACATAGCTAGGAATCTGTCCATTTCTTCTGTGTTTTCCATCATACGGGAGGAAAGATTTTCCAAGTAGTTATCAATGATCTTCTGAATTTATGTATGATCTGTAGTGATTTCACCCTTTTCATTCCTTATTGCATGAATTTGAGTTTTTTCTTTCCTTTTTTTGATAATGTTTGCTAGGGTTTTATAATTTGTATTTATTTTTTTATAGAATCAACTTTTTGATTCATTAATTGTTTGTAGTGTTTTCTTTTCTTTTCTTTTCTTTTTTTTTTTCTCCAGTACCGGGAACCAAACTCACGACCTTGTGCTTGCCAGGCAGGCACTTTGCCGCTGAGCTAAATCCCCAGGCCCCGTGTTTTCTTTTCTTAATTGCATTAAATTTTGCCTTGATCTTTATAATTTCCTTCCTTCTTTGGGCATTGGGCTTATTTGAGGTGCAGCATTAGGCTATATATCTGTTCTAGTTCTGTTTTCCTGATGTGTGAGTTCATTGTTATAAACTTCTCTCTGAGTACTGCTTTTAGGGTGTCCCACAGATTCCAGTAAGTTGTATTTATGGTTTTAACTTTTTTGTAGATACTGTTTAATTTCTTCTTTAATTTCATCTGTGACCCATTGGTTTTTCAACAGATTGTTGGTTAATATCCATGTGTTTATGGAGTTGTTGTGGTTCCTTTTTTTCATTAATTTCCAATTTAATTGCACTATGGTCAGATAGTATGCATGGGATAATTTCAGTTTCTTTGAATTAACTTAAGCAAAGTTCTGTAGGCTAGCATGTAGTCTATTTTAGAGAACATCCCATGTGCAACTGAGAAAAATGTGTATTCTGATGTTGTGGTGGTGGAACACTCTGTAAACATCTACTGAGTCCATTTGTTCACAAGTTTTGTTAAGTTCTGTTATTTCCTTGCTGAGCTTTTGTCCAGCTATTCTATCTCTTTGTGTCAATGGGGTGTTAAGGTCCCATGTTACAATAGTGTTATTAGTTCATTGATTTTTCATGTCTGTTAATGTTTTTCTTATATAGTTGGGTGCTCCCATATTGGATGCATACCTATTTATGATTGTTATCTTTTACTCTTGAAATTTGCCCCTAAAAAGTGCATATTGACCTTCTTTATCTTTTTTGATCATTCTTGATTTGAAGTTCATGTTGTCTGCAGTCAGAATAACTACCTCTGCTTTTCTGCATTCCTGTTGCATGGAGAATTGTTTTCCAACCTTTGACTTTCAGTCTGTGTATTCCATTTTTATTTAAATGTGTTTCTTAAATACAGCATAATTTTGGATTTTGCTTCTTGATCCAATTTGGCAGTCTGCTGCTTTTGTTTGGTCAACTGATGCTGTTTACATTATTGGTTATAACTGTTGTGTGTTTGTTTATCTTTGTAACATTATTTACTTGCTTTTGGTTTTCTGCTTTTACTCTCTGTTTAATTGCTTTCCCTGTTAGGTGGGTTTTTTTTAATTGTTGTTCTTGAAATTGTGTTACTTTTTATCTCATTCTAGAATATTTATAGTACTCTTTGTAGGTAGGTTTGGTGCTTATGAAGTTCTTCAATTGTTCTTCATCATGGAAGTATTTTATTTCTCCATTAAATTTGAAGGATAGTTTTGTCAGATACATCTGTCTGGGTTGGAAGTTGTTTTGTTTTAGGACCTGGAATTCTTCACTCTAAGTTATTCTTAATTTCATGTTCCATGTTGAGAAAACTGCTGTGATTCTGATGGGCTTCCTTTTATAGGTGATATGTTTCTTTTCTCTCACAACTGTTAATATTCTGTCCTTTTTCTGGATTTCTGGGATGTTGATCATTATACGTCTTGTTGTAGTTTTTTTTTTCAGTTATGGATAGTTTGAGTTGTATATGCCTCACTTAACTGTATTGCAAATTCTTTTTCCACACTTGGGGAATTGTCTGATATTACCTCTGCAAATAGTCTTTTTAATGTAATTTATGTTGACTCTTGCTGTTTGTTGACATCTACTAGTCTTATATTTTTTTCTTTGCATCATGTTACAGCTGTTGAATTGTTTTTTGCTTTTTCCTTGTTATTTTTAAGAGACCTTTCCTTTCACAAACATTAGCTATGATGCTGTCTTCAGGATCTGGAAGTCTATCTTCAGCTTCATTCAGGTGGTTTTTCCACCTTTTGATGGAAGTTTTGATTTCCTGGATATCTCTATGAATCTGTTTCATGCATTCTAGACCTTTCTGGTATTGCTCATTTAATGTTCCAACATTTTTCTATGCTTGTGTATTTGTTTTATATATGTCCTCTTTAGATGTGCTGAGCAATTCTTTCATTATTGTGGTCATATCACTTTTTACCTGAGAGATTATTTCTGATCTGATTTCTTCTATGGCCTCATGGAGTTGTTTCTTTACTTCAGTTGCAATCATTTAGAGATTTCAGGTGTGTGACTTATGAGTTCTCCAATGTTGATGTCTCCTGGACTTGTTCTGGTTAAGGTGGAGTTCTGAGATTGCATTTTGCTCCTTCATCTTGTCATTTTGGATATTGAAGGTGAAGTGCTGAACCTCACCCCTCCTGGGAAGCTCACAGAAATTCTCTATGGTCCATAGATTTCCTAGGTGTCAGGCTTGTCCAACAATGGTTTTAGGATGATGGCCACTGGGTTTGGGATCCCCAGGCAGTTGATGGAACACATGGCTCAGATCAGAGCTTTGATGGTGGTGGAGCACTGGTCTTCGGGACCAGGGTCCCCAGGTGGCTGACTGAGGATGTGCAGGCTTCAAGCTGACCCAGAATATCAGCCAAATGTGCGGTGCCAGATCAGAGTCCTCAGGCAGCTGATGGGGCGTACTTATCTGTTCAGGGCCTCAGGCATGACCCATGATGTCATCAGGATGCAGGATACTTGTCCAAGTTCCCCAGGCAGCTGACTGAGGGCACCCAAGCTTCAGGCTAGACCAACAATATCTGTAGTGGGTGGGGTACAAGTCCATGTTCACTGGATGGCTGGCTGATGGTGCCTAGGACTCACGCATGACCCACAATGTCTGCAGAGTATGGGGCTCTGATCCAAGTTCCCTAGGTGGCTGGTTGATGACACATGCAACTCAGGCATGACCTACAACATCCACAGAGCATGGGGCACTGGAGCAGAGTCCTCAGGCAGCTGATGGGGCATACCTGTATCTTCAGGGCCTCAGGCAAGATCCACAGTGACCATAGAGCATGGGGTGCCAGTTCAAGTTCCCCAGCTGGCTGGATGATGGTGTTTAAAAATTCCTTATAAACTGAATTTTCAACATACAAATGCATGTAATTTATAGTCTGATAAGATCTAAACCAGAAAGGAAGACACTTGTTGTCTTGAATACATATGAAATAACATTTGATGTATTAAGAGAGAAATTAATAAAGTACAAATGGGATCAGAGGGAAATATTTTATTTAGAGTCTAAATGTTAGGAAAATCTGCCAAAAAAGTTTATATATGCTTAGTCTTAATTTATACAGAGAATGGAACAGTGGCAGGGATGAGAATGAAGATAAGTGAGGAAAGAAGAAGGAATAAGACTGACAGATGGTACTTAAAGCAGCATCTTGAAGACTGAACACCTCTGCTGAAAGCAAGAGCTTCTAGATCCTTGCATGTCTCTCATATCATGTTGAGCAGCTTGCTTTGCATTCCCTCACAAATGAAAACATGTAGAATGTACATAATGACTATGACTATTGAATTTATGTCAAACTGTCTAGAGTGAAATCATGGTTTATTTCCTACTAGCTATGCAATCTTAGGCATATTACTTTTCCTTTAGGTGTCTCAATTTTCTCAGGTGGAAATATGTAATATTACTTACAGAATTATTATAAAAATTAAACTAGTCAATATATTTAAAAACATTTTTTGTCCACAAAACAAGAATAAATACCAGTTGATTTTTATATCATTCGAGGAGAATGCTAAGCAAGGAAATAAAAGCAGACAAAAAAATATTGCTAGCTGGTCTGTAACATCTATGTAAATCAGGATTGGCAAGCAAAGATTTGGGGGCCAAATCTGGCTGTTGGTGTGGGTTTTATTTTTTTATTTTTTAGCTTTTTTTATTATAAAACTTAAGAAAACTGACAACAGTAAAGACAAAATCAAAACAACAGAAAAACAACAAAAATGCTACATGACCTCAAAACAAAATGATTGGAATTTACAATGGTTACTACATTGCATACTTTTATCTTCAACGGAGTTGCTCAGTCCACCAGACAAGAATGTAAGAGTGATCAAACAATAAAAGACAGTAACAAGTAGAAACAAAACAAAACAAACAAAAACCCAAAATAAAAAAAAAACATTGGAAATGATGCAGAGCTTCACCATACAAGATGGTAGGAGGTCAATTATGGTTTTGTGATCTTTAAGCGAAGAATGCTGTTAATACCTTTTAAAGATTGCAACATGGAACAAGAAGAATATGCAACAAATACTGTGGTGAACAAAGCCTAAAGTATTTACTATATAGTACTTTATTAAAAGGATTGCCATCCTGTGTAGTACTTAAATCTACAGATAACAAAATGATGGGTTTCAGGGGAAAAATAATTCCAAAATAAATGCAATTATCTAATAATTTCCCAAATCTTTCCTCTATTTTGGACTTACATATACAGTGGATACAGTGTTTTTCTACCCAAAGTCTTATTCCAGAGTAAGCATCTTATTCATTGGCAATGGGAGAGTGGGATACTGATAGCTCACACTTGGATATCTCTTTGTGAACTTCCCTTCATAAAAGGCAGACGTTTCACTCAAGTTAAGTCCACTCCTGCAAAGGTACTCAGAATCTAAGGAATAGTTCAGGTAGGGGAACATGTACTGGTTCATGATGACCCCTTTACCTCAACTGTAGATATTCTAAAGGTCAATCCCAGTTCCAGTGCTCCCCTTGAAAACTTCAGTGTAATTGTTTTACAATTCAAGTTCTCATTATGATCAATTTTTTCTCACTTCCTTTATGCATTCTTCCTAAAATATTCTAAAGACTTCCTGTCAAATGTCTCATCTAAAATCTCTTAACAGTAACCCAAGAAGGTAGATCTAAAATGGGATTTTGATGCTTAAGTAACTCCACAACTGGTAATAAGGATAACATCAATGGTAAAGCAAATAAAATTTATAGTCCTTGTCTTGCTATAGCATCACAATGAGTAAAATTTTCTTTTTCTTGAAAGAGGAGGAAGAGTTGTGGAAGAAACTCTTGGTATGACATCTCAGGTATTTGAAAAGGCTGGCAAAATTGAGGCAAACATGAGTATCCATCATCAAGGCTAATTTTACTATAGATGGCTGAATCTACAAACCAACAGTGACAGAAATCATACCTGAGCTCCAGTGTGGTGCTATCTCTGCCTGGTGCCAGCAGTTACTTGGAAGCAAGTTAGTTATGTTAGACTGCTTCTACCCTGGAAACAAAAACCATGTAACTTAACTGTAACTGACACATACTTTGAATATGAGTTTGCCTTTTGTTTTCAGACTCTCATCCAGTACAACTACGTGATGATTTTCTTTGTTTTTAATCTGCCAGCCTAGACGCCTACATTAAATCCTAGCAAGGAAACTAACCTAAGAGAAGGGAAGTGGGATAATATGCACAATGAGGTACCACATCTCCAAAAACTGCTTATTATATGTAGTAATGGAATAGTATTATAAAAACCAATTAAGAAATATGACTCCATCCAAAAATGTAATGTCTTTCACTGAGAGTTAGCGCATATCCCTACAGATTATGATACGATACTGTATTCCATTAGATGAAATACATGAGTCTAGAACTGAGGGTGAAAATAGGAGTGACCTTGCTTACCCCTGCATCTAGTGACCACTGGGAAATGTTTGCCAAATCTGTAACCTTGTCTGGAGATTGGTTCCCAGAGTAGGAATGCTTCCTCATGGGGCATTACAAACCTCTGATTAAACCTTAAGCTCTGACTGTCCCCTAGACACTTAGACTATTTGTACCAGGAGACTAGAAAGCAATAAACTGAGTCGTCATGCTGATAGGGTTAATGGGCACTGTTCTAATTGTGTGCCATTACATAAACATGTTCGACCCACTGAGGCTTACCAGAGTGTTTTTGCCCAAGTTTGATGATATATACCCAAGCAAAACAGCCTGTTTGAGACTATTGTAGTAACTGTAGACTTCAGTACCTCTTAGCAGTGTTTTGGTTGATGTAACTGAGGCTTGTACTAAGATTATATAACCTAATCCTTGTACCTATGAATATGAGAGAGCACCACCATTTTGAATATATTACCCTGACAGGCACAATGAATTTGTAATGAAATTAAGTTGTTAATTGACTAAATTTAAAGTAGAAATCATCGTAGACTATCCAAGTAAGTGCTACGTAATTACATAAACCCTTAGAAATAGAAAAGAGAAGAGGCTGTGTGTTTGAGATTTCAAGTGGGTCTGCCTGCTTTTGAATTAATGTCTTGCCACTCACAGGCTGTATAAATTGGGGGTGACTCTGGAACACTCTCAGTATGCTTCCTCATTTGCAGACTAAGAAGTATAAAATCTTCAAAGAAGACTGCTGTGTGAAATCAGCATAATAGTTTATGAAAAGGGGCATTCATAAATTAATTAGAAAATGTTAATTTCCTTCTCTTCTCTAACTTATTAGGGGTAGTATGTACATCCAAAAGCTATGATGGATAATATCAGGAATACATTAATTATGTATGGTTATATCCTTTATGGAATTGAAATTCTAATTAGGGATAGAGGTTACATATATAGTGGATATTATGCATATATGTACATAAAATTGGCAAACATGATGTTTTAGAATAATTGCCTAGGGATCTGCAAAATTTTATATGTATATTTCAGATGAATAATCCAATTAATTCCAGTAGTAAAAATTAGAGCAACTGCTCTTATTACCATTCCTTTACTTCCTATGTTTGACCTCCATGGCATCAAACAAGTATGATCTGCAAAAGTCAGTCACCCTTTTAGCCTGCCTTTATTGTAGTTGCACTGTGTTTAATGAATAGGTTCAGGTGGGAGAGTTTGTCTTCCTAGCATTTTGGCCTCTATCTGCACCTGCTCCTTCGTGTCTTTACTCCCAAATACAGATAAATTTTCCCCAAAGTGACTATTGGAAGAATAAACCAAACAGTCAGCCAGCCAAAAGAACTCACTTGAGATGAATATAAAATCAAAGGAATTATAAGCCAAACCATTCCAGAAACTCTGGGTCAGTCCTGACCTGAGGCTGTTTGTGCACAAGGAGAGCTGCATTACTGAGACAGTGCATATGAGCTAGAACAAGTCTACATCCGTAGATGACTGTGAACACCAGATCCTTAGAATTCAGAATAATTTATGATGGAGCTTGGCTATGTGCTTTCACGGCTCATGAAGTGTGGTGATATTGGTGGTCAGTCCTTCTTAGGTTTCATTTCTCAGTGTTCTTTAGATGTCCATGGAGCTGCCAGTCTGAGCTACATATTAGTGGTTGACAGGAGAGTATGATTTTCATTTCTACTTGCTGTAGTAGTGGTTCACACTTGAAAATTGTTTACCTAACTTTAGCTCCACAATAATATAAATTTCCAGACACAAAATTGAAGGCAAAACACTAATCAGACATCATGAGGATTTTATAGGTATCTCACCTGAGGAAAGAGAAAGTAACTTCAAATATGTTTCTAAACAGCACAAGGTAAGGAGCTAAAGGCCAACAAACATTTTAATTTTAGCAGTCATTCTGTTTTTAGCTGACAACTACCAAGGTGAACTCTGTGGTGCATTTTGGCACTGGGAAATATCTGTGTGTAAGGCAAATATATTGATAATCTTCTTTTTTTAACCTGGTAACTCCAGTTAAACTTTTAAAACTTTTTAAAAACTAATTTAACATGCAGAGGAGTCTCAATAGAGCTCAGAATTGCTAAGGCATCACTTTTTATAGTAATGCCATTTTGCATATAGTTACAGATATTGCTCTGGATACAAACAAAAGAAAGTAAAATAAAAATACTTTAACTCCATGTATTTAAAACCTAACATTTGTTTTATTCTGTTAGTCACTCATATTGTTCAAAAAGCATTTAGAAGATACAGATATTTAGAAAATAGAAAACATGCAAATGTTTGAATATAGACCAGTCTTTCTCATCATGTACTGAACTAAAATCCAAATGGATCAAAGATTTAAATTTTAAAACAGAACAGCAACACTATCTATCAGAAGATAAAATGGGTAAAACTCTTGAAGACATAGAAGGAGGCAAAGACTTTCTGGATAGAACCCCATTTGCACAAGAAATAACATCAAGAATCGACAAGTGGGATAGTATCAAATTAAAAAATTTCTGCACAACAGGGTAAACAACAGAGAGAAGAGACAACCCGGGAAAGGGGAAAAATGCTAACTATTCCTTGGACAGAGGACAAATATTTAGTCTATATGAAGTACTAAAAAATTTAGATTTCTCACAGTAAAAGACCAGAGCACAAAATGAGCATGTGAAATGAGTAGATAACTCTCAGAATAAGTACAAATGAACAGTAGATACAGACATTCCTCATTTAATTACCAAGTTATGCGTCTGGGATTAGGTTACTAAATGCATTGGTCACTAAGTGAGGAATTGTACAGTATTTGGAACAAAGACATGGTCAAAGGAAACTATAACTTGATGACTTTGTGTTCCTTTTTCGTAGCTCTTACAAGCAGTATTGTAATGTATAGCAGAGCCTAAATCTACAATACTGCACTATGCAGTGCAATCAACAAAAATTATAGTACTGTATAAACAAAGTGCACTGTAAAAAAAAGACATTGAGAATCTATAAACAAAAGGTATAGAACTGTACAAAAGAGAGGGTTTGTAAGTCCAACTTGCCATTAAACAGGTAGGTTATTAAACCAGGAATATAGAATATATACATATGGAAAAATATTCAACATATCTGGTTATCACAAAAGTGCAAATTTAAGCAACACTGACTTTCTACCTCACTCCAAAAACACAGCTATCACAAAGAACTCAAATAATAACCAACGCTGGTGAAGCTGTAGAGAAACAAACCCTCCCCATCACTGGTGAGAAAGTAAACTAGTACAACAAGTATGGCAATCATTATTGAGATTCTTCAAAAAGTAAAACAAGAAATTTCATTTGGCCCATCTATTCCCCTTCTAGGTATCTTCCTGAAAGAATGAAAGACACCATAAATTGTAGTGATGCATGCACACACATGTTTATATGAGCGTAACTCTTAACAGTTAAATCTTGGAAATGGCCTATATGTGCACAGATGATTGACTAAAGAAAATATGGAATTTCTCCACAGTCAATTACTACTGTGCCAGACAGAAAGATGAATCAAAGCATTTTGTAGAAAAGTGGGTGCATCTTGATGATCTTGAGATCATCACATTAAGTGAGATAAGGAAATACATACGCTCCAATATCACATGGTTTCTCTTATTAGAGAAACCTAAATTATAAATAATTAAAAAACAAAATAAAAGGTAGATAATGGGAAATAAGGAGACAGATCTTTTGCAAAAGTGAAGGCGACTAAGAAATGGATTGAGCAGGGAGAGAGTGGAGGGAAAGAGATGAACACGTACCAACTCCCCATGATGAATAGAATCATTATTTGTTGCAAACCTGTATGAATAAAAAATTAAAATAAAATGGATAAAACAAACAAAAAAGCAGTCAGTTACATGCCCAGCTCATACAGGTAACTACATGTTCTGAACATAACGTAGAAACTACATGAGCAGTTTTCAAACTTGTTTGACCATTGAATTGACCCTGGAACTAGAATATATGTACAGCCTCAGAACACTTACTTGTATCTTTCCCAAACTAAGTCAGCTCATGTAGATGACTCCTTACTGTGCTTGTTTTTAGTAGAAGAGACAGGTGATTCTGATGCATGTTACAATTGAAATTGATTACATTCAATTATAAAAAATTATAATTGACAGTAAGAGTTAAATAAAGAATAATGAATCAAAGGAAAGGTTCTAAAAGGCAGTGCACAAACTACATATGCAAGTTTATTTTCTCAGTTGCAGTGCAATCTTGTGTCAGTTAAGACTTTAAGTTTGAAGCAGAGCTTCTATGGATATATGGCTCTTTTCTGGTAGAAGGGGTCCAGGGTTAAACTTAAACTGTCTCATTTGTGTACCTCTAGTGCTACCTCGTGGACTCAATGTTTAAGCTTCAAATCACTGTTTTGGTTGGTTTTTGCCTGTGGATTCATTCACTCATTTCAACTTGTTCATTAAGTAGTAACATGTTGTGTAGTCATCTCCCTTGCATAGCATTCCAAGTCCTGAATTCAGTATTTCTTTTATGTCATATTTTGTTTGGAAACACTTGTATGCAACTCATTGTTTGGCATAGGACTCTCATTTTCTTCCTCTGGAAATACTTCCCTCATGCCCCTCTTCATTGAACCAACAAATTGGTTACCCATATCGGTCTACATCTAAGCTAAACCTCTTGCAATGGTATTTCTAAATACTCATATTCTACTAAATAATAATTTAATAAAAGTGCCCTACTAGAAATCCTCTTCTGAGTTTGTACTAATCATTTGATAAAATGTTTGAAGCTGCCTAATTTATAAAGAAAACAGGCTTATGTACCTAATAGTTCTGGAGATCCCAGGGCATGACACTAACACTGAATGTGCTCTTTTGGGAACTTCAAGGGAGTTTGTGGGACATGTAGGTGTCATCTTATGAGACAGAAAACATAGAATGGAGAGAAATCAGTAATGAGCTTCTATGAAGCCCAGTTCTTAAAATTCTTACCACAATTTAATATCACCACAGCAAAGAGGCAACCTTGCAACAGAACAACACTTTGGGGACAAACCACATAAGACCTCAACATACATCCTCTTTCTTTTCTTCAAGAATTAGTTCACTTATTTAACACATATTGATTAAGGACTAATTGTGTTCCAGGTAATTCGTGGACCTTAGAGAGACATACTAACTAGTGACATTACATTGTCAAGATTCACACGAGGGCTAAAATCAAGTAGACACAATGCAGAAAAAGCTAGTAAATATAGAATACATCAGACGATGATTAGTGCTATGAAGAAAAACACACTACCTTAAATTGATGTAATACCCTTGCTATTGTATGTAGCATGGTTATGAGCAGCTTCTAGGAAGTTAAGTGGCTACTGTTGAGAAGATGTACAAATGTATGCAATCTAGAAAGAGCATTATTTCTGAGCTGGGTCATCATGAGAGGGGAAGGGGTAGAAACTGAGGCCAGTGAGATTTGGGAGGGATGAGTTCTTCTAGAGCCTTGTAGGTTAGACTTAAGACAGAAGCATTATTTGCAAAATTTCTTGGCAATTTTGTATTTGTAAACATATAATTTTCAAAATCCATGCTTTCTTCCTCTTCGCCTCTTAAACCTTTTCTTTTACTCTGTCTCATTTTTATTTACTAGCTAGAATTTCCAGTACAAAGCTCAGTAGTCATCGATAATGATTCTAAAGTTGATGACACCAGTATTTTATTATTCACTTTGTTGTAAGGCATAGATGTCTGATTTTTTTTTATCAGATTAAGAATTTCTCTTTCTTTTTATATTGAGTTTCATTATAGATACTGTTGATTTGATGGTACTCAGATTATATTTGATAAAATATCTTACAATTTTCCTTTGAAACATTGAATAAAATATGACTTTTCCATCATTTGTTTATATTTGATCTTTGCATTATCCTGTCATTAATTTCCTGAAAATATTCCCAGTTGCATATGGTATTTTGATTTTTTAAATTTTCTAAATCAGAAATAACTCTATTCATTTGTGGCCACAAACTAGTCCATTAAAACTGATGGATCTTCTGTTTTACAGATGCAGATCTGTTTGTGTGAGTATAACATATGCACGCCCTGCAAATTTTGACTGGTTACATTGCTAAATGGCAGATTTATTCAACATCAGACTTTTTAAGTTCTGCTAGTCATTTCAAATTCATAAACATTTTGTAAATTTGAACTAAGACATTCAAATATGCAGATCATTTTGCTAAGATATGAGTGGATGGAAGTTAAGCTAGATAAAAGGAACCAGCCATTTATGTTCTTTTTTACTGTAGTTTTAAATCTCTCATCCGTTGTATCACTGGGGTTATATATTAATTGTAACTAATCCAAAGTAAGAGTTTTTGAGTTTTTCTTATTGGAGTCAATGTAGTGTCAGCCTCTGTCTAGCTACCCACCAAGTAGAAGTCTTGCTTCTCTCTCCAAACTTTCCTACTTAGATGACTGTTGAGATTCTTAGGAAAACAAAACAAAAAACAAGAAAAAGCTAAGAGGGAATTATTTTTTAAATATATAACATGAAAAATTAAATTGAAGTCAAAACAGTACTCTAAATTCACGGTGCTTCTGCAGAGTTGAGGCACGAGTATTTTGGTGTGAGGGTCTGCCAATTTCTGCCTAGTTTAATGATTCAGCAAAGTCATGTGTGTGATAATTGGTCCCAATCAATTTATTGATAAGATCAGATTCTATGTTTCTATATAAATAAGTAACTAGACATTAAATCCTAGGAAATATCAGAGTTAACAATAGAAAAATCTCTATTTGAAATGTAGTCAAATGTCCATTGGGTCAATTCATATGTTTCATGCACCAATGATGAATATGTGGATATGTATATTTTGAGATGAAAGCTTCTAAATGTGTCAATAACGCATTGGTTCTTAATGAAGTACTATGTCAAAAGAAGATATAACCACTTCTTAAACACTTCTGTGTCTGTAGAACTTTTAAAATGGCCATGAAAGGAAGTGGAATGGTACAGATTCTGTTCAGAGTTAGCAGAATTCTCATCATCTCCATCTCTACTTTCAAGCTTGCAATTATGCCTGTACAGTTTCCACTGACTGATGACTAATTAGCTCACCAGAGGTATCAATTTGTCTTATAAATTTTATTTTTATGAGCTGTTACTCAAGTCTACTTGAAAAAAATGAGCATGCATCCTCCCTCCTGGCCAGAGAGCCCTGACGAGGCAATTGCCTGTGCAGGATTGCGCCTGGGGTGTTGATCCCCTAGGCCTATTAAACAGTGACTACCACTGATACCATGGAAGATCTGAGAGCCACAGTCATTGCCACATCACTGTCTACATATCCAGAGAGTCCTCGTTATAGTTGCAAAAGTATTTGCTCTGGCTATTGATTTACATTTCAATATACAAAAATATTGATAACATTACCCTTGGTCATGAAATATAATGACATTTTGATCCAGTTCTCCATTTTTTACCAGGAGAAAACAGTCCATGCTAGGATGGCCATAAGTGCTATTTTTCCTTTTAATTTTAAAGCCTAGTTGGACACCAGCTTACCTGTGGGCCCTGGTCACATAGTGTGAAGCTATATTTTGTTCCACAATCTGTGCCAGACCTAGGGCAGGTGCTTCTCCATATTTTTTATTTTATCACCAGTTCAGTCACACAGACTACATTCAGTGAGCCTGTTCACACCTCAGTTAAATTGTTCATGTTGGGATCACACCTTGATCACTTGATTTTTTTCATTTTTAACAGTGCATGTTGGCAGCACATAAATACTACATCATCATGGCTAGTTGATACATGGACAGAACACATTTTAATCCTTTTTCGTCCCCCTCTCCATTTCCTTTCTTTCCATCTCTTGATCCCTTTCCCATCTGAGAAAGCTTTATCTCTAGTTCCTGGTATTTTGCTCTTTATTTATACTTGAGGTGTCTCATATAAGAGAAATCATGAGATATTTAAGCTTGTGTATCATATATTTCACTTAACATTATGGTCTCAAGGTGCATTCTTATTATTACAGATGATTCAAGCCTATCTTTATGGCAGAGATCTAGGTATCTTCCCAAAAGAGTTAAAGCCATCATATTACAGTGATACATGCATATCCATGTTTATAGGAGCACAACTCATCGTAGTTAATTGATTTCTTTACTTTTGCTTTGCATATGTCAGTTTGTTTAGACCAGGGCTCTAGTGTAATTATTAACAACGATCCCTTTGTTCTCCAAAAATGTCTCATTTCATATGATAGATTAAGCTGTCACAGCATTTATGTGTCTTTTTTTGTACTGCTTGACAAATTTTCTTAGTGGTAATACCCATGCCACGTTCCTTTATCTACCCTCAGTATTTAGCACAATAGCATTAGATATGTAGTGGGCATTCTGTTAAATTTTATGGAACTGAGTAGATGGAAACGGGAAACATCAAAAGTAATTTTCTCCATACAAAAATTCAAGCAAATGAAGAAAGGAGATATTTTTGTATCATTCAAGCAGATGGCGAGAAATGGAGAACTCGTCCTACTTGCATGATTTGAGATAATAAATGGGTTCCACAAAGATTTTGAAGAAACATAAAATAAGAAATAAAATTTAGAGCAATATTAGGGCAATTTACAAGAGACAACAGACTCAAGTGTAAGCTCCTGGTAGCTGGGGTGGAAACAGATTGTTTTTGGTTAGCAGCATATTGATGATGCTAATGAGGAACAATGAGATTGCTTTTTGTCTTGTTCTGCTCTCTTTCTTTCAATCTGTTGTCTTTCCTCAATCTGTTGTCAAATGCTCTTTGTTGGCTAAACCCAACTAGGAGCCAGAGGATACGAGGCCTGGTGATCTGTCATGTCAGTCTCTGGAAATGTAGGCTGGTTTGATAAAGGTGAAAGCAGATCCATTTGGGGAACAGAAGATAAATAGTTCAACTTTACTGTGAGATGAATATAAGATGATCTTAGAGATTTTTCATGGGTATGAAGAAATTTAAAACGACTTCTAGTGTTAAGAGATGGATGATAGTATACAGTGGCTGCACTTCCTGAAAGCCATTTCCATGTGCTCTGTTTGTGATTATTTTATAATAACTCCCCACTGTCCATGAGACAGAGACCACCAGCACCTAGTTGGGAAATGCTACTTTTAGGTGTTTTGGACTGTGAAAATATGGTGGTATATGGTTGCTTTTGTTTTCTATTGTTACTAACAGGGTCACAGGAGCTTGAGTCATGGGAAAGTGAACACTGAAAACTTTTAATTTTTTAAAAAAATTGTTTTGGTATGAACTTGGAAATATTCACTAGGAAAAACAGACATCAATATGGAAGCTTTTATATGTATCACATGTGTGTTCTTATTTTGAAGTTTTCAATGAAATATAACATCAGCAGAAATACTGAAAAGGGTTAGCACAGACCAGAAGACTATCCAAGAAGTCTATTGGCATTGTTCTTTGCTGTGTCATATCATAGGAGAATTGTTGTCATGTCACACTTCCTGATTATTATCACTGTGAGAAATCTATGATGCTGGGACTTGTCCCTACAAGAAAGCTGAAGTCTTAACATACTAAATCATAGAGTTATAAAAGGAGGTACACTCAATTCTCAATTAAAATTAACTAAGAAATCAGAGCAGAAAATATTCTAAGATAAGAAAAATTAGAATATTATAACAAAATGAAGATAATTATAAAGTATTTATTAATACAATAGCAAGACTGTATATTTTATACCCATTGGTTGAATGATGGCGTGATGGTGTGCTGAGGATTGAACCCATGGCCTTCTCCCTAAACTACATTCATAGCCCTTAATTTTTATTTTGATACAGAGTCTCACTAAGTCAGTAAGTTCCCTGAGCTGAGCTCAAATTTTTGATCCTCTTGCCTCAGCATCCTAGAGTCCTGTGATTACAGGCACAAGATACCACACTTGGCCTGCACAATGTTGTTTAATAATTTCAAGAAGCCTAAGAATCAGTCATATCCATTTTTTAGATGCAAAATTGAGAGCAGGGGAGCACTCATTGAATACAACTCTTTAAATAACTTTGGTAAACACAAATAAGTACATCTATTCAGTGACCACAATCAGCCACTCTGATCTAAACGGATGTGGACTAAATGCTTGACCCAGGATTGAGACAAGAATTGTCTAACTCTATAGCCGGAGTACTTCCTAGTACACTCAGTATCATGTACTCAGAGGACAATTCTAAGCAGGGTTTTGGAGCGATATTCTAAGTGCTGGATATATAAAAAAGTGATTATGATTGGAACAGAACTCAGAGATGATTTATTTAAAGCAGGATAAAATTTTGTTTCATACAGCTCCAGTGTCTCATTTTTAGAATAGCTGGCCAAGGCTGGATTGCTCTGTGTAGAGTGGCATAAAAGGTGTGTAACCAGTTTCTCACTGGAAGGCACAATACCTGTGATCATAGGCACTTCCATTCACCAGTGGCTGAGGGAAATATTTTTCTGACTTTAAATCTTTGAGAGGAAATCAAAATAATATTGACTCTATGGATTTATAAGTTCAATGATTTTAATAGGGATCATTTCTCACTCTTGATCAATTACAGATAATACTCCTAAATGTAGTTCCAGATACTACTAATGTATTTTTAATGGAAATGTTTTTATTTCTTTAATTAAAAGACTAATACATTTTCAAAGGTTGATACAAAGATGAGGAGAGTTTGCATGATAGGTACAATGTTATAGTTAGGTACGAAGAGTAACATCTTATCTCCCATTGAACAGCAGGATGAATGTAGCTCACGATAGCATATTGTTCAACAATAGCTAAAGGAAAAGACTTTAAATTTTTCTTTACTTGAAATGTTGAATGTACTAATTGCCCAGTCACCACATAGATAAATACTATGATAAATGATAAATACTTGAAATGTTGAATATACTAATTGCCCAGTCACCACATAGTGTTTATATGTATTGAAACATCACACTGTGCTCATAAATATGTATAATTATGTCATTTAAAAGTAAAATAAAACTTTTGAAAGATGATAAAATGATTTGGGAAATATAGCAAATAATAAACTGTAATTCCATTATCCACAGGGAATTTTCTTATGAATGCATGTGTTTGCACATTTATATAGTCTATACTCATCCAGATATATTCACATGTGTATGTCATAAAAATTATCACTATAATATACTAGATTATATCTTGTTTTGAAGGAAACATTCTGTACAAGTCTGATCCCATTGTACCTAAGGAGCAACTGAGGTTCAAAGAAGTTGCATGGCAGCTCAAAGTCAGTTTTAAGATTTAAACAAAACACGTCTGACTTCAGGATATTATAAACACTGTAAAAAGTCACTCATTGGACTTTTCAGTTCAAAATTTTATATCTTTCAATAAGAAAGGGTTCTGAAGCATAGACTTTAGGACTATCTTTACAATTACCTATCTGATGCTGTGATTCTCTGATGGGTAAAGTGGAGCTCTTCCAGAGAAATGGCAGGCTATCAGGATCAATTAAAAGACATGCAGGTCAAGAGCTCCAAAGTTGATTGAGTAAGCTCAGTCATGATTTGGAAAGCACTGAATCTTTTCCTTTATAGAATTAAAACCATGAAAATATAATTACAAGCCAGAAAATCATATAGAAGCAAAGGAGTATAATTATGGAATTAAACAAAATATGATACCTACTGTAAACAGAATTGATAATGCTAAATGAGTAGCAACAGTTAATGCTTTAATTTTTTTTCTCTTGACCAATTTTGCATGCTTATATCTGGTAATCAGAACAACTAATTTGAAGTCAACAATATGCATTATAACAATCATGGCTGGGGCTGGGGATTTAGCTCAGCGGCACAGCGCCTGCCTGGCAAGTGCAAGGTCATGAGTTCGATTCCTGGTATTGGAAACAAAACAAAGCAAAACAAAACATGGCGGAATTCCTACCATCTTGTTTAATGAAGCTCTGTATCATTTTTAATGCTTATTACTTTTTTGTCTTTAATTATTTGATCAATCTTGCATTCTTATATCTGGTAATCTGAGCAACTTCACTGAAGATAACAATATATAATATAAAAACCACTGTGAATTCCTACCATTTCGTTTTGAAACTCTGCATCATTTTTATTGTTTTTTATTATTTTGACTTTGTCCTCATTGTTGTCATTTTGTTACTGTCTTCTCTTTAAAATAAAAAAAAAAACAACAATTTAAAGTAAGTTTCAGGAAAATGAGCTAAATGTACTGGAAAGAAGTCTTCCTAAGAACTTGAGGAATTCTTGAAGTTTCTATCTGTGGTGGTGAAGCTTAACTGTGCCAACATGACTGGCTTGGGTGCTGCCTAGGGAACTAGTAAAGCACACCTCTGGGTGTCTCTGCTTGGCTCACGGAGGTAGGGCCTTGCAGTCCACATCCAGTTTCTGCCCTCCTTCTGTGGTACTGTTCCTCTGTGCTGCTTTGCAGCCACCATAGACTAATCGTCTTTGTTCTGTCATGCCCTTCTGCTCTGATACTTCTGTCATGGGCCCAGGCAGTCATCGACTGCATCCTATAAAAGCATGGACCGAGTACAACTTTCGTTCTTATATTCATAAATGTCAGGTACAGAATTTGGTCCAGCAGTGAGAGAGCTGGACTAATACATGTGCTTAGTAGAAGCCCTGTCATGCTGTTAAGGGCTGCCAAGATTTAACAGTAGATTAATGAAATATGTGCTCCGGCAAGTTCTTGTTACATGTATATTTTAGTACCCATTCATCACTTAGCATTCACAATCACGCCTCTTTCACTTCCACTCACAAATGAAAACATATGGTTTCTAGTAAGAAAAGTCACAGATCCCATCACATTCCTCACCAAAATTTGTACCTTTATCTCCCTTGATTTAAGGATAAAATCATCCTATTTAATGCATGAATCACTAAGGCTTTCTGGGGATTTGTGATGTTTTTGTGCACTCTAGACTAAAACTGTTTAAAGATAAATTCGTTGTACCTGCCACATATCACAGAGTAATTTGTCACATTAGGGTTAGATAACCTAGCATAAATGTGACCTTTATTTTGCCTTAGAGTTTGCTTATAGTGCCAGATAAATGTAAAACTGAGATAGTATGTAGTTGTCAAATGGAGTGATTTTGTTTTCTAAAGCAGGTTTTAACCGGACAATGACTTGACAGAGGCAGGTTTCAGTCACACTCCTTTCAAATCCTAATCTTATTAAATAGTAGAGCTGTGGGCACAGCATCATTCACAAGGTTCACAAACTTCAGCCAGTGATTCAAACGCAGGCTGTTTTAAGCAATGTTGCCATTTGCGAGTTCTCAGCAGTGTGGCTCTCTCCACCCAGTTGCACCCAATTTCACTGATCAGTAGCTCTGGCTTTGCTTCGCCCTCATAAATTCAATAATTCATTTGGCAGGTGCAGAGTAGACAGATCTTTTAAAAAGCCTCAGGATTTTGAAAGTATTAGGGACAGGATCATTGATTATTTTCTTTGGGATGCTGGCATTTAATTTGGATATTAGGGAAGATTTACTAGTTCTAAAGTATTTATACTACAGAGATTTTTATTATTTAATTTTTGTTCGTCTTTCTTTGAAAAACAAGTGACTTCATTCCTATGGTCTGTTGAATTCCTAAGGTATCAACAAGTTGTTTGGAGGTGGCCAGTCACTGAAGCATAGAGGCAGACTTCCCGAACATGAAGTCAAGTCATTTTTCTTGGAAATATCAGCCCCAGATCTAAGGCCAGGCAAAGCCAATTATGAACCTACAGAGATATGCTTTCTAATTTTATTTTCTTAAATGATATATGGATAAGTATGTAAACACATACAGTCACACTGGGTTCATGTATTAATTCTGCAACTAATAGGCTGGAGGCACTTGAAGACAGTCTGGAAACTTGTCATAATTCATCAAAAGCTAAAAGGTAGAAATAAAAGTACCCTGGCACGTCAGGAGGCTGGTACTAATGCAATTGAATTAATCATGTAGCTATATATGAAAGAACCTCAGGAAGTGCTAGGCATGTAGTAGGACCTTAATTAATGTAAAATGCTAATTACTGTCATCACTTTTGAACAAACATATATTTATCAATTGTCAATTGATTTCCTATTGAACATAAATAAAACTTTCTGTTTTGAATGTTTTTAAAATAAGTAATAACAGTTTTAAAACCATTAAAATACTTATATAACAAAAATAAAATTCCTATTCTTTTTTCATTCCTGCTTCTATTTCAAGCATCCAATGACTTTGATGATGAAATTCATTTATTTAAAGTTCCATCTGGGAAAAAGACAATTTCTAATATGAAAAGAAAATTACTCAAAAATATTTTATTTCATTCTTCTATTTTTCTAATAGTAACAAGTGTAATCTTGAATAAACTTGTGATTTGGGGGATACTTTTTGTGTAGCAGGCACTGTAGCAGAACCGTACTTACCAATATATCATACCCTGCAGTCATGGCCGGAATCCTAGGAGAGAGGCACCATTATCAACCCTATTTTATAGATAAGTAGATTCCACAAGATAACTCCCATGGGGATGAAGATTCTATACTTCACATTTAAATGTGTTCAGTGTTTTCAAAAGATATAGAAGTCTGTATACAGTATATTCCTTTGAAAGGCATCTCATAATCTACCTTTGCTTTCTATTCGTTTTCCTTGCCTCCCCATTTTTTGAGGAAATTACCAGTTTACATCCTTCCCTTTGTTTCCATTTCACTCTGCACACTATCACAGTTCACATTTTTTTCAAAATTCCAGCTTTACTTGCTCTTGTTTGCTCAGAGCAAGACTTCTGTATTGCATCCCACTGCTTAGAGAACCTTGGACAAACCACTTCACCCTCATGTCCAAGGTCTTTCTTTCCTTTTTTCTTTTTTTTTTTCTTTCTTGTCTTTTTGAGACAGGGTCTTACTATACAGTTCAGGCTGACCTTGAGCTCAATTTGTAGCCCACGCTGGTCTTGAACTCACAATGATCCTCCTGTCTCAGCCTCCCCAGTGCTGGGATTACAGGCATGTGCCACCATGCCCCACTCCAATGTCTTTCTTGATCTCCCTCCATCTTAACTAGGGATCTCATTTCCTATAGCATGCTTAGTATTTGCTTAAATATATAAATGATAATAAATCATTTTCCTAAAGCTTAGAGAACCTTAGAGAAAAAGTAACTAAAAATATTAAAGCAATTATCCTTGGGATGCATGCTTGAGGACATTTATTCTTTCAACGTGAGATGTTTTCATAGTGCAAAATGTAATTTCTTGGCATGGGCATTATTTTATTTGAAGTTACTGAAGAAACATTGCTTGAGAATATTAGAATTCATACATTCTGATTAGATTTTTCCTGGGAGCCAGACCTGTACATGGATATTTCCTCATCAGTATTAATCAGCAACTGCTTGTCCAGTTTGAAGTTCATCCACTATCCTGGCCTGGCTTGGATGCCCACAGCAGTTTGTAAGTAAACTAACTTGTAGTTTAGAGCATGGAAACCATCCCCAGAGAGCTCACCTTAGGACTCAAAGAAACTCTGCTCACCAGAGGACTTCGCATAGAAGAAACTCTGCTCACCAGAGGACTTCTATTTAAAAGAAATCACACTGATGGTCAGTTCTTCTGTTGGAATTTGGCAAGGATGAATTCACACTCTAGAGATTGTCTGGCCAGGTGAACATCTTCCTTTATAACAACTCCATAGTGCCAGTTTTGAAAACACAGACATCTTCTTCATTATTTTTAATTGAGGATGTTTGGAAATTCGCAAAGTCTGGGACGGTGGTTCTTCATCACTTTTCTTCATTGACAAGATCATTTTTTCACACTGAGGAAATGTTTTTGAGTAAATGGATGCATTCATGCACTGTTGACCATGAAGGGATAGTCAGCCTCTTAGATGTGGTTCTAGAAAGTTTGTTACAAACTCCTTCGATTCATGTAATTCTTTTATGTAAGCAGAAACTCTATGTTCCCTATCAAAGCCATGGGACCTACAGAACAAGATGTAACTGTTTCCAAGCCAAGTTGTTGAGATAACACATGCTGCAGTGAAGTGCCTTCTCTGAGCCCCAAATGTTCAGGAGATACAATGAGACATCATGTTTGCTTTGATCTGTGGTGTCTGGGGATCACTAGATTTTGACTTCTTCATGATTAATCTCAAGAGTAAAAGCTCAGATTATTAGAGGAGCTTCTTTATCTTCAACAGAGTTCATTTGTTTTCTTGAGAGGGGATTTTGAAACTCAGAAACAAGGCAGAAAAAAGGAAACAGTGTTGAAAGGAGACCAAGAAGTAAAGAAAGAAATTTCAGTCCTGTGTGGTAGCACATGCCTGTAATCCCAGCACTTGAGAGGCTGAGGCAGGAGGATCACAGTGATTGAGGACAGCTTGGGCTACGTAATGAGTTCAAGGTCATGCCAAACTACACAGCAAGAGCCTGTCTCAAAAAAAAAAATTATTAGAACAAAGCAAAATAATAAAACAAAAGAGTTTTTCTTCCTTTTTATCTGTTTCCTTTGAGACTTAGTGGCCACATTTTAATACCAGGGGAGTTATGTACTTACTATAAGTTATGTACTTTTCATTTTTAGGTTAAATCTTTTCTTCAGGAAACAGAACACTTTCTGCAAGCCAAGGTAGTAGTCTACCTTATCAGTACAGGAATTTCATGTTAATGGGGAAGAAATACAGACTGAATGAGAGAATAAATTGCTCTGTGTTGCATTTTAGGCAAAAGTGACCCAAGTGAATTGTGTTGGGGAGCTAGAATAGGATTGCAAAAATTAACTTGACCCAGTCACTCGTGTAAAGATCCCCTGTCCACCATCTCCTGGGCATGATTTTGCCTCTGCCTTCTGGATTTCACTTCGCTCTTGAAACTTGGATGCAATTTTAGTCAGCCCATGGATTTTCTTTTACTTGCCCATTTAAGATGATGTTTGTCTCTTCTAACTTGAAACACTTTAATAAGACAGGGACAATTTAGTAACTTGAAGGGTATAAAATAGAAATTAAGTTCTTGATCACCTTACTTGACTCTCTCTGGTACTCCCATCTTCCCGCGTGTTGAGTGGTTTTGTTTTTATCACACTCTATAATGTAATTATTCTCTAGATTGTTGTCATTTTTCTTGCTAACTAAGCCTTTTAAGTATTTATGTTTTATTAGGACAGGGGTTGGGTTACTTTCAACACTGAGATGATATAGACTGGTACATAGGAGTTGCTCAGTGAGAGTTTGCTTAAAAAGTGAATTAATAAGCCTCTCTGATGGGCAAGATAGTAGCATGGGGAAAGTGATAAAAACAAGTTTATATTCTTTTAGCGAGCAAATAATGGCATCTTAGGACAAGCATGACACATCCAGGGATATACTTACAAAGCAATTTGTTTTTATCTCCTAGAGACTTTAAAATTTTTCTCTGTTGAGCTATTTCTCTGCTCCATTAAATTCTATTCACTTGAAAATAAGATTCTCCAGTTGGTAAATAAAATGTTCATGGCTGTTATAGTTAGAACTTTGAAGTATTTTTTTTTCTTTTCTCTTTCTTCCTTTCCCACTCCCACTCCCTAGTTCCCCTTCCCTTTTGAAGATTTTCTTTGGGAACAAAGCTTTGTAAACACGAAGGGAAAGAGGGGTTGAAGGGAGGAGAAGGAAATGGGACTAAAAAAAGAATCAAGATATATCATTTGCAGGTACAAATTTCCTATGGCGAATGTGATCATTATTATATCTAAAATGTACCAATAAAATTAATTAATTTAAAAAAAAACTTTGAACTCTTAAATATAGAGGCTTTTTCTTTTCAAGTTGACTGAGTGGGTGAGCATGGGAATGGCAAGCAGGAGCTGCTAGTGTCCAGGAGTCTCAGAGGAGATCTGCATGTGCCCCTGAGGGGGTCTCACTAAAGGCTTTAGCTTTTGGAAAAGGTGGTCATTTTCAAATCTTAACTGCAATCCAGAGCATTAATAAAATATCTTTTTTTTCCCTCCTTTGAGTCGAAATAAAGGTCTCATTCTCTGTAAATTTGGACACTAGATGGCGGTTTTTAGGGTGTGAGCAATTGCCTTGTCATCTTGAGGCTATTATATGAGGCAAAGACTTTTATTATTATCATTATTCTCATACAGCCATCAGGGTGGCAGGAAGAGGTAATGATAGGTGGGATAGAGGTCCTGCTGGATAGAGAGCCTCCCTGAGGTTGGCTCTGAGGAGCAGCAGGCCTTTCAGAAGCTTTTTACCTGCAGGGAGCCTTTCTGAAGAGAAACTCCCCCGGGTCAAGTTGAGAAGGGAGAACCTGCTCTATCATTTGTGAAGGGCAGCCACTGCCTGCGGGGCTTCAGGCTTCTGGTAGCCCCTTTCCTGGGTCCTTCAATCACCTCAGAGAGATCCAGAGGCAGGCCTGCTGCTCTGGAGCTGTTGTCTTTGTGTGTGGTTGTCGTTTGTGTTCACACATTGCCTGGTGGAATTTGCTAAATGGGATAGGGTTGGAGGTGAGTCTTCGCAGTATGATTCTCTCCATGTAAAAACAAGACTGGATAGGCAGTTCACTTGCTTTACTCTGTAGAAAATGTGTCATTTCATGTGCTGACCTCTGGCTTATTTCCCTTATCTCTGCCTAGGGTCAGCAAATAAGGGATATTCATGTACCACAGCAAAAGGAAGAGGTTTGGATGGGACCAAAAGTGTTTTTTTTTTTTTTTTTGTGTGTGTGTGTGTGTGTGTGTGTCTTTTTGAGACAGGGTCTCCCTACGCAGTTCAGGCCGGCCTTGAGCTGACTTTGTAGCCCAGGATGGTCTTGAACTCACAACAGTCCTCCTGCCTCAGCTTCCCAGGTGCTGGGATTATAGGTGAGCGCTACCACACCAGGCCTAAAAGTGTTTTGTATGTGCCTCTCCCGAAGGAGTCTGGGGAGAAACTGCTAGCTAGTAGTTCAGACACTCCCCTAGTTTTCATCATTTTTTTCTTTTTTTTATTTTAAGAAATAAAAGAAGGAAAACATATTAACCAACAGACATCCATTTACAAAATTTCATAGGAACAATACAAACAAAACAGAGTTACAGACAAAGTTGTTGGCAATTAACAATGGTTGTTGTATTACTCATTGATATCTTCAAAGTGGTTCATCATTTTTTTCTTATGGGAGCCAGCATGGCTCAAGAGGTTTCCTCTGGATGTCCTTCTTTATGCGTAGTTCATGTGAGATTGCTTTTAGTTTTACCACTGGCACTTATTAGGATCTTGGACAATTGCTTCTGCATAAGTCTTAACTTCATAATGTGTTATATTGATGGTGATAATAGTTCCACAATCAGAAGGTAATTGCAGAGATCAAATGGATAAAACACTGAATGCACAAAAACAGAGTGATTGTAATAATAATATTTATGATTGTGTTTTACAAGTTCAACTCTGTTCTATTTCAAAGATATCTTCTTTTGATAATGACCAATTGATAGTGACAGCCTCTGTGCTGTACATTCAATTTTTGTTTTTGAAAGTAGTTGTAATAATGATTATGATTGAGATTATGTTTCACAAGTTTAACTCTGTTTTGTTTCAAAATTGTCTTCCATTCATAGTAATCAGTTCCTAGTGGCATTCTCTCCATTGTAGGTTTAATTTTTGTTCATTAAAATTTTCTAGTGTTTCTAAAATAGCTTCTTAAAGTTATTTTAGTAATAAAGTACACATTTTATTTATTTGTATTGTGATTATTTATAGGGTATAGTGTGATGTTTTGATACATGTATACATTGTGAGTTATTGAAGAATTTAACATGTCCGTCACCTCACACACTATTATTTGTGAGAAGAACATTGAAAGCCTACTTTGACTGCAGTTTTAAGTGCACTACTAACCATAGCATCAGGCTATAGAAAAGATTTGAAGAACTAATTCTTCTTGTCTAGCTGAAAGTTTCTTTCATTACCTTTCCTCCATTCCTGTCCATGGCAGTTATTAACCACTATTAAATTCTCTACTTTTATGAGGTGAACGCTTTTAGATTCCATAAGTAAGTAAGGTAATGTAATCTTTACATTCTTTGCCTGTTTGAACATAATATTCTCTATTTCAAGGATGTTGTTATAAATGACAAGATTCATTTTTTAAGGCTGAATAGTGTAATTTTCATACATATCCACTACATCTTTTTATCTCTTTTTTTGTTGGTGGACCCAAAGTTGGGTTGAATATTTTCTTTGGGAGCAAAGCTTTATAAACACAAAGGGAAAGAGTGGTTGAAGGGAGGAGAAGGGAATGGGACAGAAAAAAATTTCGAGATATATCATGTACAGGAACAAAATGATTTTATATCATGACTATTGTGAATAGTTATACAATAAACATGGGAGTACAAGTATCTCCTTGCTGGACTGATTTCATTTTCTTTTCATATATATGCAACAGCAGAATTTCACTTTTAAAGAAAATTCCATACTTTTTTCCATAGCAGTTATTCTAACTTACATTTTCACTAAAAGTATGTGGAGTTATCTTTTCATTTTATCATCACAAGCTTTGATTTTTCTCATTTTTTATAAAAGCCATTCTATCAGGTATGCGTTGATATAGTTGTTTATTTTGTATTTTCCTAGTGAGCAGTGTTGAGCATTTTTTCATTCAGCAGTTGGCCATATGGCTAATTTATTTTGAGAAATGCCTGTTTAGATCATCACCCATTTTTAAATAGGGTTTTTTTCCTTGCTATCGGATCATCTGAGGTGTATATATATTTTTCATATTAACTCTTGGTCAGAAATATGGTTATGAACATTTTCTCTCTTTTAATAGGTTGTCTTTTCATCCTGTTGATCCTTTTCTTTGCTCTTTGAGGATTTTTGAGTGAAAGTTAATACTAATTTGTTTTAGTTTTTGTTGCTTATGGTTTTGGGGTAAGACATCACTTTCCTAAATCAATGGTTGTTCAAAATCTGGTCAGCATTTTCTGTTGGCAAAACCACTATACCGAGTTCCACAAGGAGGGTCTCTTTGAATGAAGAAAGTGATAAAAATACCTAATTAGAAGGAAAAGGCACTGTAACTTAATGTCTGACTTTTTGTAGAAAATGAATATACTATCAATATTCTCTTCACTGTTGATCTATGTTTTTATTTCCTAAACAAATAATATCAGTAAACAGCTACTAACATCAGACCTGATCTAAAGAGATGTTAAGGAAGCCACACCTTGACCTCCCCCTCCCCGTCAGTTCTCTATGTTCTCCCCAACTTTTCTCTGTTCAGTGCATTCTGGGAAAAAGCTGATGAATTCATGACACAAATATATAGAAGTAGTTTGTTTTCTCTTTTACCCATTGATTTTATTTATATCCTGCTGTCTACATGTTTCTGTGCTCAAAGTAAGAGAGTATATCAGATAGATTTTTCTCCTGCAGATGGTATCTCTTAACTCAGAATTTCAGCAGTTAAGAAGGGATTGGGTGAAGCAAATGTGCCTATATTTGTTTTATAGTTGAAGAGTAAGGATCACAATGAATATGCAAGTGTTAAATCCTTGAATACTATCCTCTACAAAATAATATAAAGGCTCACTACATAAATAGTTGATCTTAGAGTTGGTACAAAGGAAGTGCAACGTATTTTTTAGTAGAAATTAAGGATATGACAAAAAAATCAATGAGAATATCAAAAAAAACTTCAAGTAACCAGCTTGAAGTCGTGCACATTCCTCATATCTAGTACAATTTCAATATCAAAAAAATAACAGCATCACAAGACAACACACTGAATAAAATAGAAATGCACAAATCCATTGTATATGCAATAAATAAAAAAGATGCATGTGGGAGAAAGGAAACTTCCCTGGTGTAGACTACTAGTCAGTAAGCAGTAGATGTACAAGAGACTTAATATAGTTTCATGTATTCATTGATAAAAACATGTGAGATAAAAGTAGACAACTCAGTAGAACAGAGTTTTCAGTATTATGAAGTATTACCAATAAAACTGCAAAATGACAAACATTTCCTTTTCTTTTTCTTTCCCCTTTTTGATGCAGAGACTAAGAGCAAGATCAAGAGCAAGGGAATTAATCTGTAGGCAATACTATAACCCTTTTTACCCAGGAAAGTTATTGCTTATTAAAGCCTTGTAATAAGTTGTGGTAAGAAATAATTGTTATATTAAAATTTAAAAATATCATTTATTGTAATCAGCCCCATTTTAATCATGTATCCATTTCAAAAAGAGTGAATTATAAATGCAAATTGTTTTTAAAGGAACATGAATTAGATTTCTACTATTCAATAAACTGACAAAAATCAGTAAAAATAATTTAATTTTGCCTCTCATAGCCATATGAAATAACTAGATATTTTCATAGCTGAACTTAAAAAGCAAAATATTATTTATTTTTCATTATGGACCATTTTAGGCTATGGTATAACTTGTTTGTTTCATTAAAACTTGGCATCAATATAAAACTAATTTTCTCAAAAATTCTGTGTGCTGATGTACCATAACTGTTCCTAATCAGTCATTTACACAATTGATCTAGTGATTTTGTAAATAATTGCTTTATTTTCAATGAGTTTCCCTCTTAACATACATGTTTTGATTACTCACAAAGGTAGTAGTAATTGGATGAATTGATAAGGAAACAAATTTAAACTTGTTTCTCCTTTCATTGACATTATTGGATGTATCAGTAATAATCACTCACTAGAAGCACATTAGTACAGTATATCATCCCATCTATAATCTAATTTAAACTGAATTGTGCAGGGTTCTAGAAGTAAAGTAGATCAATAAACCATAGTACTTTGTTCTTCTATCATTATTAACTTCCTCATTCTTTCATATGAAACATAGGCTACATTTTTGTTTTCAGGAAATATTATTTGCAAAATTACTCCAAAGTACTTAGAATTGTCAGTGTGCCACTTATCAGCTTTGACCATGTAGAATCTGTCCTAATGTTATCATGTGAAAGGTATTTCAAGATGTGTGTAAGTTTTGTGTATCAGAAGTGTATTATATTTTTTCTTTACCTTCTATATTATATATTGCTAGAGAAATAAGAAAATGGATATATCCAAAAATGTGGACAAGGATTTATTAGAATGGCTTACTTATTAATAAGCTAGTCTAGGTACCTAGCTGCTTGTTATTGTATTAAGGTGCATTTTCTATCTCTAGGGCAAATATTTATTTCAAGTAAGATTGAATATTCTTGTGCATATAGGAAAATAATTCTATGATACTGTCTTTCTACAGTTTGAGAATAGATAACTTACATGAGAAAATTGTTAAAATTCAGATCTAAGTGAAAGGGTTTCAATATACCTAGAAACTTCGTGTTTGTGCATGTGTACATAAATTAAATGAGTTAAGCTAAATGTTCTCTTGCCATTGTAAAGTACAAATATGATATGAATGTGGGCATTTCTAATTTTTGCACTTATGCATATTTAAATTTTCCTAATTATGTGCAAAAGCATTGAAGTAATTATTTGATTATTGAAATTTGACAAAGTCTGTGCAAAAGATATGACTTTATGGAAAACCTATTATGTACAAGGAATAATAAAGAAATATCTTTGGATTGGGTCAGTGATATTATTGCTTCATAACTGCGTCACCTGGACAAGATGTTAGTACGGCCTATGCAAAACCTTGCAGTAGGCCTTTGCCTGTGGTCTTGCAGAAGGTGTTCTGTGTAGCTTGGGCCCATGTCTCTCATGTTTGTGACTGAAACATGAATCACTGTCTCAAATACTAGAAATAGAACTTAAAAAAGAGTATCACATTGAAAGTAAAAGACAACCCAGTTCACAAAAAGAACTTACTCATCATTATAACAATCAAAAGTGCTTACTGTTTATTATATCTGTTCAAATTTTGAACCCAATTTTGAAATGAGGTGGAAGAATTCGGACTTACTCCACAGTCCCCAATATATATAGTTTCTTCAGGAATGAATAAACTTTGGAGAACTCAAGGCAAGTGTCTGGCTAATAGTACCCACTGGGCCCGAGTACCGTCCACAAATACAATGTCTGTATTCCCTAGTTCCTGATATTCTGGGAAATGCGGTTTGGAAGTGTGTGTGTGGGGAAAGGAGTCTGTGTCTCTCCTTTTGTCTTACCCCCCTTACAGTGTGCCTGACCTTTACACTCACCTCTCTGGCAGTAGGCCCTCATTGCAGTTTCATTTCCTTCCTGTCTGCAAGCCCTAACCCCACTGCTGTCCATAGAACATGGATCCATATTTGTAATTCAGAAAATCAGAATATCCAGTTTGTTTTCCTCCTTTGATATTATTCAACCTTTTCTTCTTTAGAAACCCACAGATTTACTGCCAGTGCTAAGAGGCACAGAATGCAAAAGATGAATCATGAATATAGGAAGATATACTGAAAGTACATTTTATTTTATTTTATTTTATGTCTTTGTACATAAAATATGCAAAGCTGAGCATGTATTTACATCAAAAGCAAAACACATGACAGGAGAGTTTGTGGGGACTTTTTCCTGTGCCACAGAGGGGGGAGGAGGAGGAGAGAAGCACTCGTCAGGGTCAGGACGCGCAGGGATTCATAGGTGCTAATGAGTTGGGAAGAAGCTCCATCTCATTTCTCCTTGCTGAACATCCTCAGTAACACCAGTTTTGGATATTCAGTCACTACTGTCCATTAGTCTCACAGGAGGTCACTACTTTGAATTAGGGGAAATATAAGGAGAAAATGCCAAGTAGTTTAGTCACTTTCCTGACCCCAACCAACAATGTCACCACAACTGAAAGAAGAAAAAGTTTACTTTCGGTCATAGGTTCAGTCCATGGTAGGATCACTCTACAGCAGAACAGGATGGCAAAGGGGCATGGCTGAGCCAAAGGTGGTCAACCTGTGGAAGCCAGAAAGCAGAGAAAGAGTGAAGAAAATCTGGGACTGGTATATACCCTTCCAGGTTACAGCTCCTGTGATACATCTCCAGCAGGCCCCACCTCCTAACAAAAGTCAGCTATAACACTCCCGTGACCCGATCACCTTTGAAACACATGAACATTTGGGGGAAAATTTAGATCTAAACCATAACACATCAGTAGTGGACAATTTTGCCTTGGTAATAAAAAAGTTGAGTGTATGTTCCAAAGAGAAAATTTTTAAATGGCAATGCTCTATACAGCAGCATTTACAATCAATAAACTATCTCCTGGAAATTAACATCTGTTCTATTATTTAGGGGATGCTTTATGAAATCACAGGAGAATTTCTAAAAAGCATACTTACAGAAAATATATTTTTCTCAAGGATATATCCTATCCTTTTCACCAGAGGTTTACAATCAATATTTAAGCAACTTCCAGAGTTGATTTAAACTGAAAACAGAAATGTAGGAAACTTCCTTTTTAAAAAATCAAATAGTTTTTGAAAATCAAGTAGTTTTCCAACTACTACTCTCTGGATACACAGGGGACAGCTTATATGAATGATCTCATTATTCTAGTAGATTTATGAGTTCTACTTCTTTATTCACATAGAAAGTCTGGTGCAGGCATAAATTTGAAATCAGATAAAGCTTAATCCAAATTTCAATTGCCTACTTACTACTTGAATAATTTTAACACTTTGGGGTCTCATGCAAAGGAAAAATCAAATCCTATTTATTGATGAGAATAAGGAGAATATTCATCCTCTAGATTTGTGAGAATTAAATGATGTTACTTCTAAGTCAATGTTATTGTTTATTATTGTTATTAATAATTTGCATCAATAATCATTGTGTTACAAGTCCTATTCAAATTCACACAGTTTAGTTCTAGATCCTGGGAAAACAACCAGTACATCATTCTGTGTTATTGAATTAAACCTAAAAAGAACGTTTGAAGAAGGGCTGTGGGAAAAATACTGCTGCTCACTGAAACATCAAAGCCTGATTCAAAGAAGTATTTAAGAAAAAAATGTGTGAGTTTATTTGTAGAGGATGTAAGTCATCTTTCAGACAGGTTGGTCAAGTACTCAAGAAAAATTGCAAAATTACCAAAGTCACTAAACTGTTGTAATAAAAACAGCAACCTCCCCATGAAAAGTATATTCACGTATGTCACTTTAAAGATGAGTTAGGATATCAATAAAGCCAAAATCAGAACTTACTTTGGTAGGAGTGCAAGTTTACTGGACATATTTAAGGTTTTATCACTTCAGAATCAAACATAGTTATGATGACTTCTTGTTGGCATTGTTGTTGATATTGTCTTATCTCAGGAAGAAAATATATTTCTTTCTATTTTATTTATTACTGGTAGGTGGTACACTTAGTAATATTGGAAGCAGGCCAAATTATTATATCTTTCATTTACTGTCATAGATTCTATGGTACCTGGGAACTAAAAAGTATGTGGTCATAGAGAGATGTGGTGTGATTTTTATATTTAATATTTAAATTCTTAGCATCTGGACTAAAATGTAAATCTGTGGCAATTTGGTAATGATTTATGTAATTGCAATTACTTAATAATAATTAGCATGGCTTACAAATATTCCTTATCCTGATTTCTGGACCAATATGCGTGGTGTTTGGGTTCATGCCAAGTCATGCTATGTTCAATTATGTCTTACTTAGTTATTTATCCCAAGATCACATTAGAAATGCTATCGATTTGAAATGATGGCTTTCAATGCATTTCACTTTTCACTCTTTATTGTTTACTACTGGCATTCTAAATTACCTCTACCTCCTTACTTTATTCTGTGTTCTGTTACAATAAGTTGGTATCAGAAGTACTTTTTGATTTGAATTCTCCCTGATGCACATGGTTGTTCAGAATGATAGGTCAATTCCAAGTTGGGGACAGCCTTACATTCCGCCCACCATACACATATTTGAATGAATTGCTTACAGGTAAAAGAGCTGCTGCCACTACTGCTGGTTGTCTCTGATGCCCAAAGCTATTATTTGTCAGAAGAAAACAGTGTGGTTTGATTAGAGTCAATATTTTTTATAACAGCAACATTCTTGTCTCAGGGCAGTAAATAAAATGTCATTGCACATATTAATAGAAGTTTCAGAACAAATTAATGGCTGATTATGGACCAGCTGTCCTAGAAAATTCACCCTTGTCATTGAAGAAGGAATAGGGATGACTTTTTAAAACGGAGATATATTATATTTTTTTCTGCAAAGTACATTGCAGAGTAGAACTCGAAATTCTCTTGTACAAAAGGATTTCAGTTCAGTTTAATAAGCCTGGCCACAAGTAAGCCACTATTGCTCCAGGCTCTTAACGTACAATTTCAGTGGTTTTTTTTCCTTAAAAATAACACATTTGAGTCTTACTCCTGTGTACTCAGATGAAATGACATACAGACATGAATGGAGCAAAAAGTACAAGTGTTGAATGGCCGCTTAGCTTTTCCCATCCCTTCAACTCCAGTAAAACAGGGAACATATGATACACTAGATTTTCTGATCATGTTCTCATTTTGCAGTCACCATACTGCATAGGTACTGTGAAAAACAAGCAGTGAAAAATGAAAAAGAATAAGATAGAGTTAACAGCTACAAATAGCAAAACTGCTTCTATCAGTGTCTGGAAGTTTAGGTAGAAGGAGTTTGTAGGGACAAGCGAAGAAGTGATTACTGACCACAATACTCATGTTACTGCTCTCCTAATGTGGGTATAGTATTACCTCAGAAATGTATAAGATGTAGGCAACCCACTATAAACATCTCTCAGCATGAGAAAGACAAAATGCACTAGACAGCTAGGAAGATGATTTTATTCAGGCTATTGCAATAGAGAGAATAATCACTATTGGGAATAAATAAACAAAACCAGAGAATTTCAGGTTTACATAGTAAGGTAAATGAAGGGGTCATTCCCAGGTTTCATGGAAATCAGAAAATAATGGAAATTATACTTTCTTATAATATGCAAGAGCAGGATGATCCTTTGACATTGGCTGTTTCACAGAATATATAAATGTCCATCTCCCTATTTTTTATTATCTGGCTTTTCTTTTGCTTTTTATTTATATTTTAGGTTTCTTTTTTTTTTTCTCCGGTACCAGGAACCGAACTCATGACCTTGCGCTTGCCAGGCAGGTGCTTTTGCCACTGAGCTAAATCCCCAGCCCCTTTAGGTTTCTTATATAAGACAAAATGTGAGATATTTAAGTTTGTGCATCTGACTTATTTCAATTAGCATTATGATCTCAAGGTTCAGTTATTTTCCTGCAAATGACTGAAGATTATTTTTCTTTGTGGCAGACTAGTATTCTATCGTGCATAACTGCCAAATTTTCTTTATCCATTTATCTGTTGCAAAATGAAATGTAAGCAAGAGGTGAAAGGGGGAAGGATAAAGGGATGGAAAAAGAATTAAGACTGCTACATACATATACCAATGCCCCACAAGGACTCTAGTTAATATATACTGCAAACATGTACTAAGAAGAGATAAAAATTGAAAAAATAAAGCAAATGAATTAAAATAAAGACTACATAAAGGTCAGGGCCTTTTAGGAACCAAACACACAAAAAAGAAAGGATTTGATATTTGGTGGTTTTCCTGGGAGTGAGTAAGGTTCACCATTGTCAGTACCAAATATTCTTCAAATTACAGATATCACAATGCAAAAAATGTTATAATTGGACATATTTACCTATTTGCAACAAACATTTATAAAGAACTATATCAATGTACCGTTGATGCAAAATAAGCTTCACATATTTAAAATGTACAACGTAGTTATTTCAACATTTGAAACCATCACCAAATTCATAATACTAAATGTATCCATCAACTTAAAAAACACCTCAGATCTCACTGTAATTCCTCTCTCCACATCATATTTAATATGTATTGATTAAGTGCTGGATCTTTTTCATACACACGTTTACTGAGCAGGAAGAACTAACATCCATCTATAAATCTTTCCTAAATCCCTGTATTCAGACTACAAGTATAGAATGCAGTGGCTAATATCTCCACTCAGGAGTCAGAACATTTCAATACCAGCTCTACCCGTAGGCAAATCACCCTTTTAAGTCTTTGTAAAATAAGGATGTAATGGAGTTGAAGTAACTGTGTTGCAAAGGAGAGTAAGTGATACACTATAAGTAATGCACTGACATCAGTGTTTGGCAATCAGTAGCTATTCAGTGGTGGTGGATAACAATCTTTTTTAAGTACAGATAATGTAAGAGGTAGTCTAGCTGTTTAGCTTATGCATAGGATGCTAGCAAGGGCCTAAAATGGAATTGGGTGGGTCACCTTTAAAAAGAAAGCAACTTGTACACAGGGCTAAGTGTTAACTCAAGCCACATAGACCCCTAAGCTCATCAATAAAAAAGCAAGCATGAGGGAAAACTATAGGATTTAGGATAACAGGAAGAAGTCTAGGGTTCTCACTCCAGGGAGCAAATTCCTCAAGCAAATTGAAATGAATCAGTTAAAGAATCCCCCTCTACATCCAGGCTGGGTGTCCAAGAATTGAAAGACACTGGATAACTTGTTTTATTTTGAATATTGAATTAGAAAGACTGAGTCCACTTAGTTGTTTTAAACCCATGGGGCTACCTCTGATAGATGACCCTGGGTGCTAAGCACATTTCCATGCTCTGCTTATCCATAAATGACCCTACACAAAAAGCCACTGGCAACCTGTTTCAGGACTCTTCCCACCAACTTCCAGGAGCTTTCTCTCTTCTTTTACTTTCTCTTAACTTCCTCCTTTGTCTGTGATTTCATTCTTTGACTTAGTAAGATATCAACTTGGTTTCAAAGTTAACAGTAAGACCCTAACTAAAGCCACCCTTTGAAGAAGTAGATGAACAGTATGTGGCAAAACTTGGCTAATTCTGATTAACTGAGAAAGCTTGAACTGAATTAGTAAAACATAGACCCACTGTGGATCATTTTTTAAAAGTGTAGGCTTGTAACTTTTGAATTCAAGCATTATCTGGAGTTCTGCTAACAACATTTTAAAAAGTTTCTGTCTTCTACAAGTAGAAAAGAATAGCTAATTAGCCTATCACAGCACCAACTGAAAGGTGATGCTGGTTGCTTATTGACTACCCTTAGTAGCATATCCTCTCTTTAAGAATTATTCCTTCACTTAGAAGAAAAAATCTTAGAAAAATAATCTCTGGCTGAGAGAAGTGAAGGAAAGTTGATACAACTGTGCATTCCGGGTAATAGTAGCATGAGCCTGGAATATCCAAGCAAAGAAATTTCCACGAACTTTACTTTCTGATCCATGGAACATCTAGTTTCTAAGCAGATCAAAATCAAAATCTCTCTATAGCAACTCTCCACTATGTTAGGGAGTTTCTATTCTATTTGTCATTATTATATTAAGCATAAAGCCATCTCAATTTTTTGCATTTTTAACTTGATTTTTCCCTCTCCCTGGAATTTTGATGTTTTCACAATATATGGCAAAGCATCCAAAAGAATAAAGGACAAACAATTTCCAATCTTTCTGCAAATGGCATGATTTCATTCTTATTTACAAGTGGATAAGATTCGACTGTGTGGATGCATATGTCCATACATGCATACCACATTTTCTTTATCCAGTCATTTGTGGATGGATACTAAGGTTGACTCATTTTTTAGCTATTTGTGCTGATATGAATGAAGCTAGATGGTTACAAATGAAGGAACACAAGCACATCAAGATAAATTCTGCCTATTCTCACTCATCTGTGAAATTTGAAAAAAAATCTCAATAATGGAGAAAAACTCTTATTTACTTGATTTTGGGAGAGAGCAAAGTGATTAGGGGAGATTCGCAAAATGGTACAGAGTTATAGTTAGATATTAATAACAAACCCTGATATTCTCTTGCATAGTACAGTGACTAAAGTTAATGATAATGTACTAGAGCTAAAGGATGAAAGTTGTGATTAATGTGCTAGTTATTTGATATCCTTTTCTCTCAGACATACACATGCATATACACAGTGCAAAATGCATTTAATAAAATGTTCTTCTGTGGAGGAGAATTAGTAAACAGTAAAATAAAAGGGTATAAATGTTTGGCTTGTTGATTTGCTCAGCATAGGATCCACCTAGCAGGTAACTATAGTACACTTCTGGGTGTTTATGGTGAATTGTTTGAGATATAACCAGGAAGTCTCTGTCTGGTCACTGGGACACCCTTCTGTAGAACTGTTCCCCTACTCTGCTTCCTCACTGCCATGAATGAAGCAGATTTGTTCTGCCATACACTTCTGCCCAAGGTTTCTACACTGAAGCCAGCCAACCATAGACTCAATCTTCTTAAACCATAAACCAGTAAGCCTGTTCCTTTAAATCGTATCAGATGTTTTGTCCAGCAACGGAAAAGCTGATCTACACAGAAAACTAATACTAAAGAAGTGGGATTATTGTTATGACTGTACTTGGTCATGTGGGTCAGAAATTGTTTGAACTGGTAAGCAGGATTTTAGAAAAGTTTGGAGAAATGAAGCTAGAGGAATGGTCTCATTGTGGTAAGCAGGTATTGATGGTGATTCTAATGGGAACTTAGAAGACTAGAATATTGATAAGAATGTGACAGCAAAGGCCAGACTCCTGAAGCCTCAGTGGGGAACAAGGGAACTAGAATAGGTGCCATGCCTACTGCACTCTAGAAAAAAATTCTTATATTTTTCTTATGTTCTGAAAATTTGTGAGAAGTAAGTTTAAGGACAGTAGACTAATTACTCTGGTGCAGGAATTGAAGAATTTATAATGTTCAGCCTATAGCATAGATACTACCAGGCACTTTTAGTCATATTTATAGAAAATTTGGGAAACATAAATGCAGAAAGTTCTGAAAATTTTACATATTGGTCTAAAAAGAACTACATGTAAAAATGAGAGTAAAGGAGTGTGATAAGGAAACTAATGCCATTAAAAACACATGAAGTACTTTTAATTGAAACAAGAGCAATTCCATGAGAGCATCTGAGGAATCAGAAGTTCTTACTCAAGTCTCTAGAGTGAAAATTATAGCTTTCATTCAGGAAGAGAGCTCTAGGTGCCATGCTTCAGGAGGGCTGCCATTCAAATTGATTCCCTAAAATTCACTTCATTACACTTAGTCATCTAAGCACACAGAGGTCACTAAATCCATGATCCAGTGGGACCTCTCTACCAGCAAATCTGGCAGACTTTGGCATGCAAGTGGTGTGGGATTATAGAAGTTCCCACCAAAATTTCAAAAGGAGGTCTGGGAGGGTAGGCAGCATCCTTTTGAGAAGGTGCTTAGAGCTATGGGGATGAAGAGAAAGTTGCATTAGATATCTCATGGAGTTGTAGCTGTCAGGAATATGAAATATCTGCCCAAAAATGTCACAGGCAAGTAGAGCCAGCCAAAGAGAGGCTGTGTGGAATATATTCCATAAGGCCATAAGGATGGGACTTCAAAAGTCCTCTGTTTATTTTTTCTACTCCTCTATCTTCTTTTCAAGAATAGGAATGCTTAATCTATACCATTGCTATTAGAAATATATAACTTGCTATTTTGAGTTTACAGAGATTCTAAGCCAAGAGTTTTTTGTTATTGTCTTCTTTTACTTGGAGGAGATTTTGATTTGGACTTTTGAACATTCTGGAAGTGGTAAGGCCTTACAGAAGAAATCAGTGCATTTCCAGTTGTATACAGAGCATATTGGGTGGAATTATGAAAATGTTCTCATCGGTATTTGGGTACTAAGTATGGCTTAAAGGGATGCCATTAGTTGTCAAGTTAACAAGGGGTAGAATGTGGTGGCTAAGGTTAATTGTGGACTTGGTAAACTTGGGAGCCACCTATGGAGTTAGGAAAGTGCAATTCTGTGTGTCTTGGTGGGTCATGGTGGCATGACTTTAGAGTCTGTATCAGGTCACTGGCCCTTTCCACTCAGGAACAGTTGTCTTGTTCATTTCCAGCTGTCAGGAACTGATCAGCTTTGCTCCTCCATGCCCTTCCCCCATGATTTTCCTCCTTTGGGGTCAACTAAAACTAAACTGAGTCCTCTGAAATCTTGAGCCAAATAAACTTCTCCTTGAAATTGCAGGTGCAAGGTGTTTTGTTCAACACAGAAATGCTGGCCAATACAATAGGTAAACAACCTCACAAGCTAGTGGAGCCAGTTATAATCTCACCTCACATGGAATTAAACTAAAAATCAGCACCAGAGAGCAAATTTCCAAATGTGTGGAATTTAAGCAGGCTACTTCTAAACAACAAAGATGAACTCCCAATAATGTTCAAAACTATTTTAAATGAAATGAAAAAAAAATTGTGTAGTATGCAGTAAAAGCCATATTCAGGAGGAAATTTACAGTATTAACTAAATTTATTAGAAAAATAATGCTATAAAACAAAGCATGTAATATTCCACCTTAGGAAACTTTTGAAAAAAACCACAACTTAAGCATAGACCTATCATAAGACAAAGTAATTTAAAAATTAGAGCAGAAATCAGCTATATTGAAAACAGAAAAACATTGAATGAAGAAAGTCAATAGTAACTTCTTCATAAAGATAAGTAAAATTAATTAACAGGAAAATGACTAGGAAAATAATAAAAAGAGAAAATAGACACAAATTTTTTCAAATGAAAATGGTCAGGCCAGGTGTGGTGATGCACACCTGTTTTTCCAGCACTTGGGAGGCCGAGGCAGGAGAATTACCATGAACTTAAGGCCAGCCTGAACTACACAGAAAGACCCTTCTATGTTCATTAGCCATCATAGATATTAAGAAATCATAAGAAACTATAAAAATTCCATGTTCATATATTTGTAAATCATATGAAAATCACCCACATGAGAAGAATCAAAAATCTCAATTGCTTCCTATATATTGAAGAATTTTATTTTGTTTTATTTTTTTCTTTTTGAGGCAGTGTTTCACTATGCAGTTGAGGCTGGCCTTGAGCTCACTTTGTATCCCAGTCTGGCCTCGAGCTCACAGCAATCCTCCTGCCTCAGCCTCAGCCTGTGATTTATTTCAAGAATGCAAGACTAGTTCAACATTCAAAATTATTGTAAGCCAACACACAACAGATTAAAGAGGAAAAGGTCATATGACTCTACTGTTTGATTCAGATAATGTGTTTGACAAAATTGTATGGGCATTTATGATAAAATCTACCTTCAAGCTGGGAATACTGGATAACTTTCTGAAAAATTTTTTTTTTTTTTGGTCTTTTTGAGACAAGGTCTTGCTATGTAGTTCAGGATGGCCTTGAGTACACTGTAGCCCAGGCTGGTCTCTTTTATTTGTTTTTTTTTTTTTTTTTTTGGTATCAGGAATTGAACTCATGATCTCAGGCTTGCCAGGCAGGCACTTATGCAGCTGACCTACATCCCTGGTCCAACTTCCTCAACATGACAAACTAATATGAGCTAAGTTGTCAGAAGCAATGCTTTCCAGTTAAAACCGAAGACAAAAATGTCTTATCTCCCTTCTTACACTTTGTACTGGATACACAATGCCAATGCAATAAGACATAATACCCTTCATATTTGGAAGGAATAAGTAGAACTGTGTGGAAATAACATGATAATCTGAGCTGATAAGCCTCATATTTAGAAAAGGAATCTTAGATGTAATGAATGAGATTAACATAATCACAGGATCCATGAAAAACATATATATTAAATTATTTCTCTAATTGTTTCTCTAGCAAATATATATATATATCTCAAAATTAAAATGCAGTACCATATACAATCAGTAAAAATATGAAGTCCTTAGCATATGTGGAACAAAATATAGACATAAATTTTATCTAGAAAAATTTAAAATTCTATTAAAATAAATCAAACAAGTTTTAAATAAATGTGTAGTTGTATCCCCTACAATCTTTGGAAAACTATATAGTAGAGATCCTAATTCTCCCAAGGTTCTATACAGGTTTAAACAAATCAATCTTCAAATCCTTGCAAGATTTCTTTGTAGAATAGAAAAGATAAGCATACAAAGAAAGAAAAATGTACTAAGAAAACTAAAATAATTCTAGAAAAGATTAGAAAGCATAAGTCTACTTGATTTGAAAGCTTAATCTGTAATTGGTAAATTTGTGTAGTAATGATAGCGGGATACACATGTATATTAATTGAACAGAATTTAAAACACAAAGGAAATCACCCCAAATATGGACAATTGATTTATTATTGACAAAACACAAGAAAATCAATGCAAAATTAAGTTTCCATAGGAAAAAATGTAAACACACACACACACATCTAATGTCTTACATCTTACAAAAGTTATGTCCAAAATGTTACAAACTTAAATACAAAATATGTCACCATAATTGTTTGAAAAATTATGATTTATGAATAGTCAAAGTATTCTTAAACCTGATACCAAAGCCATGACGTGTAAGAGCAAGTATTTTTGCAGTTGGATTAGTCAAATTTTTAAAATATTTGTATTGCAAATTACCCTGGTAAGGACTTTCACCTTGGGGCAGATGGTGAGTCCATTTTCTCTCGGTTCTGCTAAGGGCAAAACTTCAACGGGTTGGAAATGCTTTCCTCCTTCCATTTGTGTAATTGGAGCTATTTCCCAGGGTTGCACTTGAACTCCACATCAAGCCTAGCCCAGCTCATGAGATGGGCATAATTATAAGAGCAGCAGGATTAAGTAAACGCCTATTCTCCCGGTTGCAATCACCTCTGAGGACTGTTGTGCTCTTCCCTTTTATTATTCTCTTCTGGCAGTGGAAGTAGCTGTGACTCCAAGGAATTAACTTTCTTCTTAGCCAGGCCTCAACTTTGAACTGGTGATGCTTTTAGTTCAGAACAATGATGAGTTGGTTCTTTTTGCTTTGTATGTAAAGACATTTAAATTCATTTAATACTAATAGTGCTTATCAAGGATTGAGCATATCTGACTATAATAAAAGTTGCTCACCAGCATTATTTTTTGTGCCACACTGCTATAGGGTGAGGTTTACATTACTCTCACACTTGCATGGTCTCACAGAGCAAACACTCAGGCTTACAGACCTTCCCTGCTCTAAGTAATTCTCATAGACCTAAAGCCCTACTATAGGTCTCTCTAGAAACTGTTCTTGTTCAGGGATGAACTCAGGAAGGGGATAGATGTGACTTTTTAGGGCACATTTCTTTTCTTTATTCCCTTGGGAGACATTATCTTGGGCAGATGAAGGACATCAAGATGCTGTAACATGTGACTGTGTGAAATATCCACGATACAAAGCAATTTTAACTGCTTCTTCCTCAAATGGAGAAAACTGGAAGCGAAAGAGTGAGACCTCTTACTAGATCTTATTATGTCTCAGTAAAATTCAAAGCTCAACCTAGGGTCTGCTACAAAAGACCCTCAACACCAGACTATGTTTTGTCTCCATTTAATAGCCATGATATAATATTCTCATCTACCAGCATATTAATTCACAGTAAATGATAAAACTGGTATGAGTAGGAGAAAGAAAGAGAGGAGGGAGAAACAGGCAGAAGCAGACCTCTGAGTTATTGCAGTAATTTAAGGCAATGATGAGCTCGTGAATGAAGGCAGCTGCAGTGAGGATGGATACGGGGAAGCGAGTGCCGAGATACTAAGGAAAAAAGTGACAAATCTGGTACAAATCAAAAGAGAATTACATTTAAAACATGGCTTTTTCCACTGATGCTCTGAAAAAAGTCTAATATGTTTCGCACAAGAAAAGCTATACTATTTTCTCCTGAAGGTAAAATGTATTTTTTCCCCTTGAAGTACAAAACACTGTACCTTAAATGGATATTAGTCTAATCTGTCATTTCAAAACACATCTGATGTCCAGGACATCTTTACCACTGAGGAATAATGACAGCTCCTAAGCAGACGATTTATGGGCTGTGCTACTTAATATTCCTTTGAAGTTCCCTTAGTATTAAAAAGTTCAGATTAAGAAATGCACTTGTCAGAGTTGATTTTTATGATTTGGACTTTTAAAATACTTTATAAAATTTAGATGTGATGTGCTTCCCAATAAAGAAAAAAAATCTAGTTATTCCAATTACCCCTTCGGGTAACAGGAGCGCCTCAGAGTGCCAAGCATCTAATTGTCTCCACAGTGTTGAGTGACGGAAGGCCTCGAAGGTATCAGGGTAGTTTTACTAGGCAAAAAAACATAGTGTTTTCTGAAACGCTTTATTTTTTGTTAAGGATAGAACTCACTGTATTAAGCCAACAGTTTTTTGTCCTTTGTGAAACACGGGCAGGGAAAGAAAGTTCAATTTTTTTGCACAAGCAATTTCAACTCATTTTATTAATAACAGGGAGGTAAATGTTGGGTTTAGTACTATCCTGGTTTCTAAGTAAAGAGACATTGGATTGTACCTTGTGGAATAGAAATTTGCACCTTATTCAGCTCTGGGACATGACAAGAGAAAGGAATTGACTTCTTTACCTTGAGATATTGCAGCAAGGATTATTTGTTATTCAAAATACTAAAAAATGAGTCTCGTGATGATTAAAAATTACATTTTTATCATTTTTCTTTTTTCATTTACTACATTATAGGAGTTGAAAATAATGATAACTTTTATTATTGCATTTGGATGGATGTGCTATTCCTGATGCCATTCCACAAAAGAGGCAGAATTTCCCCTAAGATGCCATTTGTAGGAGAATTTGAAAAAAATGAAAAAACACAAAATAGAAAAAAGTGGTTCTCCATATCTATCTGAGCATGGTATTTTCTTGGCTTTAGGTGGAATTATCTTCCCGACTCCATGGTTGCTATGTATAGTAATCTGGCTATAAGGTTTTCATTTCTTCATGATTCACTTTATCTGTATAGTATGGTTCCAATTGCATTTAGAAAAGGCTTTTACTATGCTTTGGAAAAATAAAGGTAACAAAGTTCAGAGATTTAAACAATTCAAAACTCTACAAAGGACTCTGAAATCTAGTTCATTTGAGATGGGGAAATATAAGTTCTCCCTTATCCTTTTAGTGGAACATAGACATAGAACAAGTATAATTTGAAAATAAAGAAGTACTACTCAGGAGCTAGAAGGAAGACACCCTTCACCTTCTTTCTGATATGCATTCCATTCTCTTGAAAGGGCACATGGAATGTGGTGTATCTTGTTTAACCTCAGCAAATAAAGAGTGACATGTTGCTCCCATACAAGGAAACATTGTCAAAGAAGGTTTTTCTAGCCATTAAAGATTTTCAATGCTTCAGGGAAGCCTTCAGATGGCTGGGAGTATTCAAACAGGATGGATGTAGCATCTCTTCTGACCCTGGCATTTGGCATTAGCTTTTAAGGTATAACCAGCACTTGCTATGGCTGTGAACTTGCTTTTGTTTGAATTTCTCCATATCCTTCACTAGTTACCTTCCATTAGAGGTCATTACTAATGTCAGAATAAATTTTTAATATACTTCATGTCAGTAACATTTGTGTGAAATTCTAAGACTTTCAGCCCACTCTTTTGGCATCTGTGAAAATACAAAGGTGATAAAGGAATTCATGTCTTGATGTATGAAAAGGTTTTGTACAACTGAATTATTCATAAGATAACTAGGTAAAACATGACACACAGCTTTTATTAAGGGAAGGGAGTGAGTACCAACAGAAGAGATGAGAAAACCATCTTTTCTCACTTTTGTGTCTAGGCCACTTGACATATTTTTAATATTCTGAGGAGTGATTCTTTGCAAATTACTTCCAGCATCACAGCTGCGATCCTGAAGTATGTTCCCCACTAGCAGGAAAGTTATTGCATCCTCCCTAATCTGACCTTTCTATGGCCTGTTTTATTTGAGTTTCAAATGAATGTGAAATGGCATTTCCAAGAAAATGAATCCAGCAGTACTAGATGGCAGCTGTATTCACTACTATGACTTCTGCAGCACTCATTTGTATTTCTGAGTGAGGTAAAAGAAAATGTGAATCTTTGCTTTATGAAACAGGTCAGACCTGTTAGAATTGCAAACATCTTGTGACACTGAAGTGAATTTCTGTGCCTGAAAATTCATGGTTCAACGAGTTTGTTAAAAGTCTTTTAACAGAGCAAGGTGCTGCGAAGCATACTTGTCATCCCAGTGAGCAGGCTGAGGCAGGAGGATCAGGAGGATCGCAAGTTTGAGTGCAGCTTAGGCAACTTAGTGACTTAGCAAGACTTAGTCTCAAAATTTAACAAAAAAGGGAGTGAGGAGGTATCTCCATGCAAAGGTCCTGGACTGAATTAACAGTACTGAGAGGGATCTTCTCACAGAAATGGTTGTATATTAATCTTAATGTTCTGCCTTTATTATTAAAAAGAGTTATTAAGAATTTGGAATGTACAACACTGTTAGTTTTTGGTAGGAGCCTATCTCTTCTGAAAGGAATAAGGTTATTCTGTTAGTAGGCATCTTGTATATTCCAGGCTATGTTTAATAAAGGAGTTAATATATGTGTTGGGAAAGGTGCGGCAATGACTATACTTTTGTCCAGTGGGTAGTTCTAAAGATCTCCAAACACTACATGAGTTCACTTACTAGATTTGTGATATTACACAACTTATTTATTCTCTTAATTTGAAAGTGCAGACAATATTAACATTTTTGCTGTTCTCATGGATATGAAATGACAAGAGCATTGTCTTATTTTCTTTGTTACTGGCACAAAGTGGCGAACACTCACAACTTAAAAGAGAGCTTTAAGTTGGCTCGTGTTGTCAGCCTGTGATCAGCTGTCTCCTTGCGTACAGGATGGTGAAATGACTTGGACTGGGGAAAGCTATTCAAGACTTGGCAGCCAGGAAGCAGAGTGAGAGGGCAGGGCTGGGCAAGGAGCTATGCCATGCTAGCCGCTGAAGGTCTTGCTGAGCCCTCTGCTCCAGCCAGATCCCACATCTGAACAGCAAGTCAGCTTTAGTGCAGCCGTGACACATTCATTTTTCTCTACCCACATGGAGCCTTTGGGATCCATTCTAGATCCATATGATAACAAGCATGTTACAAACAAACTATATTACAAACTACCTATACTAGCAAGAGTTTGATAAATATCAGTCTTTCTTCTTGTGACTCTTTTTGTTATAAATTATGGAGACAGGGAGTGTGGGAAGTTGTGTGATGGTGGAAACAGTGTCATATTGTAAAACAATTCCCTACCGAGATTCTAAACTTTTTCCCACAACAAGAATACTCAGCAGTACATATTGTTAGCGAGTCATCCACGTTCTTTAAGATGATTTTTTTATTTATTTCCTGTATTATTCTTTTATCTTGCACTGTTTTGTTTTCTGCCTCTATTATTGTGAAGTGTCATTCCTTTTAACAGTGTTAAAAATTTATGATTCAATAAAATCCATCATATTCTTTACAAAATCAACATGTTGTATATGCTTCAGTGACTTTAAATGTCAAAATCCTCAGATTAGAATATCATGAAGTAAATAAAGTTCAGTCAAAGTATTTAGAATAGGAGTTTTCACTGGGAGAATTTTTTCACCCACCGACATTTGTCAGTATCTGGAGACAGAGTTAGTGTCAACACTGAGGGTAAGGAAAGTACTAAGTAGAGGTCAGGAATAGCTATTCACATTTTGCAGCTGTTGACAGTCTTCTACAACAGTGAATCAAGGTTATGAACCATCAGTCAAGGTTGTGAAATACATCAATTAACAAAAACATTATACAGATTTTCACTAAAGGCCAACATATTTAGGCACTGATATGCACTGTGGGTAAAATTGCAACTCATTTTTCTGTAAGCTTATCCTTTGCCTTTAAAAGTAACCAAATGTGGGTTATAATTCCTGAATGTGTATGAGACAATCAAGCTCAGAAATTTTTGGCTTCTAGACTTATCAAACAGATCTTAATGTAGCAATAGTGTTATATCCTTTCCTGGTCCAAGTAATTTAGAAGACATTTATTTAATGAAATAAATAATCATGTGAAAAATGTAATACCTATTCTTAACACAAATTCAGAAAATGTTATCTCTAAAATTCTACTTCAAAATGGTCAAACAATGAGCATATATCAAAACAAAACTTACAGATTTATTTCAAATAGAAGACACAGGAATTCAAAGGTAAATATGTATTTAGCTCTGTTGAGGATAAGTCCAACTTTCCTGAATACCTGGATAGTAAAAACTTGCTAAGCCTGAAAAATTGTGCATCTACTGTGTGTGTACTTGTGCATTTGACTAAAATCACACAATTTTATTCAATTTATATAAATTTATGTGTGTATGTGAGTAATCTAAAGTACCAGTGGAAAAAGATTTTATGAACACTAAAATAAAATTTTAATTGAGCATTACAGATACAGATTTGTTTCTTAAGTAGAAATAAATTCACAAAAAGAATTTTGATGAGACTATTCATATGAATGCCACAGAAGTAAAAAGATTGGAAATTAAACTTACACTAACTTTCTGTCTCATGGATTGTCAAGAGGGGTAACTGTGATTTCTACTAATAGAGTGCAATGTGGCACAGTGCAGAAGTAATAAGACTCCTTTTGTTTTTTTTTTTTTTTTTTGGTTTTTCTCGGGTACCGGGAACCGAACTCACGACCTTGCGCTTGCCAGGCAGGCGCTTTGCTGCTGAGCTAAATCCCCAGCCCCGTAGTAAGACTCCTTACAAAACACCAAGCAGGGTGACAGATGTCATCACACCAGATGCTAGGTGTTAGAATCACTTTTCCCTCACTGGGACAAAACACCAAACATCTTCAATTTAAAGGAGAAGAGGTTTATTTGGCTTATGACTTGCATGAGTTCTCTCCGTGGTTGGCTGGCTCCAAGGCAGAAAGAGTACGTTGGAAAGGCTTGGCAAAGGACAGCTGCTCATCCCCTGATAGCCACAAAGCAAACAGAGAACGAGCTGGCACAAAGAACACACCCTTCTACATCTAACTTCCAGTGGTCTGACTCCTTCAAACATGCCGCACCTCCCAACAGCATATTGAGCTATGATGAACTGGTGGGTGAATCACTGGTAGTCATAATGCCCCACACAACCCAATCACCTAAAAGCTCCACTCTCTGAACACCAGAGATTAAGGGACATTTTAGATCTAATGCATAATACTAGGTTAGGATTCTGATATTCTATTGTGAAGAGATGATCTTTTCAAACACAGACTATAAAGAATGGCATAGAGAAAGTTCAGAAGAAAATCAGTGGGAAATCTTTATTTCTTCCTTTATAAACACTAGTAGTTGTGCTATTTATGTGGAGAAAAATCTGCAAAAAAGCTTGAAATTTCCATAGTTAAACCATGAGATATGATAAAAAGTATGTTGACTGTTACATTTGAAAATTACTATACAAAAGATACATTGCCCTAAGTCCCCTCAATACACTGCCCATCCCTTTGACTACACTTACTCTATCATTCTTGTCACTTTCTAAAGCAGTTCTGGAAGTGCACCTTTGAGAACATCCTTGGCTGCACTGTCATGGTTGCCTGGAATGTACTCAAAGAAGCCATTTTAGCTTTGAGGAAGAGCAGGCTTTCTCAGGGTGCCAGAGCCAGTAAATAAGGTAGATGAGGAAAATGACTAAAATAAAAATTAAAAGATGATAGATAATCTGTGGAAAAATATTAAATGATCAATAACTAAAATTCTAGAAGAAAAAAGATTTGCAGGAAGTATATTTGAAGATACCATACCCCAAAAATACAATTTAATGAGGACATCACACCCAAAGCTCCAATAGGGTCGAACAACCAGAGGTAAAATAAACACTAAAAACAGCACAAGTCATTTTATATGCAATTGACATGTAGTAGTGAAGATGAACTATTAATGGCGGGTAGAAGTATGTTTCATATGCAGTAACAATAAAAATGACTACTCATTTCCCATCAGAGATTATGCCACAGGAGACACCATGCCAAGCGAATAAAGAGAAGAATAAAGCATAGGTATAGCACAAAGAAAAACAAATCTATGGGGATTCAACCTACAGGCACCAAGGCTTATCAGTGAGTGCTAGAAGCCACTGAGACTGGGAGGTTCCTGATTTCAAGGCACAAAATAACTCTGCGGTATGATTGAAATCAAGATGGTAATGGTGGCTCCATGACTGAATGCATTAGTGAAAGCTTAAAAATTATGTAATTAGATTTGGTGATTTTATTGCACTTAAATTAAATCTTATTAAGTCCCCTAACTAACAAAACAAAAAGCAGTTTAAAAATTACCCTTGAAGTAAATTCTTTTGGAAAGCATATTTGAGTGATTTAAATAGTTATTTCATAATTTGTCTTTTCTGTTAAATCTAATATTTAAGTACTTGCTATGTTATATGAAGGAATATCTAAACATGGTATTTTTTCATTTCCCCATAATCGCTTGCTGTTTTTTCTCAGTGGTGATGATCCAGAAAGAAATTGAATCTCAGTTGGTAGAGGAGGCTTTCAAGCTCCTGAACTTTTCCAAAATATATGAGTTTCTCCTATAATAAGAAAAATACTGCCGGACATGGTGACACATGCCTGTAATCCCAGCACTCAGGAGACTGAGGCAGGAGGATTGTTGTGAATTTGAGGCCAGCCAGGGCTACAGAGGGAGCTCAAGGCCAGCCTGAACTACATAGAAAGAACCGGTCTCAAAAAAAAAAAAAAAAAAAAAGAAAGAAAGAAAACAAAAGAAAAGAAAAGTACTTAGACCATGTTCAAGTTAGAAATTAATATCTTTTGAAAAAACATTGCTGAACTTACTTGGATGAATCCTTAGAGTTAAAAAAAAAAAAACCCTTAGCTTGTAATTTATATTTCTCTTTTTACTGAAATTTTGTACGTCTCCTCTGGAGGTCAGAATGTTTTGCCTTCTGGATGGTCTGCTGATATTTGATCACAGTAGCAGAGACAATACGCTTCCTGTGCTGAAGTTCATTTTCCTACCTGCACTTATCTGGACATCACAAATAGTAGAGATCCATCCCAGCACTTAGTTCACAGACCAATCTCACTTTCCAGTTTTGTTGTTGGGCAAGAATGACTTGCGACCTGGCTGTCTTGCCGGGGAGACAAGGAGCCAGGAGGAAATGGTCTACACTGACTTAGGCCACCACTGACACTGTTTGGTGGCCCACTTAGCAACTGAAAATGCAATCAACTTTTATTCTTAGATGTGTCACTATGAGAGCCAGATCTACTCTTCTGCATCCTGTAAATATATTGTAGCCACTTAGTAAGCAGAAGTTTTAATAAGATTTAAATGAGAAGTAAAATAAAATAGCCCAAAGTGAGATTTCCCATATTTTTTTGAGAGGAGTTTAAGATAATGTTATGCATAATTTTGTAAGATTTAAGAAAGATTGGAAGCTACATTTGCTGTCATAATTTCTCATATAGTGCCAAATTATCTTTAATCATAAGCAGGCATGGGTGAAGATAAAAACACTCTATTGATTAAAGTTCTAAACTTAGTAAGTTACATATATGATTGCAAAATTTTATAGAATATAATGCAAATTGTGCCTGATATAATAGATCAATTCATTTTGTCATCTAACCCAAATGTCTTAACATTCTTTTATTAAATTACCTATAAATATCTAGCTCCTCAACTACTCTTTTAACACATTTTATTCTGTTTCCTTGATGTATAAGTCAATCCTTACTAGGGTCAGCTGTAGAAGAGTGCAAGATGTCTGTCTGAGCTCTAGGGACCTGAAGGATGCTGTCCAGGGCTTGGAGCCCAGGGCAACGTCTGTGAAAGTTACTTTCATGAAGCCAAGTGTCCGTGACAGGAGACAGGAGACGGATCTGCATCGGAAAGGCCCGAGGGCCAGTACCCGAAACCGCAATGTCTGTGGCACAGGCTGAAGAATCTGAGCCAGAAAGCTGAGGGATGAGCTCTGGGATCCAAGAGACGGCGACTAAGATGGAGATAAGGACTGAAGCTCCCAAAAGAAGAAAGCAAGCAGGCAAAGCTCCTTTAAAGAAAAACAGCTGAAACTCTCCCAAAGAACAGCGGTTGCAATGAAGTTCCTTCAAGAAAGACCAGCGTACAATCTCCCACCTGGTCCCCCGTTATACCATAGAATCACCCTAACTCAGCCCAGGTGGGTGTTCCCGCCCAAGTGGACTGTCACTTAACCAACCACCATGCTTGAAAAGTTATGTATAATATTTCACATATATTTATTGCATGCTTTTAGGAGACCAGTTTTGAAACATCTTAATAATTACATGTTGTATGACCTTTACAATATTCCAGAGCACAGAATCTTTGTATTAACAAATTATAAATCTCCAGATCTTTGTATTAACACTGACTAATCTCTCCTCAGTTCCAGGCACTGTTCTAAGTACTCATTCTATAGTCAAGATTATCCAAGAGGGTTGGGAGTTTGCATTGCCATGTGGTAGGGTCTCTGATGAATGAAATTTCTCATGACATTCTGGGGGAGCCTAATCAGGGCACTTGATTCTCTCTGTAAAGTTGCTATCAGAGACGTTGCTAAAGAGCTACAGCATTTGGTCTAACTTTTGCAAGCTGAGGTCTTAACTGATAAACAAGGGAAGTAAATGGGCAACGGGAAGAATAGGACACTCTAGGTAAGAAGAAATGGAAGCAAAGGAAGGAACGTATAGAAGTGGTGGGTAAGAGCACTAATTCTCTAGGGTTCCTGGAGAAAGTGTGGGTAGACTTGGGAGTGGCTGTAATGTGGTTACAAACATAGGCTGGGTTTACATTTTGAAGGGTAGTGTGTTCCTTGGCAAAGAATTCAGTATTTCAGCACCAAAGATCTCCTTTTAGAGCATCTTCCTTCATGGTGATATCTGCATTTTGGGATGCTTCTCTGTGGTAGAGAATTAATTTAAAGAAAAGAAACTAGATTTATGGAGAACAAAAACTATTTCTTGAAAGTAAGCTATAATTAAGGGGCACACAAAAAATGCTGCAATAAAGATAAAGCAATTTTCAGATTCAACAAGAAGATAAATTCCACAGGAGCTGATGAAGTGGGAGTCAGAAGAATGAGTTAGTGTAGCTTTCTAGGTTTATTGCTTGGGTGATAAACTGGGTGGATAGCCTTGAATGACAGGTACACAAAGGAAGGGAGACAGAATTAAGAATGGTCTAGTAAAAGAGGTGAGTGAAAACATTATATGGGAAATGAACTACAGCTAGGTTATATGGCTCAGGAGACTACATGGCCTCTCCCCAAGTTATCATTAATTGAAGAAAATTGAAATTAATTTAACATAAAGAGAACAGCCAGCACAGATTGTGCATTGAACTGAGGAGATTCAGGGTAAAATTTGGGCTCACTATGAGTGATGTGAAATGCAGCATGTTTTGTTGAAGTCATGGACTATAGTCTCTCATCTCATTTCCTCTAGTGTTGTTGTGAGCTATTTACACAAAGAATGAAAGAGAACCTGACAAATAGTGCAACCTCCACAGGTGACAGTTTCAGAGGTGAAAATGCTTTACTTCTCTAGGAATGATTAACATTTTAATACTGCTTGTTATTTAGGCCAAATTAAATGGGCATTTGTCAAATTCCAGTTTTTGTACAGTTACTAATTTGTTTTTTCCTTCTAAAATTATTTATCCAACTCTTTCTAATTACCAATTAATTCCCCATTTGTCTATTATAGTTTGTCCTCATATTGGTGGTTTACAATATTGTGAAATGCTAGTTAAAATTTTTATTTTTTCTTTTACTTACAGCTGCTATATATTAAAAAAGTAGAATCTTCTTTTACTAATTAATCCTGTGTATTCTAAATTAAGAAATGAAGCCTCAATCTATCCCAGTTCTACTCCACTAACTCTGAAGTAACCAACGTTTGGTATACATGCATTCACCTTATTTTCTAAAACCCAAGAAACTTATATTCAAAATAAAATCATATGTTCCTAGAAATATAACATATTATGGACATCCTCCTGGTCATTGTTTTCTGCATTATGAAGTAGCATAATTTATTTAAACTTTCTCCATTCATTCATGCATTATTAAAAATACTTAACAAATATTTTTAGTGAATATTGAATGCTGGATATTGTTGTAGGTGCTGAAACATAGTAGTAAGTAATTAGTCACTACTGGTACATGTATTCTAACATATCATAATGAAAACCTGCAATTATATTGAATAGATAAAGAGGGGAATAAGTGTAGCTTATTTAAATAATAACATTTGAAATTGTTAACTACTGGGCATGTGGGAGAAGTGTAAATTGTTCAGCAGAGCTATTGCATAATTTTTTAGATTTTAGATCTATAATAGGAATATGATGGGACAAAGGAGTACTAAGTGCACACCTAGGGCGTCATCTCAGACTTAGTGGTATTTAAGAGGCTCCTTACCATTTCAAGCACTGAAGCGTGCTGATCAGAAAGAGCACAGAGGCTGGGAAATGCTGCAGAAAAGTAAAAGGGTGGGTAAAAAATCACATCTAAACTTTTCCTTATCTGTCACCTCTTGTTGTCTAGGTCCCAACATGGCCAATAGTTCTAAGTTTATGGATAGTGTTAACAGAACTTTAAATGTACACAACTTGCATCTGTCAATCAAAATTTAGAAAAGTAAAAAATAAAGAGGTTTAGGTTAATATGATTAGGACTCAAACATTTTTGTGATTACAAAATGAATTTTTTTTTTTTGCAGGAGGACAGAAAGTTCAGGTGACCCATGAAAGTTTAATGACTCCTGTGCAATGTTCTCCTCTCTATGCAAATTTAGCTCCACGCATCTGATATTATAGAGTAACTCTCTTATTCAAAATTGATTAATGATATTTGATCTCCCATTTGAAATTTGAAATATCATTTTTAAAATGATCCAGATTTTTAATTTCTGTTGAATTCTGTGGAAGGCCAGCAAGATGGGACTTGAAATTCTACATTTCAGAAATTGACAGGAGTCCTGTAGCTGCCACTTTCAGCCTACCTTTTGTTCCCTCACCCAGTCCATTTTCCTGTCTATAGTATATTACCCATGGAAACATTTGATTTTGGCAACCTATCCAGGCTGTAAAGGTGAATGAATGCACTTCTGTGAGTTTTCATTCAGCAGTTAGTATACTCTCCTTTCCTTTTGATGCCTATGAGTATATTTCACACACTCCTTTATCAGCTGGGAAGCAGATATATTTTAAATTTTCAAATACAGAGTGATCAAATGAAAAGAAGGAAGCATGAAAGAAGAAATGGTGGACAGACAGACGCGAAAGTATATACGTGTAACAATTTTCTTTAAAATTTGTTCTAAAGTAAGAATTTGAAAATTAGTCAGTGCCCACATTTCTAGTGTTAATTTACTGAGGAATATTGACAAACACAGACGGTCATGTAATACTTCTCCTTACCATTATAGAGCATTCACTACAGAAAAGCTCCCTGTCATCCTGCCCAGTCATTTCTCACCTACTGTACACGCCCTTCCCAGGAAAACACACTTATTTCTGTCTCCAGAGTGACTTTTCTTATTCCAGAAGCACCAGAGAGTTAGGATTATACACGTTTTAGTCTTCTGTGTCTGGCTTCTTTGATTTAGGTAATATTTCCAGTTCTACCCGTCTCATTTTACGTCCCAGTCCCCAGTTCCCATTCATGGCCGACAATAACAACATTGTATAATCATATTCCAAATTGCTTGTGGTTATTTCTAGTTTGGGATTTTTAGGAAGTTGTTATGAAAATTTCAGTGCAAACAGTTTTATCCACCTTTCTATTTTTTTAGTTCAGTGGATAAAAGTGAAGATTTTATATTAGAAGGGATGTATATTTGAGAAGAAAATCAAGCTGTATTTCAAAATAATTTCATAACTTCACATCCTTACCAAAAATATGTGACAAAGCCATTTACTCAACTTTCTAACCAACATACATTATGGTGTTAAATTGCAAGTATTCTAAAATCTAATGGATGTATTTTTTAATAGTGTATTACAATTTTAATTTCCCTTATGATTAATAGAGTATAATATTTTAAATTTCACTAAATAGATTTGTGCATATGTTTCTGTTAAAAATTTTTTTTTTTTGGTTTTTCTCCGGTATCGGGAACCGAACTCACGACCTTGTGCTTGCCAGGCAGGCGCTTTTTGCCACTGAGCTAAATCCCCAGCCCCTCTGTTAAAAAGTTTTTAGTGCTAAGAATTTTTTAGCACTTTTACCTATTTTTGTAACTGAGAAGTTTCTATTTTTGTTCATTCTGTTTAGTATCTCTTCATGTGTGCCTGATACATCATTCGTGTACATATACCTATAAACAGATATATGACAAATCATTTCTTATATTCTGTCCATGTACTTATCTAATAAGTTTCAATATTCATACAAAGGTAGAAATACCTTTAGATGTGAAGAGGGGCTTCCACTCTGTGGATTACATATTCATTTTACACATTGCCATTTGATGGGCAAAAAAATTATAGATTTGATAATAATTAATATCACTAGTTTTTACTTAAGGTTTGTAGTTTTTGAGTTTTGTATAAGAAATTTTTCCTAGAATCAGAAATATTAACGTTTTGGTGAGCTTTGTATTATTTCCAAATAATCAATACTTTTCTTCTTTTGACTCCTAAAATTAAAACTACCTTCAATTTTGTCTTAAAATTTTTCTTGATTTTATTCATATTTTACTATGTATACATATATATCCCTGAACAAAATTTTTGTGTTCTGAAGGTTTATGGCTATAAGAAAACCATAGATTATTTTATATCTTAATTTTTACTCATATTTTAGAAACATTATGAATGAAATATTAGTTTATTGCTTTTTAGGAGGATATAATAGGGAGAAAAGAAGAATAGAAGGGAAAATGGAAACAAAGCTTTTGTAAATGCGGAGAAGTTGAAGGTTAGAGAGAGGAATAAGGAAAAAAGAAGAGGTAAGATATATCATGCAGGGTACAAATTCACTATGATGAATGTTATCATTGTGTATATCTAAAATATGCCGATAAAAATAACAAACATGCAAACAACTCCATTGCATAACTATGATTTCTTTATCAATTTCCCGGTCAGTGGATGGTTTTCCACCTTCTACTATAACCTTTGCTACTGTAAATATTTTTACACAGATCACCTGGAGAACAAACCCAAGAACTTCTCTAGAGTATATAGTTTGCAGCTGAATTGCTGAGTCTATAAGATAAAGCCAACCTTGGCTTTACAGGATAAATTGTTTATCAAAGTAGTTGTGCTGATCTGTATGCTCATCAACAGTTTACAATGTTTCCTGTAACTGTATCTTCCTTGGCCTTTAATATTGTCTGCCTTTAACTTTTGTACTGTAACATCATGTATAAATTTAATGTAATATATATTAAGCTTATTACACTTTTGGAACTCTTTTTGCTTTATAAAATTATGCCTTACTTATAAGAAATTTTGTAAGGTAAGGAAAATGATTTCAATTTAACTATGTTAAGTTTTAGCTTAAAATTAAATATATTCAAATTTTTAAAGTTAATAATACCAAGAATTCCCTTCCTTTTTGTCCCAGGTTCTATGTAATTTCATTTTAGTCGCCACAACACCTGCCAAGGTGAAATCAAATTATCAGCTGGGCTGCATCCCCCATAGAGTCTCTAGGAAAGAATCTATTTCCTAGCCATATCCTGACTCTGGAGTTACTTACAGGAGCTCACGGATCTCTTCTTGCATATTCAAAACCAGCAATATGCAACTTTTACTGTTGTGTCCATTCCTTTATTCTGTCTTTTAGTTCCTGCTTCTCTTTGTAGACAGGGGTGACTACACTGGGTCCACACAGATAAGTCAGTATCAACTACCTCATTTGTGTTCGTTTTATCCATAACATAACATTAATTCTAATTGCATCCTCTTCCACAGGTGACACATACATTTGCAGCATTCAGGGATCATCTTTCAGGTACCATTATTCTGCTTATCACACTGAAGAATAAGAATTTAAACACAGTTCTGCATGACTTCATGATAAATTTCTGCATGTTTAGATATCACACTAACTAATGTGCTTAGAACAAGTAAGCACAGGGTGTGAATGACAGTGCATTAGGTTGGAAAAGCTGGTGTATATTGTGGGATGGATTCTTCAGGACAGACATAAGAGAAGCATTAGAGTTATAGGAGAGGTGTAGATCTCAAGCCCTGTACACATTGTAATGTCATGACCTTCCTCTGATCATCTGTCATATGAATATAGTCATGGTGAAAAATTTAGAAAATTCAGAAAAATGGAAGGAGAAAATAAGAATGATTATACCCAAATATTATCCTTTGGTGCACTACTTTCTACTTCTGTAGAGAACAAAATGAGAAAAGTGCCATCTGTGGATTTTTATTAATTAATGTTATATTGAAAAATTAATACGTCCATTAAAATCATTATTACTATCATTTTAGAAACAAAATATATTTTATGCAGCCTATGGATATATCTTAATTCATTTTATCATCATTTAAATTAGTAAATTAAATTGAATGCATTATGGGTATGGTCTTTCTCTTTCTTTTTATATGTCAAGATATGCCTGGAAATCATGTTGCAGAAGTAGTAATTTGTGAACACAAAGAGCGAGTTGTTTGTGAAAGATCCCAGCAGTCCTATTCAGAGCGGGACAGGACACTGGATCCTCTGTTTGTCTCTTTGATAATTACATACCCCTCCCAGTTCTCCAAGTAACTGTCAGATGCAGACTATCGATGTGAAAGGTGATTTAGCTCACAGGAAAGGACTAAAGTTGAAAATGGTTCAAGTGAAATGGAGAAAGTCAGTGGAGTGCTGCTGTCCCTGAGTAATTCCAAGAGAAACTGTGTGCAAGCCTGAGACAGGACAGTCACGGGGTCATCACTCACAGTACGAATGAAGTGGCCAGAACTAGGCCTGAGGCAATTACCACTCTTAGTTGCTGTGAAATGCTCCAAACACCTTTCTCAAACTTTTCACAGCCTGATGAACAACTGCAAACTGTCCATTTAGTTTATAAATGAAACAAAGGAAGATGGGCATCCTCAATCCTTGAGTAATCAGCAGACTGATTGCAGGAGGGTTCAGCAAACCACTTGGTATGGATCAGGAGCAGGAGCTCTGCTGACCACCAGCCAGAGGGACTGAGTCAGACCACAAGGCTGTACTTTCTTTCCTGCCAAGCCGTCACCCTGCGTTTCCCCCTCCTCAAAATAACCGTAAACTGCAAGACGCAGCTAAGCAGGCCAAGGCAACCTCAGGAAAGTATTTTTTTGTTTGTTTCTTTTTAGAAGGAAAAAATTTAAAAGTCAAATCAAGTTCCTCATACATATAAGAATCTTCTATAGTTATTTTAAAGAAAGATTTATCTAAATCAGATGACTTTATTAAAATTTGGGGATATTGAATTATTTCTCCATTGACCAAGATGATAAAATCATGGTTTATGAGATTCTATGCCTGGGAGAGCAAAAAGAAAACATTTGCTTTCAACTGCAATAAAATTCATATTTGTGAATCCCAGTTTTCACATTAAAGGTTTTGTGTCTGTTCATTTGGAAACTACTTACATCAATTCATTCTACACAAACTCCATAGGAAGTTGGTCAAATGTAAAATCAGTTTACAAGACCTCACTTAAGCATGGAGTATTTGATTCCCATTTTTTTTTTGTCAGAGGTTTCTTAATGTTTGTCGTCAAGCAAATTAATCATGACAGTGCTGCATGAGATATTTTCTGCACTCTTTCTTAAGTTAACAAACATTTTGTGCTCATTTTGATCAACATTGCTACTTACTTTGAAAAAGAGATCACAGTATTTAATCATCATAAAAATGTTATAAGTGATAATAAGAATTTTAAGCAAGTATGATATGCAAACCATTGTGCAAATAGATATTTCTGTATTATATTTTTAACATAAAAACAGGTTCTGAAATCCAAAGTTCTGTTTTTGTTGTCAAATTTAGACTCATATCTTGAGTACTTTGTCTGTAAAACCAAGGAGGTCCAAAAAGCAAGAGGGAGGCATACAAATCAGCAGTACAATTATGCACGCTTTTGAGACCTAAAATTTGGATAAGTTAAAAGATGGGAAATGAATATCTTATTTTTACCATGCATCATGAGCTTTACCTCCTTACTCTACTCCATCATCAGCTTTATTTTTTTTGGTTTTTCCCCCTTTTATTAGCATATGCTTGTGACACATGTAAGTATATTCATTGTAAGGAACTGGTACATATACATATTGCATTGATTGGGGCTGGGGATTTAGCTCAGCGGCAAAGTGCCTACCTGGCAAGCACAAGGTCATGAGTTCAATTCCTGGTACTGGAAGAAAAACAAAATAAAACAAACAACAGAAAAACCCAGAACAAACAAATATATTGCATTGGTTTAATTTTAGCTCTCTTATTTAACACAGACAAACCTCAGTGCTTGGCTGAAACTTTGAGCAGAGCACATTTTATTTCCAGACAATCAGCTCAGGCTTTTCTTTGAAGGCCTTTTTCCAAGTTATAGATGTAAATATGAAAATTTTGCTGAATTGCAGAGGTGGAATTAAATGCGGTAGTATTGATGAAGGGAGTTAATTGGATGCTTGAAATGGGAGCTAGAGTTACTATTTCTGTACATTCAGAGATGAAATACCCTGTGACACATAACAAATCACTGTATTAGAATGTGCATTCTATCATCTCAATGCTGATGGATGTCTGTCCCTCTTTTATGTGGCCAGAAAAATTTAGTTCATGAATCTATGAGTAATATTAACATATTTTGAGTTTTCTCATACATACTTCCACTTTGAGGAAAAGGAGTTGTTTTCCTGGAAGAAAAGCAATGAATTACCATGAATACACTCTATCTCACCATTATTATATTTTCATTACTAGTTGCACGGTCATCTTCTTTAACATTCTCTAACTTTATAATAAAATTCTACTCCATTTGAGAAGATGATGCATGATTTTTGCTCGTTACCTCATTCAAACCTAATTATTCAACTACTAGGTTTCACTATATCTGTTATAAATATGAAAACATTGTATAAAAATTTCAGGAACTGACTTAAGGCCACATAGGTAGAAAATACTTTGTTACTCACAAATTCTGGAGATGTTGTGTGGCTTTGATATCATGGCTTCATGAGTTTCATTAATTTTCTGGACTCTTCCAAAACACTAAGAAATATTTCTTTAGGAGATGAGATTTATTAAAGCTTTTACAAGGCATTTAACAATGTATTGAATTGTGGCAGCAAACTGTATTGTACTTTTGTAACAGATAAATTAATCAAAGAATTTTACAATTGAAAGGGTCCACAGATATTATGTAAACCAAACCCATTATATGAAAGAGGAAACTAGCATCTTGAAATTGCAAGCCATTCTGAATGATTACAGTGTATTATTTTTAAAAAATCACACCATCTTATAAAGCTTTATTTAAAGTATAATGATCATATAGAAAAGAATTTCTTAGTGCTAAATTTTTGTTTAAACATTCAGTATAGTCTGTTGAGAATATGGAGTGATTGATACTTAAGTACAGCAATTGTCTAACGTTAAATTATGAGTGTTTTATTGGACCCTTAAATTACTATGGCAAAAGTAAAAATAACACTAGAGTCTTTGCAATGATCATTTATGACTTTAAAATTTCTTTATATTTAAAAACTGTCATGCTTCTCTCCTTCAAGCATTAAAATTGTTTTTCACATTTTCACGTCTAAGACATTTCTTTCCCCAGAGATACAAGTTTTTCAGTTGTAATGAAGGCCAGGAATATGAAAAGATTTTCAAAAAGATTGTCATATAGGAAATTTTTTCAGGTACATATGATTAAAATAATGTGGGGGATAATTCAAAATCTGCATAAGTTACCTATTTTGTGCTTACTGAGTTCTTAAGATTTTAAACATTGCATCACGGGTGACTGTTATATTTGTTGCAATCCTTGCTAAATATAAAATATTGCTGTTTCTGCTTCACAGACAGAGAAACTGACTGTATTTAACCAACATGCCATAGGATATACGGACTCTAAATTTTAACACATATCTCTAATTATTATTCTCACGCTTCACCTGACTTTCTTCCTTTTAGTATTTTCTCCTGGGAGAAAGGAGATATTCTTAATTTGTAGAAATCCTGATACTGGAACTTAGAATTTATAGAGAAGAGATACATTAAAAATTTTCTCATTTTCTCCTTAAAATTATTTAGTCTTTTTAATGTAGATTAAATGAATTTATTAAAATGATTTAATAATCTTTGTTCTAAAATATAATAATACAGAAAAACTTGCAAAGACCAATTTACAGGCATTCTCATCAGGTTGGTGATTATAAAAATTTGCATAAAGAAAAGCATAATGAAAATAGAATATTTAGACCATAAAATTATGACTTCCCATGAGGTAGAATACATTGCAGACAGAGATAAGAAAATAGTTTAAGCCAAGAGAGACAGACTAGGTCCTCAACATAATTAGCTGCATGTTTTTAACAATGAGTCAGTAAGATCAGTTGAACAATCTGGAAGGTAAATGAAGACAAATAATTGGTTATTAGTGTAACACAACCCTTTACTCAAAACATTGGAGTTGGGAACTGTGGGAACTTGAAAACTAGTGTTTGAATATAATTACAATACAGGCAGAAGGCATTAGCATTCTTCCAACAAATGTTTACTAAACACCCTACCAAACGTCAACAGCAATGCCAGGCACCCGAGACAGTGAAGAGAACGTGGTCTTCGAGAATGTGGTATCTAAATTGAGAGACCGACTGCCAGACAACTAGTCTGTGCTTGGGAAACACTAATAACTTGGAAAATGGCTCATTAATGGTAAAAGAAGATACAAAAGCTCACTGAATTGCTATTTGATAGATCCCACAAGATTTACCAGTAGAAGTGGCATATAATCTGGGAAGTCAAGGAGGAAGCAAAGTGAGAAAGTAAGCGTGGCTTACTTTGAAATTTGGCTGGACATAGGGCCTTCGTAGGACCTGCCTGTCCATCCTTTCCTTGGAGGCTACAATATTACAAAAAAAATGTAATCTGAGTTGTTAATCAAAGACGTGTGTAAATTTTTAATTTACCCTTCTTTATTGTATTTATCAAATAAGGTGAGTACTATGAAACTAAACGAGTCCCCTGCCCTTGGTCTTGTGCTGCATCACCCATTAAAACAAGTTCCAAGACTCAACACATCAAACTCTCTCACCTGTGTAACAGATCACTTTTTATTTACATGGCAAAGCCACTGTTTATTTTTGTGGCAGTTATAAAAAAATCAGTCCTTTTTTTTCTTCAAAGCTATCTGGAATATAAGTGTCAACTGATTGATCTCATGCCTCCAGTCTTTCTTTAACATCTTAGATTAGCAGAAGCAAACTGCATGAGAATGAACACTTCTCTGCAACCAAAGTTTTCAAGGATTGGGAAGAACCAAAGTTATATCCATCAAAATACTTTGATCCTTTAACAAAAGCCCAAAGGCAAATGACTGCACATTTTGTCATTTGTCAAAATATTCCACAAGCTCTTTCTCTTCACTTTATCATCGCATCTGCCCGTTCGTATTATTGGAGCAGGAGATCACTTTTTTGTTTAAAATTACTTTATTCTTTTTATATTTTTTATTTTTCCTAGAACTTTTTTGACACATAGAACTTTCACTGCTATCAAATATCTTCCAAAAATTTTAAAGAATGTCTTTCTCTGAAACACAAGTAGTCTTTAACAGAGGGGGGATACAGATTCCTATTCACTGCAAGGACAACAGTGATAATGCAGCCACTTGCTGGTTTTGTATCCTTCTCTAGAAAGAAGAGGTTACAGAGGAGGAGGCATGGGAACTGTCCAACATGTTTATTCCTCTTTAGTTGGTGCTGATAGTAAGCTGATATATGGTAAAACAGAACACCCTGAGTCATCTGAATTTCAGAATCTCCAATCTGTGTTTATTTCTCTAAGCTCCAGTGCTTTGCTTTTATGACTGTCCATAGTATTTACATTTATGGAATTTTCATCTTTTATCTGCTGCATTGTAAAATGTGTAACTCATGACTAGGGGCTACATACCCTCACTACTGCAGCACAGTATCTTACACAAAGGGGACCCACAATGTATACTTTTGGAATAAATGTTCATTGCATTTCTGGAGTCCTAGCATGTCCTAGGCATATGTATTTTTAATTTCCTTTTTTTGTTGTTAAATTAAGTAATATAAGTGCTTTAAAACTAAACAAGTTCTCCTGTCCTTGGTGCTGTGTTGCATTGCCCATTGAAGCAACTTTCAGGCAACAAGACTGTAATGCGTTACACTCTCTCACCTGTGTAATTGATCACTCTTTATTTACATGACTGAGCAACTGCTTATCTATTTTGTTGACAGTTATAAAAAATCAGTCCTAACTTAAAGGAGAATCACCAGAGCAAGCCTGGAAACTTTTTTCAAAATGAAACATAGAAAATAATACCAAAATAGTTTTATGCAGTATAGCTATGCTGGGATACCTAGGAACTAGCATCCTCGGTTCTATGTTTGGTGGGCCAAAAAGAGTATCTTGAGAAGGTGGAGAGAAGAGCTATTTCTCATCAAGCCATTTGTGTCACTGTATATTGTGGTCTGATGGTTTATTATCCTAGGATTACCACATGGAGCCTCCGTGGCAGCAATAAGAATGTTACCAGTTTGAGGTGGTAGTTTCAACACATCACAGTTGTCAGTCATGCTGGATTGCAGGAAAGAATGATTCAGAGAGAAGGAAATATCAGAGAGACAAGACCAAGTTTGTACCTTAGGTCTGGGGTAAAAGAGAGATTTGTAGGCATTGTTCTGGCAGCCTTGAACAGCATATTAGAAAAACTGGTAGTTACCCTTAGGCTGATTATGGGATCCCTGAAAATCTTGAAATTACCTTCTTTGCCCTTGTCTTGGTGTATTTACCCATGAAGAAGGAAAATTATTGATTTAGAACAGTCCTTAAGTGATTGATATGTCCTCACACATAATTAAACAAGCATCTGACTTAAAGTTTAAGGCAACAAGAGAGACAAAAGCAGAGTGAAGTTAGAGATGTTAAAATTTTATTTTGGGTTCAGTCCCTTCTTGGTCATGGGGAGGCCCAATAGAGTCAGAGCTTTCAATTTAGAGCAGCCTCTAAGCCTCGTTACAATTTTATCCTACATGCTGTTTAGACTCTGATCACAAGCCCCATTCTAGCCTTCTAAACTGTGTTGTGGGAAGATTTCTTAGTATATTTCAAACTTGTTTGTTATACATGGCAAGCATCTAATAAGTTTTTATTGAATGGAGGAAAGAAAAGAGCTGATTTACTCCCACTTGAAACAAATTTACTTCATGTTTCAGAACTATCTGTGTTTCTGCGATGTAACACTAGTAGTTTGAGTCAAATTGTATATAACAATTTAACTTTTTCCTAGGTAGTTTATTTTAATGAAAGTCAAGGTCATGAGTACGTTTTTCTAGAAGTCACATACCCTGAATTAGGATACAAGGGTTTGTTCTAGTGTGCTCAAACTAGATCACTACCATAGATCTTAAAGCACGGGCCAAGGAGAAAAGAAGAACCAAAGGGTGACAGATCCACTGACAAGTGAAATGGGGTTATGAGCTTGACCTAAAGGATAAATTTACATGTCATGGTCACTATGTAGCTCTAGTCCTCAGATTGATCATTATTTCTCTTTCTAAGATTAAGATAGTTCAAATTTATAATAAAGATTTTGATCTTCAAGGGAGGAACTAATAAGTGGAGCCAACAATTAGATCAAAGAAAGCATGAAAGAGAAGTTTGATGTAGAATATTCCAAAGAAAGCATAGCACACCTCCATCTTTAAACTGTTAGCTTTCCAAACTCAAACTTCATTCATCAGTATTAGGTATGGATTGTATTTTTGTACTTGGCTATTGTCAGTGTTGTTGTTTTTCAGTATGAAAAAGAGGTATGTTTTCCCTTAGGTACAAATATGTAACCTTGAACTAATTATCGGAAAATATACACTGCAGGAATCCCAAAAGACCCTTCCATCAGAGATAAGTGGATTTCAGAGTTAAATAAGTTTGTTCCTCTGTGTACATGACGAACAATTTTTATGTGATCATAATGATGAGTTGCTGAGTATGAATATTCTGTCTCTGTCTCTCTCTCTCTCTCTGTCTCTCTCTCTCTCTCTCTCTCTGTGTTTGCCTAGATAAGCCAAAATCAATAGGCCAACCATAAGTAATTGTGCTGTACATTATGAAGGCAAGTTAAAATTGGTGATTCAATAAAATTTTGCACACATAGGTTTAATACTGTTTCTATCAAAATTTCAGAAAGCTTTTATGCACGTATAGCCAGGCTTATTGTAAAATGCATATGGAAAGAGAAAGCAGACAAGGTAGCTTAACAATACTTGGAAAGAAGCATAAATAAAGGAGCAGTCAGTGTTCCTGACTACAGGATGTAATTTTATAGCTACATTAATCAAGACCGTGCATTATTGGTAGAGAAGTAAACATATAGAAGATGTATAGAAAAAAAAATATAGAGATAAGCCAACAGAGATTTTTAAAAATATGTGCAATTTCTTAAAAAATGAGAAAATCAGTTCAATGGGAGAAAATTTAACAAAAGTAATTAGAGATTCATAGGAAACAATTAATTAATTAGACAAATAATGAAATAAATTTATGCCTGGCTCACTTTTTATACAAAAATAAATTCCATAAGGAACACTTATTAAAAGTAAACATAAAAGTGTAAGATTTTAAAAAATAGAAAAATATCAGGGTTGTCAAAGTGTGCAGACTTCTTAGCTGATAATCAGACTTACAAATAAATAGACAAATCTGATTTCCTAAAAATTAAAACCTTCACCCTGAGAAAAAGACTTTTTAAGCACTGAAAAACTCAAGCCACATACAGGAATAAAATATTAGAAAAATACATATTAATCTAAGGACACATATATAGAACACATAAAGAACTATAGAAACTTATCAGTAAAAAAATAAAATTTCAACTGTAAATCTGGCAAACACATGAATAGACATTTTATCCGGGAGGTATAGAGTCAGAAAATAAGCACAGGTAAACATTTTCAATGTTACAAGGTATTAGGTAAATGCAAATTTAAAACAAAGTGAAATAGAACTACTCTATACTGTGTTTAAAAATTGTAACACTAGCAATCATAACATATTACAATAACTAAAACAAAGTCTCTTGATGATATCAAGTGATGATAAGGTTGAAGAGAATCTAATGACTCATACAGTCCTATTTGGAAAGTAAAATGGTAGACACTCTGAAAAATAGTTTGCTTGTTTCTTAAAAATCTAAACGTGTAACTAGGGGCTGGGGATTTAGCTCAGCGGCAAAAGCGCCTGCCTGGCAAGCGCAAGGTCGTGAGTTCGGTTCCTGGTACCGGAGGAAAACCAAAAAAACAAAAACAAAAAAAAACAAAAACAACAAAAAAAAAATAAACGTGTAACTACCCCAAGTCAACAATGAAATGTTTAGGAAATTTCCCATAGAAATGGAAATTCATATTCCCTCAAAATCTTGTACAGGAATATTTAGTAATATGATTTTCAGTAGCTCCCAGGTTTCAAACAATTCAGTAGTCCTTTAATGGGTAAATAATACACCCATATCAAAGAAGAGTACCCAGTAATAAAAAGGAGCAAACTATAATACATAAAACTTCCTAAATGATCCCCAGAGACTTTTGCTGAATTAATAAGGTCCCTTCCAAAAGATTATATATTGCTTGACTTCATTCGTATAAATTCTTTAAATGATAAAACTACAACAATGGAAAACAAGCAATTATTTCTCAATGATAAATAAGGTATGAGTGTGGGAGAGTGGTGTGTGTGGCTATAAAAGGGTAACCTGAGGAAGTCTTGTATGAGGAAGGTATTCAGCTTATCTTTGTTATCAGTGACAGTCTCCCAGATATTACACTGGGAAATGCTAGGCAGAAGCTGGGTGCAGAATACCCACAATGTCACTATAATGTTTCTTACGAAGGCATAAAGATGTAAAATTATTTCAAAATAAAATGTATAATCTAATGCAACTAAGATTTTAGAGAAGCAGAATAACTTTAATTTTTGACCCAAATTTAGTTATGTAAAAAAAAAAAATCAATGTCAGTTTAATATGTAACGATGATCATTTATTGGAAATGCTTAAGTAGAGGATGATCATTTATTAATGATATGATGACAGGGACACATAAATTGGGGTGAAATGTTGAATAAGGGAAATAGTAACTTTTCAATGACTTAGGGGCTCCCCCATTAACCAAGGTGAGAAATAAACTGGAAGGAAAGATTAGCCTACTCAGGTACGTTGGTATACATGTATTGGAAAAGGATACCAAAAAATATAAGAAATGTTATATTCTAATGCTCTAACAGAATTCATTTTCTTTCTCTTTTTATTTGTTGCTTAATAAACCTAAGTTTTGATTTTTTTTTTTTTTGTCTTTTTGAAACAGGGTCTTGCTATGCAGTTCAGGCTGGCCTTGAGCTCACTTGGTAGCCCAGGCTGGCCTTGAACTCACAGCAGTCCTCCTGCCTCAGCCTTCTGAGGGCTGGGATAACAGGCTGATATCCTATGCCTGGCTCAGTTTTGATTTAAGTGAGATCAATTTTGTTACCAGTGCTCTTGTATATTCTCTGCATTCATTAGTGCTAAATTCCTAAAATAGAATTTTATCCATTTCTTATAAGTGATTTGGTTCATTTTACAATTTAATTACCTACAGCTATATAAAATAGCAAAACTAAATCCAAAACAAAATAAATACTAAAATATTTTGCAGTTCAAATTTATCAAAATCTATGATTATATATAAAAAACCCCATAACTTTCCAGAAAGAATGAGATAAATAACAATAGAAGAATCAAAATTATATTGGGTATTTCTTTTTAAACTAAAGAATTAGGTAACAGTACCTTTATGGTGTTAGTAATCCAGACATAGAATTGAGGATACCATAAAATAAATATTCTATGAGGTTAAACATTATACACATAGCAAAATAAGGATAATTTGTGGAAACTTAAGGGCAATGTGTTAGAAACTTTGAGAGAAATTAGTGTATGATGAGAAAAATTGTCAGTATTTCATCAATCTAGATAATGATAATGAGAATGTTGGAATATTTTCCTTAAAATGTGATTATACTGGACCTTATTATTCCATCTATTTTTTTTTGTTTGTTTGTTTTTTTTTGTTTTTCTCCGGTACCGGGAACCGAACTCAGGACCTTGCCCTTGCCAGGCAGGCGCTTTGCCGCTGAGCTAAATCCCCAGCCCCCTATTCCATCTTTTTGTACATGGTTTATTTATATACTTCCTAAGGATGCCTGCATTTTTAGTTATGGTTGTAACATTGGTAAAGCAATGCAGGAGAGGCCCTGAGACATGTTCTTGCTAACTATGCGAAGAGTGAAATGGTGTTACGGTATATACCCAGATCATTTCTCAGAACTGTGCTTTCAGGAAACAACCTGAATTGTTTCCCTCTAATAGTAAGAACACAATTTCTTAACTAGTTTATTACTTAATAAGTGAGGCACAATTCAATCTCAGACTTGTTTGAGATTTATGGAAATACTTGCTTCCCTTCTTTGAAAAGTAGCACTGAAAATGTATTCTTTCATTCAGTGATTGCTTTACTTAAGCAACCCAAGTGCAAGACTAAAGCTCAATAAGGCCTTCAAACATTCAAGCATGAGAAACAAATATTCTATAGTACTTATTTACTTGTATTATTCAGTGGGATTTATGGAGTATATAAGACAAATTGCACTTCTGTAAAATATGAAATTCAAAAGAGAAATAGATGCCATCTTACCTCCAAAACAATGGCCATTGTCAAGGAATCAAATCATAAGAAATGCTGGCAAGGTTGTGGGGAAAAAGAAACCCTTCTACACTGTTGTGAGAATATATGCTAGTACAACCACTAGTATGCAAATAGTATAAAAAATCGAAGCTAGGAATTCCCTTTGACCTATCTCTTTCCAAAGGGAGCAATATCATATTACAGTGATATATGCACACTCATGATTATAGCAGCACAATATGTAATAGCTAAATCTTGAAAGCAGCCTGCATGTCCATCATCAGAAGAATGAATAAGGAAAATGTGTTATTCACAAAATGAAATCTACTTTACCATAAACATAAACTTTAGTCTTGTTTAAGAAAATATGTGTACTTTGAGAACATAATGTTAAGTGAAATAAATCAGACACACAAGTTTAAATTTACATGGTTTCTCTTATTTGAGAAACCCAAATTATAAACAAATAGCAATGTAAAAGATAGATAACAAAAAGTAAGGAGATAGATCTATCTCAAATGGGAAGGGTATCAAGAGATGCAAGGAGGGATCAGGGATGGGAAGAAGGGGAAGCGACGGGGATGAAATCATGAATTAAGATGAGTTTTGTGCATATACCAACTTTCCACGAGGCATATAAACGTGGTGTTCCATAACCATACACCAATAAAAACAGTATAACAAAATATTGGCAGGTATTTTCAAAATGTACATAGATGAGCATCTTTTAAACTTTGAGAAGAAACATTTTCTCCTGCTATAATAAGACTAAAATTTTTGTCTCCCTTTCGTGTTATCTACCCCATAGAGACTTAATGTTATTGATGAATTCAGCAAATAGTCTAATAATAATGACACTGTTACAGTTTGTGTCTGGATACCCATTGAAGCCTCATGCAGTCATAGGTGAGGCTTTTTCAGGGTTGGCTGGATCTATAGTGTGTGATGCTGGTAATAAGTGTGTATGATTATTAAATCAGTCCACTGATTGGTTTGGTGCTACCCTAATCCACGTACAAAGATAGGGTATAAAAGGGGTAGAAAGAAGTTGTTAAGGTCCTTTGCTCACCTTGCTACCTTCTGCTTGACATGAATTCTTTCTCTGCTGTGATGCTTGTCTGCCAAGCCACCTTGCCTTGGAGCTAACCACCTATAGATTAACACTTCCAAAACCTGTAGGCCAAATAAAATTTTTCTTCCTTAACTTTAAGGGTAAGGTATTTTGTCTCAGCAGTGAGAAAATTAACTAAGACATCCATACTACTATTTCTCCTACATACTAATTTAACTGATTGCTATGTGCTCTATATCCATTCTCTTCATTATGAAAATTATTTTCTAAAAGATGGTCGGAATTTCAGTTATTTTCTAAAAAATTATTTTCTAAAAGATGGTCAGTTTACTACTGACAAGCATCATTTCCTCCACACTCTATGGCTTCTGCCTTCTTCTCCAATTTTATTGCAATATGCTACCACCATGCTATAGTTTTGTTTTCTTGCTTAGATTGAACCCATATTTTACACTGGAATTCTTCCCACCTGTTTTTCTGAGGGTAAATATCTTGTTATTCCTAATTCTAGTTAAAATATCCATTTCACAGAAAGAACAGTGACTTACCTGTGTGCAATGATCCTTGGTTTTCTTTTCATTTCTCTCTACTTTACTTTTGTATACAAATTTAGTTTATAGGTTTTTCATATTTTACATGTACACCTATTCTTTCACAGCATAACTTTAAAGTATGATGTTTGGGATCAACCTGTTTTTCTCTTTCTTATAACTTAATCTATAACATTTAGAACAGTTAGCTACATAGCAAAAGATTCACAAATATTGAGTGAATGAACAAAAGGAAAGATAATGCTATGAGTATGAGTACTATCCCTATCACATGTGGTAGATTTACTCCTGGGGGCTACACCTTTAAAACATAGACATTTGGGAGGAAACTAAGGTTCACATTACAGCAAATTATTGTTTTACAGTAAAACATATAATGACTACAAACTCCTGAGCCCACTGTACTAGCAAAGAAAATTTCACAACAGTCACAGCCTTATTTGGCTACTAGTAATCATGCCCTGGATAGCTCCTTTGAACCCTCATAGGCCTTGGCATTTCAGAGTGAACTTCAAACATAAAAGGAACTATTGGCCACTTGAATCTTCGGAGTTAAATCGTGATATCATGTTACCCATTCCGTGGGATTCAGGAAGCCTCCTCAAATATGATAAGAGAAATTTTTATAAAGTTAAAGTATTATTTTTTTCAGTCTTGTTGAAATCTCTTTTTATGTTTTTAATAGTACAAATAACTAATAATAAGGGGAGAAGTGGTTTCTGAACCCAAACTGTCCAGAGAACTTGCCTGCCCCTGACATATCACCATCAAACATTCACATTTCTACCAAAGGATTTCCCTATAAATGATGGGACACAAAATTATCTGTGGGGCTGCTTGAAATCTGAGAATTTGTCAGGACGACCTACAGTAGTTTGTCAGAGAAGCAAGAACAAAAGTTAAAAAAAAACTCAAACTCTGAATAATTCATTCACAGTTATTCATTCTTAAAGTACTGGAAAGGAAAGGGGCATAAGAAGATTCAAAAGTTTTAGAAGGCATTGGCTCACCTTCTAAATCACATGAGGTCCTATTTACTATGGTTAATGTTATTCTGTAACATTTGTTATTAAAAGTGTTACTGTGTAAAGAGGTAACATGCTGCAAATAAGAAGGTTTGTAAGATAGGAGAGAGAAGAAAAGGAGAACTTGCAGAAGGCAGGAGTGATGTTGAGATGAATTTGGAATAATGTTGATGGCCATATCTCCTGAGAAAGTGAGCAAAAAAGAAAAACAAAACCAAAATATTTCTTGGTGTCAGTGTGGAAGAAATACTCAATCACAAAACTCACTGCTTTCAGCTGATAGTCCACAGATTTTCAAGAGTATGTGTGCTACTTTAAATTTCTATTTGTTTTTGAAAACATAAAGCATCCAAATAGAGGCAATGAAGTAGAAGCATACCAGAGGAAGAAGGAAGCAAGATTAGCATGCTTTGAAGAAAGGAATTCCTGTACTAACAATGGAATATTATTCACCTTTCTAAAGGAAGTCAATCCTACGATTGGCGACAACAAGGATGGATATAGAAGGCGCTTCTTAAGTGAAATAAGCCAGATATAGAAAGACAAATCCTGATTAGTTTCTTCTATATAAGAAATCTAAAATGTCCAATTCAGAGCAATAGGGAGAATGACGGTTTCCAGGGGCTAAGAATAGAGGCAAGGACATAGTTATTTCTGAATAAGGACAATGGTACACTTTGTGCCTATATCTGACAATATTAGATTATATATTTAAAAAAGTAGAAGGTAGAGCTGGTGGTAAGGGTTCTGAAAAATACAGTAAAATAACTGAGAGCAATACTTAATAAATAGAAAAAACTATATAGTAACTGTTTAAATTTTTTTTTAAATTTTCTTATTTTATATCCTGTTACATGGAAACTGAAAATATAAGGTTATTTTTCCTCTGTTATTTATTCTTTAAACAAATAGTATATACTATTAAACTCCCAAAATAACAAAATATCCTAGTTCACAATTGGTTATATGTCTAGAGAAATGGACAATCTAAGAAACATAGACTGATGCTATCTTTCAGCGTTTTAACAACTATGGAAAAATCAAACTGTCTAAATCTACTTATTCTAATGTTTGATTTTATATTGTTCAAAAGGGGAATTTTATTCTAATATTCAGTGCTTATTTAAAAGTTATGATTTTCTGTATAGAACATTTTCTTTAATATGTGTGTTGATTGGAGTTTTTATGCCAATTTAGAGTGTATCAACCATGGAACTTTATATTGATATATGAATATCTTACTGAGAAATTCTTAACAGGAAATTTTCCTTATATTAACTCACTTTATATGTTGTATATAATACCTTTTTAAGTATTACATATTCAAACATTTACTTAAATGTTATTACATAATTTTATGTAATTTCATTATTTATTTAGAATTATTTAGAAGTTTATGATACCATTTCAAGCAAGTGTGTTATTTCATAAAAAACAGAAATGTAAACAATTTATCCGTTAAAAAATGTTTTCAAATGCAAGAAATGTTGACATAAACATTTAAAAGTTTTAGAGAAGAAGTACAGGAGTATGGTATATGAATCAATTTTCTTCTCTGCTATCAATCAAGAGCTATTCTTGCTTAAATCTCTAGACTGAAAAAATTCTTACTGTCTGACCTACAGACCCAGATCCATTTATTTTTGCTAACTTAAATACTCAAATTTAGACAAATGATTGAATGTCATATCTATCTTTAAGGTTCTTCTGAAAGCACTTTCAAAGCCATACTTCTCCTTGCATGAAAAGTCCATAGACTTAAAAAATTTTTGTAGAGAATGACAGTTTTGTAGAAGAAGAGAGATGTAAACTGTACCTAAATTTACATCTCTACCCAGCTAATTTTGAGTGAGGTTAATATGAACAAATAAAAGTTAGATTTTCATTTGTTATTATCAACACCACTTTACTGCTTAGGAAAATAATTGGAACAAGAGAAAGAAGATACAGAGACAGTAAGTAACTGACAGAAAGGGGGTAAGTCTGATAGGAAGCAGTTGGTATATTAGGACCTCTCCCATATTTCCACTATATATGATGATCACACTCTTTCTTACACTATTTCACCCTCCCCTACATATCTCCTCGACCCATGGAATTCAGTGACAACATCACTTTCTTCTAAAAGTTGTTTAAAACTTTTAAGACTAATCTAGGATTCATAATTATGAAACTCACAATATCCTGTTTTATTCTTTATCCTATATGACTCATTATACTGATCACAGCATAATGTGATTGCCAGACTATAGAGGTTATTTTTTTGAAGCAGATACTCTGTTCTCCCATCAGTGTTTCCTAACCAAATGTCTCAGTGCAATTTATTTTTGGAGCAATGAAATAATGGGTGAATAAATAAGAAATTTTAATTAAATTCAATCCATAATTCAACTTTAAGAACACTGACAGTAACAAAGTATGACAGAAACTAGTAAAATGAGCCTTAAAAGGAACATAGAGAAAACATCTAAAAATTCTTTAGCACTGAGTTCTAGGTTACCACGTTGAAAGTGTCTTCTTCTATTTTTGTTGTTGCTTCTGAGGTCAACAAAGAGCATACTTACTGGGAATTGTGATACCTAAGCTTTAACCCCACAAAATATATGGCTAATTATCTGAAGAGTCTAGAATGAAGTTTCTACTTTGTAAAAAGAGAAAAATTGTTTTAGAATTTCAAGATTTATATTTTGCATACATTTATAGCAGTATGAAAAAATACTTTACTAAGTCATATTAAAAAGAAGCTTAAATATTTCTGTAAAAATGGAGGTATGCAAATAAGAGGTGCATTGGGTGGAGGAAGGTATTAGCTGGGATAAGACTGCTTTAACAAATAAATCCAAACTCATACAACGGAAAGTTCAAAGAAACTTGTTTCTCTTTTCATTACAATCGTAAAGAGAATGCTATATGTTATGGTTTAGATATAAAATAGTCCCCAGAAGTCACCCTCTGTGGTGTGGCTTCATCGGAAGTTTATAGGTCACAGTCACTAAGGGCATGACTTGGAAGAGAACAATCTCTCCCTTGGCTCCTCCTTTCTCTGTTTTCTGGCTGCCATGAAATGAACAGCTCTGCCTTGCCACCATGCAAGTTCTGTCTTAGCCCAGAGTGCAGTGCATTAAAACTTCCAGAGCTGTGTGCCAAAACAAACCTCTCCTTTTATAATGTGTGCATGTGTGTGTGGGGGGTTCTGTGGTGTTTTGTCACAGTGAGGGAAAGTGACTAATGCAGAAAATTGATACAAAGACTATGTGCAATGATGATTGTACATAAACATGTGCTTCAGAAGGCTTTGGAACATGTTTGTGAGAAAAGATTGGAAAATCAGGCAGGATAAGCAGTCTAGAGAAGCCCTAGCATGCTGTAAGCAGAGACTGATGGCTGTTTGTAGCTTAAAATAGCAGAATACTGACAGGAATGTAGGCAGCAAAGATGAGGTTTTACTGGGAATTTAGACTACATTGGCAGTTGGATTAGAGGCCATGTGTTATACTCTGACAGAAAATTCATCTGAATTTGGCTCATGTCCTGAGATTTTTGCTGAAGACTGACATTAAGGGTGGTGCACTAATTCATTTGGTAGAAAAAACTTAAATGCAGTCCAAAATGCAGGCTGTGGAAAAGGTACTGCTGACTACTGTCACCTAGATAGACAGTAAGAATTAGGGGCAAAATTTAGAACTTAATGATTTGAAAATTTGAACTGTTTGCCAGGAACAAAACACCTACAAATATGGGGCAAAGAGAGGATGGTTGCTGAAAAGTTAGCATTAAAATGGAGTCAAGTACTTTGCATAAGGACAGAAAAACAATGTATGGAGGACATCTAAGAAATCAGCAAGGCCCCTATCTGTGGCAAGATCTAAAGTGAAAAACTCTAAAACTTTCATTTAAAAAGAAAGTCTTTGTGATACCTGCTCTTTTCAAGGCTGCCTAGGGAAGTGTGTCTCTGAAATCAGTCATCCAGGCATTCAGAGGTCACTGCTGGCATGGTCCCAGGGGTACCCACTATTGCTCATGCTCACATCAAACTTCAGTGTTAACTAGTGGAGCTATTGTTTTAGGCATGCAGAATCCAAGAGTTGTAGGGTCAGAAAGGTTTCCACCTAGATTTTAGGGAAAGATCTGCGAGGCCAGGCAATGTGCCTCTGAGAGCGCAGTATGTGAAACTTTAAGAGTGAAGCCAAAACCATTGGAGACTCTAGGCATTTGGAGACTCAAGGCATTTGGAGATTCCAGAGGCACAGTCTATTTGTAAAGGAAAGTCACAGGCAGTGAGTAGAACCAGCTCCAGATAAAAGGTCATATCTGCTATAAACTGCACTGCTATGGAGGTGGAATAGCCTGAGTCTTTTGAAGTTACATAGCTCCATAGCCAACCCCAGCCACTGGACATACAGCTAAAAGATGTACTGTTTGCTCTTCTGACTTTTGGTCTTGCTTTGGTCTAATTCCTTTCTGCCTTCTTCCTTTTTGGAGTGGGAATGATTACTCTGTGCTATTGTAGGTTGGAAGTGTTTAATCTTTTTTATTTGTATAGGGGTCTACAGCTAAAGTTGAGTTTAAGTATCAAAAGAGACTTTGGAATTGCACTTTTCAGCAATGAAGGAACTCTTAAGCCTTTGAGGACTTTTAGAGAATGATTGTGTACATTTTGAATAATGAGTTCTATATGAACTTTTCTGCAGCCAGTTGCAGAATGTTATGGTTTAATATCAAATGCCCTCATAAAGCCTCACATATAGCAGTACATTCTGGTTGGAACAGGCAGGTCACTGGGAGGATAATTGGAAAGGTCACCTGGTCCTGGGTCCTTCCCTTCTTTCCCTGCTTCCTGGCCACCATGAAGTGAATGAACAGCTCTCATCTGTTGTGCAGTCCTGCCATGCTGGGTGTGCTTCAGAGCCAGTGGATAATGGACTGAAACTTCTGAGGCCAGAGTCAAAATAAACATCCTTTCCTTTAATCTCTGGGTGTTGGGTATTTTGTTTAAGAGGTGGGAAAGTGACAGATACACTTGGGTTAGGAGACAATTCTTCCATGGAGTCTTGTTAAAAACTAGTTTTCTTTGTAAGACGTTGTTCAACGTAGAGAAGTCATATTCAATGCTGGTTTCAGGCTCACTTTGTCCAGGGTGAACAGGGGAGGAGGAAATAAGGACTGACATGCCACAGTGACTCTCAATTCCATCGTATTTCAGTTTCTAGCAGTAGGTTAGGATAGAATGGTGAACAGATTCAAGTGGATGACTAGGAGTTTCTTCCCCTAATAGAAAAAACATTAGGTCTTCTAGGAGTGAGGGCACAAACTATGAAAATGATCAGAATCATTTTAATGGGATCATTTTTACATCCATTTGTCTCACTTACCAAGATATACATAATTTTACTGTCAAATATATTGTAACATACTATGATAATCATTAAAATGATTTTGAAAACATGTAGTGAAAAAGAAATGGGACACAAATAAATCACTAATTATATAAAAACTGAAATTTAAAATACTGTACCCCCATATCCAAAGCTGGACCTTGTTATCCTTGGGTTTAATTAACCACAGAATGAAACTGTTGTGTACCAAGAAATGTTACACCTGTACTGAATATGAACAGATTGTTTTGTTATTATTCAATAGATATCACAGTATACAAACTATTCCTATATCATTTATATTGTACTAAGTATCAGAAATAAGCAACAAATAATTCAAGACATAATATTAAACTATTACATGTAAAGTATTGAAAATACTATGCTATTTTATGTAAAGGCTTGAACATCCTTGGAATTTGGTATCCAAGGAGGAGTCTTGAAGCCAATCATCAACATAGACCAAGGATCAAATATATAATATCAGGAGAGATATACTCTAAATGTTATAAGCACTTAATTTTGATGTTGGAATTATTGGTAGTATTTAGTTTTCTTTATTTTGTATATGAACTTTTAAAAAATTGTCATAATTAAGAACAACATATATCTACTCAATGTGTAGAATAGACATAGAAAGATTCTATGAATATCATAGGAACAACTACATTTAACTGCACTCAATTCCAGCTACCATTTTATGTACAATTTATAATTTCTCTGGTCAAGTGTACCCACTTGTCATATTTATGACAACTTAAAGACATTTTACATTTGCACAAATGTACAATGAAAAGTCAAAAATGGACATCTGGATCTAATTCCCTGAGAGATGAGCTATTGTGTTATTAAAGCAAATGCATGCTATATCACACACTCAGTGCTTCACACAAAGCCCACAGCAGCACACCCATGTGTTTCTTTCTGCAAGCACTGAGGCAAAATGTCTAAGTTATGGTGCACTTACCATCTAAGCCTTTACTTATCTATATAGCTTAGTTAGTTAACTGGTTTAGCCTCCCTTATTTATCTGTCCATTGCTTAACTTTCTGCTTATGTAAGATAACCACCAATGCAAATAAGCTAGCTGTTGTAGTCAGGGTTTGCAAGAGAATAGCTTTAGTACAGGACACATAATTTATAGGATTATTTTATAATATTCCCTTGAAAAGTCAAATGCAGAGGAGTGCAAGAAGTTTGTCTATGTGCTGGAGACACACAGAATTGAGTCAAGGCTCTAGATTCCATGGTAATATCCTGCAGGAGTCCAGCTGGAGGCCTAGAGTCTAGGGCGATGTCCTCCACAAGTACAGCTGGAGATTTAGTGCCTGCAACAATGTCTCACACAAGTCAGTATCAAGGATTTGCACCAGGAAGGATCAAGGGCCAGTGATGTACGCTAGAAAGTCTAGGCAAATGAGGTGAAGGATCAGTGTCATAAACCTGAGGCATCTGCACTGGAGCCAGGAAATGATGCTCAAGGTGAAGAACAAAGCTCTCCTGAAGAAGACAGCAGCCATTCCAGTGACAGTGATGACTCAAGCTCCTCCTCAAAGGAGAAATGCCGATTCATTATCAGGAAAAGCAGCTGCAGAAAGCTTCTCAGGGAAAATCAACAGCAGGCAACTTCGCCTCCAAAATTCTTTTTATACCACTGGCAACAATCCTCTGGTGGGTCTTCCATGCCCAGAAATCACAGTTCCTTGTCCAGTTCAACTTGGTGTTCCACTTAAATTGCCCATTAGTTAATCCACCATACTAGTAAACATACTTCTGTTGGGGATTTTTAATATTTCTCTGTCATTAAACTGATCTAGTTATTTTTCCTTTTTATATGACAATAAAAAGCTTAAGAAAGTTTTTGACGTTAGAATCAATATCCTGCTTTTTAAAAATTACTGAACTGTGAGAAGATATCCATAAACAATACATGAAACAATATCAGACAACATACAACTGAAAGAAAGTGAAATAAACTTCATCTGTTGGCCTTTATTTTCCCCTTACCAATAAGAGAAGCAGTTTCCTCTAGCCTGTGGATACATCCAGAAAATTTGTGCATGTGGTTTTGTGGCTTAGGTATTCCTGGAATATCCAACCGTGTTCAAATGTTCAAGTAATCCCTGAGCGACAGCACAACTAGCAGGCTTCCTCTTCACACTTTCCTGCATCCACTTGAAAAACAGTGAACGCAGGTGGATTTAGAAAAGTTGTTTTGTTACCAGCCAAGCAGCAGTGTGAACTTTATATCAGCTCCCCTCACCCCACAGCTCCCATGGAGGTTGTGAATCCTGAATGTACAGTGGATCTATATTGCAGCTGTGCAGTGCTAAGCTTGCAAAACTCAGTCATGTATGGGCTGCTGGAAAACCTTCCTAATATGTGTCCCTGAAGAAGGTACTATTTTTTCTTATTCTGGTCAGGAAAAAATTCCATTCTCTGACCCAAATAAAAACTACTGCTGTCATTTAAAACTGTTTTCAACAAATATATCCTCAAAAAAAGGTAAGAGAAGGTGGCAGAAAAGCTGCAATTATCTCCTAACATTGTGTATACTACTGTAAGTGTACCCATGGATTATCCTCAGGTAGAGTTAACCACTTTTTGGAAATATGAACTAGTCTACATTCATTAGATGACCAATTACCTTCTGATATAGTGCAGAAGATGGGGTGTACCAGTTATCCTTGCCTTTACACTACAATTTAAGGATGATTAAAATCCCAGGCTGTTTAAGGACACACTACAAAAGCATATTATACAAAACAAAATGAACAAAGCAACCTTGCTGTTTTGGTATTGCTTCATGTCTTGGTCTCCAGAAGCCTGAATAGCTGTACACCAGTACACTGCCCAGATGCTGCTGAAAATGCAAGAGACTCAGTGAGGATGTGAATGATACAGGAGTACTACCATATTTTATCCTGTGTTTTCAGTTATGTGTTTTGAAATCAGTGATGAAACTTTATGCCACTTGATTACTGGTAATAACATAGAGAAAACAATGTCTCTTACATCATTATTCTTTGGTTATAGAGAAATTACATAATGTACTAGAAATTTTGGAATCTCCTCAGCATTTACTTATACTATATGTTCAAAATACACAAAAACACTTCTCTGTACTTTGTAGATAAAAAACACTAATATAGGTCATCAAAAATATATGACAATACCAATGGAGATACTAACAACCATTGATTGTTTTAGAGAGACTATAGTTCATTTACTGAAACCTGCTAACGTATAAGTAAGCCACCAATTTTGAGACTGCAGGCATTTTTCTCATCATACTTTATTGCTTCCCCACAAAATGTTAAAATTTTGTATTCACGCAAATATAACTCAAAAGCAATAAGACATGCATATAAATGTATAGTTTCACTTTTTATCTAAAGTTTAAGGAAAAAATTTCCTCAAATGATCATATGAAAAAGCAAGTACATGCAAAATGAGAAGTTATAAAATATTGAGAACAACAACTCCATTTCTGATAAAACTGAGAAAATAACCTCTTTCAGTGTAAGATTGTGAAACCACTCTTGATTAAATCATTAGTGTTATAAAGGACAAATGTATTTTGATTTCTGTCTTGGTCAGTTGCACCAGAGGAGAAAGAAAGCATAACAACTTGATGGTAACATAATCACAATCGAGGATGCTACACAGGTTGTCTTGGTAGTAACTTAGACTTTACTTCCAAAGGCCTCAGAAGAAAACCCAGATCTAATTTATAGTATGAGCATTCAGTAGAGTATCTTCAGAAAGAGTTATCAAGTGATAATACCAAAATGCATTTTTTCCTTTCTCCCTTAATATCAAATTTTAAAATGTCACCACAGCATTTTTAAAGAATACAATTGTGATAGTATTCTATAGTGTTCAGACATATTTTAGATTTATACTCATATTTCAAATTTATTCTCTTATAATGATACATTACTGCTGTCTTGGCTTCAGCTCAAAATAGATGTTTAACACTTATTCATCCAACATTTTGTCAAGATATAACTTCATTGCTCTTAAAATATACACACATCTTTGCCAAGGTATTAGAGCAGTATCAGAAGGGAATTGCAATATAGGAAGACACAAGTTCAATTTTTTAGCGCAAATAATCTTTCTGTAGTTTCCAAACTTTTTGAGTAGGACTTTCCCTCACTTCTACCCTCTCTTGCTTTCAGTTTGGAATATATCTTTTCGTGAGATAAGATCTTACTAAGTCTCTAAGTTGCCCAGACTTAGCTTGAACTTGAAATCCTTCTGCTCAGTGTCCCAGAATGCTGGGATTTCAGGCAAACTCCACCAGCATGTACTGGAAGCGTGTACTTGTTAAACAACCCTGTCTTCAAACTCTTTGGTCTTCAACTTTATTGTTTCTCAAGATGAAGATATTTCCTCCTCTGAGATTCATCTGAGATTTGTGCAATGGCACAATTTTGCACTATAGTCTCAAGAAATATAAAAAAATTTGTGCTGTGTGTGCTGAATTTTAGTAATAGAATCTGGGAGCAAATGGAAATGGGTTGAGAAAAGTGGAATCTTGTGAGCAAACAAAACAAATCCCAACAAAACAAGCATTTCTTTCAGTACAAGTATCCCATTCAATTTTCCCACCAGAGAAAGAAATTGAGCTACCAATCCTTTACCATCAAAATACTAACCTACTTAAAATAATTTTTCTTAAAATAATAATTTTTCTTGCAAGGGTAAGCATCAATTTTTATGATACCATGTGATACTACCTCATTGTGACAAAACGCTCTGCTTAAATAAGGTCTGTTTCCTCTCTTTGACACCACTATGTCTTAACAGGTTATTTGCTATTAGTGATAGCCCAGGGAATCATTACTATCATATTTATTTGGTCCTAACAACACATTCATCATCCCATACTATTATTTCATTTCAATGCCTTTTTTTGACAGAAGGAAGACAGAAGGTGGTGATTATCAGCATGCTCCACCGAGGCACTGGCCTAGCAGAGTAATTGTTGGATCGCATACATTGGAAAGTGGAGAAAAAAGTGAGGAGGCAAAAAAGAAAATGTGTACACATCTTAGGAGTTTAGGTAATTTTTTTCATATCATGCATTATAATATTTAAATGT
>NW_004955425.1:10851209-10859458 GCF_000276665.1 Chinchilla lanigera | reverse complement strand
AGAAAGAAAAAGAAAAAGAAAGAGGAAGAAGAAATTTATGTCTGATTTGTAGATTTTTTTAGGAAAAGTTAAAAGAAGATCATTACCTTTCATAACTCAGATTTGTTTTCAACTTTTATGCAGATAACTAAGAAAAATTGTGCAAATTATTAACATTTGTTGCGTTCCAAATTAATCAAAAAAGTACCAAAGATGATGCTCAATGTTGATGAGGAAATATTGCAAGAATTAAGGTTCTAAGTGGAATTCTCGATAAGCTAGAGGGAGCAGGCTACTGGTCAGAGGAGAAACTGTTCTGTGGAGGTTTGCAGTATTTGATTTCCTCAATTCTCTACCTCAGGCTCCAAAAATATCCTGTGCTGAAGGAACTATGAGGGTATCTTTAGCTACAAATAATAAGCATCAAATATTGTATTAATTAATTTATTCATTCATAAGCTTAACAAGTATTTGAGGTTACTCTCTGAGACTATAGTAGGTAATAAAGTTGATATAAGCTCAAGATATCATATGATATTCTACTAAAAAAGCAAAGAAACATGTATAATAGTTTAAGTGCTAGAAGAAAAAGCAGAGAAAATTGAAGGAAACAGGAAAGAAGGGAGGCTAATGCATTCTAATTTTAAATAGAATGATATTTGAAAGGAGATCTGAAAGAGGAGAAGAAACAGGGCGTATTGATTTCAAGAATAAGTAAGTTTTAGGCAGAGTTTCGGATGAGGACCAAAAAGGGCCTTAAGAATATACACAAGAGTATTATAGCAGTGTGATAGGAGATGAAGAAGAAGAGGGATTTATCCTGGACACTAATTATTTATTCAGGCATTAAAATTTTAATATTGCTTTGAGGTTTTTTAAGGATCTGTTCACTAAGTTTTTAAAAGTTCTCTTCTTTATAAATTCTGTTATTTTCAGGTTCAACACTGTCATCTGTTATTCCCACATCATTGTACTATCTTATCCAGTAAATTTTTATTTTGCATTTGTAAAACTTCCTTTTTTATTTTTTGATTATTTTATTTATGTGAAGTTTTGCATATTTTATCTTAAATATCTTTCCTTTACCATATTAAAGATAGTAATAATAATTATAATACATTATGTGGAATTCTTGCTTGGTGGTATTAGCTGTCTTTTCCTTCAAAACTGTGTTGCAGTTCTTCCTAATGTCTGATTACTTAGGATTATAACTTGAATAATGTGTACATTATTTTTTAAAGGTTTTGCATTTTGGCATATTCCTCTGAAAAATTTTATCAGACAGCTGATTACAGTCTAGAGAAAGTGTTATCTTTCTTATTGTGGTGAATTTCAAACTTCAGTTTAATCAATAAGTCTTTACTATATCTTATAAGTCTTTCTCTCAAAGAATATTTGAGGAATATTCATCCATAACCCAAAAAAAGGTATTGATTTTTCTAGCTTTATCTTCTCTTTCATTCCACTTACTACTCAGAATTATCTGTGCTCCTTTCCTTGGTTTATTCAGCTAGAAAGAGTACATTCTAAATTTTAACTACATGTGTCATACCTATTGTAGTCAAGGTTTGCAAGGGAATCAACTTAATGCAGGACTTATAATTCATAGGGTTATTTTGTAATACTCACCCAAAAAGTCAAATGTAGGCAATCTACCCACAGTAGAGACCCAAAGAATACAGCTGAAGGCCTAGATCCTGCACAAGTGCAGCTGAAGACCTAGAACCCACAGCAATGTCCTCCGCAAGTCCAACTGGAGGCCTAGAGTCCACGACAGTACCTCATGTAAGCCTGTCTCGAGGATCTGCACTGAGAAGGTCCAAGGGTCAGTGGTGGAAGACAGAAAGTCTGTGCCAGTGAGATGAAGACATCTGTGCCACCAGGCTGAGGGATCTGCACTGGAAGCAGTAAGCGATGCTCAAGATAAGGACCAGAGCTCCCATGAAGAGAACTGCAGCCATCCTCAGGGACAGCGAGGACCGGAGCTCCTCTGATGAGAATAGCTGAGTTCTTATCAGGAAAACCAGCATGACAAGCTTCTCCAGAATTAATAGTACTTCATTTTCCCCTACACTTTTTCTTTTAAGCTGTTGGCAACAATCCTCAGGTGGGCCTTCCACACCCAGAACCATGCTGATTCAGTTTAGCTGGTTGTTGCAAGTTGACCATTAGTTAATGCACCACAATACCTTACGTAACTTTAGACTTCTTTGGAAAACACATAAAAAATGGTCATCAAGAATCATTCCTTAGGGATATAACAAATTAAGGCTGTGCCAATAGACATCAATATAAATATTAGGAATAAATCAGGCTTTGTAGTAAATGCCCCACTGAATAAATTTGAGAATATTTAGAATTATGGATTGTAATTTAAAAAAAATCTATTTCTGGAAAAAATTCAGTTGGTAAGAATAATTTTAGTACCCTTCCATTACAATTTGATTCAATGTTTCATCATTTGAACGACCTTCAGTATTAATACAGTATATTTCTGTCATCAGTATTCTACTGATTGAAAGCATAAGACTTTCTGCTATTACAGTGCCAAGTCTCTGGTTACCTGTGTGAGCATAAATGTTTTGGTGATTTATTCTCTTATAACAAATTTCACCAAACCTTGTGTACCTACCACAGCATATATTATATTATTTATATTATAATATTGTATTATATTTTATAATTCAATGAGTTGACTACAGCTCAAATGGATAGTTCATTTCCTGACCTGTGTTTGGGATACCACAGGTCAGGTCTAATAAGACTTTACTAAGCATACTAGCTTTTCCACATTTACAGTCTCTGTTCTCTGGTACACTTTATTCACCGCAGCACTGGCATTTGATGTAGCACAGACAAGAATTTCTCACTCACCTAAGCAGACTCATAATATCTTCCAAGTATTAACAAGTGTGCACTGTGCTTCTGAAGTCTTTGGAGCTCCAGTTGATGAATTTCTCACCTGTAACAATATGGTACAAAAACTAAACAAACACCAAGGAACTATGCGACATGTTTCAGAGATTATTTTTTTTCTGTTATTCTGGTGAATTTTACCTGACCCAATAAAACAAGAAATACTCTCCTGTTCATTAGGCTTTATGTTTGCTAAAACAAAATGATTTCTGTGTGTTGGAGCTCTATTTTTTTTTTCAATGAATTTCTGACCAACTGAAATACTTAAAAATCTTTCTGGTAAAGCTGATAAGGTAAAAGTAAGGTGCTTAATTGGAGGCTCAAACCTTAAATGAGACTTAATCAGAATCTATTTTACTATGATATAGCAGAACTACAAGCAAAACAAACAAGTATTTTGTTATTAAAACAGATTATAGGAAAACTTATATATCAACTAGTAGGAGTAAATTTATCCAATTAAAAATAAGAAATACAGAATCCTCAGTCCTCATTAATTCCTCTCCACAGCACATTTTGATTTGTGTATAATGATATTTGCAGTGAGATTGCCACAGACATGTATGAGAAGCTTGTGTTTAAAAAGAGAAATGTAATGTTAGATAACTTTTCATTTAGATAAAGATAATAGATATAGTAACATTTTTATAGGCTGTTTGTCTTTTAAATGTTGGAAGAAAAGCTATTCCTATGCTAATAAACCAGTAACTATTGTAGTGGCTGCTTTACATTTAATGCTCAAAATAGCCAGAAAGTTAGATTTACACAACACATCTATTCTATACATTATGATACTGGTGCTTAGAAAAACAAAATAACTGGCTTAAAGTTATCAGATCTTTAAATGGTTTTTAAAGAGTATAATCTTATGATTTTAATGACATCAATTTTATAATCTTAATCCCTGTACAAATAAATTTAAAATAAAATAATCTATGATACTTGACTAGGTAGGAAATAAATTCATTTAACTGCAGAATTTCATCTTTAAACAGGAAAAAAGAACCAATATCTTGTCATCACACTTAGGGAACTTAAGATGATTGAGTTGCATAATTACTTTTTCCAGTTATTTTTCAGAGAAGTCATTATATTTTGAAACAGTAGAGTCCCAAATCTTCCCTTTGATTCCTGCTATTCTTCCCATTTTGCCTTTCTTCTATTTTTTTCAGGTTGGGTATCTGTGGAGTTTGGGGCATCTCTAAATGACAGGGACATATGCACATTGTATTTGTATTTTTAAGAATTCACTAAATTATTCATATACTTTGTTGATAACACTATTTCTATTAGTCCTTAATCATTTCTTGTGTACCATCCATTTTTTAGGATTCCAGTTTTAAAAGTAATAATAGAACACTGTTGCTCTTAAAATATTAAATGTAGTTGACGAACATCAGCGAGTAGAGAGTTGGGTGTAAAAGTAACCCACATCTTCTTTTTTCTACTTCTTTATACAAGTAACTCACTTTCTTCTTTTCATTTCACTTGCAAACTAATTACTTTCTTTAAATGTGACTTAAATCAAGGTTGATTTTCCATTCTGAGTTCATGATATTTCAGATGCACTTTTGAGAACTGATACCAGGTTCAGGAACAAAATATTGATGATCAAAAATATTTTCTTTCAGACCTTCCCAGGATTAAACGGAAAAGGTTAATTTAGCCATTGCCTCATAGAATATGAAGTACGCTAAGGCAAGAATGGTGGGGTATTTTTCTTTTTCTTCTTCTTTGCTGCTTCCTCAGATCTTAGAAGAAAGACTTCATTATAAGTTCTTAATTCATATTAGTAATTAATTCACTGATTAAATGTATGATGATTGACTAAAGTCAGTTCAAGTAGAATTTTTAAGGAAAGATATACTCACAGGAATAAATACACAGGCACTTTGATGGGATTTGCTTTGTTGATGTATCATACTGATGTAGTATAAGGAGTACCCTGTAGAAGATTTTTATACTTGCCATCCATTTTTCACTGCAATTAGAATAAAACTAGTATAAATTAGTGGTATATTTGCAACGATTTTTTCACACAACTAATCAAATAATGAAAGCAAATGATCAGTAATGAGTAGTGGTATAAAAAAAATTCAGAATATGCCTGTCAATACAATTACCAATTATAAAAATGTAATTTATGGAAAACTATGTAATTCTACCCCACAGAGACGTAATTAACATCCATAATATGGAACCACTACATGAAAATATGGTTCAGTATCTTTAATAATTAAAACAGACAGACACAAATATAAATACCGAGCTTTAAGACACATATCAGCCAAATGCAGATGAGAAGATCTCCTTTTGACACAGTTGGAAGATCTTGAATCTGATGGCCTGATTTTATTAATTCATTAATTATGCTTTTAATTTTTAAAGTTTACTGCAGTTATGTTTTAAAGAATTTTTTCTTATAAAAACAGGTCAGTAAAAAAAAAAAAAAAACAGGCAGGTAAATATTTAGGGATAAATTGTGAACTTTACAGTAAGCTGTCCACACTTCTATATCTACACATTCAATCATCTGTGGATTGAAGATATTTGAAACAAATACTGTATCTGCTCTGAACATACACAAACTTCTTTCCTCATCCTCACTCCATGAATAGTGTAATGTGACACTATTTCCACAGCATTTACCATATTTGGAATATTATAAATTATCTAGAGATGATGCAATGTATTATAGAAGGAGGTTAATAGGTTATATGAATACCATGACATTTTATATGAAAGGCCTGATCATATATGAATTTTCATATCTTCAGAGATACCTGGTATCAAACCCCTATAGATAATGAGGGTTAACCCTACATCAAAACAATCTACTTTGGAGAAAGAAATATAAAAATAGATTTATTTTGAATTTTCCTTTCTAGTGTGGTAACTGGGTATTGACTAAATGATTGTTCATTGTCTTCTTTTCTCACTTTGTTCATAGCATGAAACCTTGGTTTGTGAGCTAATTTTTTTGGTGAACATGTTTGTAATCCACGGCGCTCATATATCAAAGTGCATCTTTCCATAAGATATAACGGATACTCAGGTGATTCATTTCACAGCCCCAAAATATTCTTACAAAATTATTACAATGTAGTAATATAATATAAAGTAATAAACATACAAAATATAGAGAAACATGCAAATTATTTTAATTTTATTATAAAAGCTTCATGACTGCTGTAAAGAAGACATGAGAGAGGAGGACTACTCTGTAGGATGATTTTCACTATCACTAATGGAATCATTAGTGACTTATTGCTATTAATTGGCTATAGTGATTTACTGCTATTTATTGCCTCAGTGGAATCTTTTTCACTTCTTGCAACTTTAACACATCCCTATCAATGACATTTTTGCCTCCTTTTGTGGATTTTGCAGGAATGTGACATTGCATTGTCTTTCAACAGATGCATTGCTTGTACTGCTATAGCCTTATTTGAAGGTTCTTTTCTGCAAAACGTTGCACTGTTTCTTACATTTTACATATCTCCTTAATCTCATTTAAAGTGAGAGACTTTTCCACCATTTTCTCCTCATCTGCAGAGATCTCCTCCATAATCTTTTCCTTTTGGAAGAGGATTACTCACCTTCTCTCTCTCTCTCTCTTTCACACATACACACACACACACACACACATGCATGCATGCTCCATGTGCACAATCTGAACCTTTATAATACCTGATTTATTTTTTGGTAGCAGGAATCGAACTCATGATCTTGTGCTTCCCAGGTAGGCGCTGTGCTGCTGAGCTATATCCCCTGCCCTATACTTCATGTTTTTCCATTGGAAAACAAGGTATGTATTAAAACTACATTTGTCAGAATCACCAGTAGGGTTGAGCAATTTATTAAGAGCCTAACTATGTAGAGAGTCAAAAACATTTGTGTAATTTTAGGATATATGAAAAATTATTTTTGAAATATATAAGGTTCTTCACTATTAAAATGAAGAACTACTCTGCAATTTTTCAAGTTGTTAGCATTTGGAAATTGAGTGATCCAAAAGTCCCATGTGTTAGATGCTTGATCTCACATTTTTGGGAAGTGGTGTCACCTTTAAGAGGTGGGGGTTAGTGGGAAGTCTTTGACACATTGGGGCATGTTCTTGAAGGGGCTCAAGGGAACCCCAGTCACTTCCTTGTGATCTTTTTCACACATTGGACTGAGGTGAGTAGTTCAGCTCTGTTACATGCTTCTGACATAGCATGCTACCTCTGATCAGAGGTCTAAAGGCAATAATGCCAATACTAATAATTCATAAGAGATAAATCTTATAAGTGACCTATATGTCCACTGAACAGATGAATGATTCAAGAAAATATGATATTTACACATGATAGATCTATTTTGCTATACAGAAAGAAATCTTGAACTGTTTGTAGGAACATGGATGCATGTTGAGACTGTAATGTTAAGTTAAAAATCAGACACACCCACTTAAGTATCACATGGTTTCACTTATATGAGGAACTCAAAGTAAACATAAAGAGCAAAATAAAAATGGTTGGAAGTGGGAAAGTAGAACTTTCACAAAGGGAAAGGTGATCAAGATATACAAAGGGGGTGAGGAGAGAAAAGGGTTGAATAAAAGGAAATTGTACCAACTCTACACAAGGAATGTAAACATTAAATACTGTAAATATGTACCAGAAGAGGAAGCTGATCTCAAAAGAAAGAAGGGATAGGGAGGGAAGGGAATGTGGATGATGTAATAAACTTCCCACAAGGAATGTAAACATGATGTAAAAAGAGAAAGATTTTCTGCACATGCAAAAAAGTGGATAAATCAAATAGCAATGAATAGCAGTCTTATCAATGAAGCCTAGATAAACAGTGAATAGCTCCAGAATTGATGTTCTAAAAACACAAAAGAAATCTTTGAAAATAGTCTTCCTAGGAATTCATAACCTGATTCTCATTAAAAGAACATATTAAACAGAGAAAAAATAGGTACTATTATTCAGATCTATCTGTATCATAGTAGGAAAGAAAGCTGGATACTTTTAGAGTTTAAAACAGACATAGGAGACATGACAATTAAATGTAATACCACATAACTTAGAACACATGAACCAGATTCAAAGAGACTTCCAGGAAAACAAAGCTGCCATTGAAAGCAACCAAAACCGCTTGAATGAAGCTGAAGATAGAATCTCAGACTTTGAAGGCAGCATGGCAGCTAGCGACCATGAAAGAAAGGATCTCATAAAATCAACAAGGATCCAGGAAAAATCAATTCAACAGCTGCAAGACGAGGCAAAGAGAAATAATGTACAACTTATAGGAGTCAATGAAACAGCAGGAAGCAACACAACTAACATAAAAAGATTATTTGCAGAAAT
>NW_004955425.1:10835930-10847573 GCF_000276665.1 Chinchilla lanigera | reverse complement strand
AGAAACCACTTTGAAGATATCAATATGTAATACAAGAAGCATTGTTAATTTCCTGCCACTTTGTTTGTAACTCTGTATTGTCTGTACTGTTCTCTTGCTATTTTGTAAAAGGCTGTCTGTCCATTAATGTTTTCCTACTCTTATTTTTAAGATAAAGAAAATGTAATACCACACAAATAGAAGGAGACAAACACAGTAAAAAACATCATTAAGTCAAATGATGTGGAAGTATTAATTGATGTATTAGACAAACTTTTGAATGAGTTTTAAATTTTGCTACTATAACTGTGATTAGCTACAGAAGCCCAGGAATTAGAGCTCTTGCTATGATCATATTTAATTAATGCTCCTAATTTTTCTTAAATCAGTCAGTAGGTCATAACAGACTCCCACCTCTGAGGTGAAATTAACCTTTCCATTGAACAAGCAGAAGTTACTACATATTTCAAACTGATTAGAAACTTCACTTCTTTTGTATTTATAAACTTAATAAACACAAGTAGACTTTAACAAAGGGTGGGATGTAGGTTATTATTAAGATTATGCTGATTATGAGGTCCCTGAAAATCTTGAAATTACCTTAGTTACCCTTGTCTTGGTGTCTTTAGCCTTAAAAGGGAGAATTCCTGTTTTAGAAAAACATCCCTTAAGTGATTGACATGTTCTCACAAATAACTAAACAAGCATCTGACCTAAAGTTTAAGGCAACAAGGGAGACAAAAGCAAAATCCAGATAGAGATGCTAAACTTTTATTTTGGTTTCAGTCACTTTTTGTTTATGTGGAGGCCAAATAGAGTCAGACCTTTCAGTTAAGAGCAGCCTCTAAGTCCTTGTTACAATTTTATTCTACATGCTGCTTAAATTCTGATTCTAAATCCCATTTTAGCCTTCTAGGGTGTGTACTGTGGGAATATTTTATTATATTTCAAATATGTTTCCCATACATGACAAGCATCTAATAAATTTTTATTGAATGAAAGAAAAGAACTGATTTACTCTCACTTAAAAATAAACTTTGCGTTTGAGAACAGTCTAGTAGTTTCAGTTGAATTATACATAACAATATAACTTTTTCTTAGATAGTTTAACTTAATGAAAGTCAAGGCCATGAGTAAATTTTTCTTCTTCAGATTTTACATTATGGTGTGCCAAGAATAGTCATTAATTTTAATTTGTAGCATTTTTTGTTAGACTGGTTGTATTCTATTTCCCTTCATTTATTAATATCCAGATATTTAAATGTGTGGTAATTTAATTTTCATTAATTTTTTGTTTTATTTTTGCCAGTTGTAGTGATACCATTCATTTACTGATGTTAAAATTAAATTACTTACAAAATGATTAGAGAATATATTGACTTATAGGATGTATGCTTGAAGATTGGCTGGATAAATAAAATAAAATCCAATTCAGAATAAGATCTGAAGAAATTAGAAACAGGGTGGAGGAATTTGAGTTCCAAGAACAAAGAGAATTCTTTCCTTATATAGTACCTTTATGGGAGTAATGGAAATTTCATAGAACTTGTACTCATTAGAAAGAGAGTGAACCTTAAGGAGAGATAACAGAAATGGGGAAGAAAAGCATTTAGATCCATCTGGGCACAACGAATAGGAAAATAATTTTCATTAGCGTTTCCCACAGACTATGGAATTCAAAGTTATGACTTTGGATCTTATTGATGATATTATATATGGATTTATTTCTAAGATTGAAAACTTTGCTTGTAACTTGCTTATGACTTGAAATTATCAGTGTAGTAGTAACATTAACATACATTACTTTATAGTCATCAATACTTTACTACATGCAAGCTCTTGTGCTCAGCTCTTCATAGTGAAGTAGATGCTCTGGATAAAAAAGCTAATAAGCTAAAAGACTGAATTCAGCCCCAGGCCTATGAACAAATGCTGTGTTTCTTTTGTTTCATCCTATGCCACTATCAGATGGCATTGGGTAAGAAAGTCTCACATGCAATTATATGAGTGTCCCTGTGGCCTTTTCTTGAACTCTATGGCTGTACTCTTTAGACATAGCTTTTTGGATCTTGGTTGGGCACCTGAGAATGAGGTCTTGATGGTGTTTGACACCAAAGTGAGGACTGAGAAAACTATTTTCTACTACATATTGGAAGAGTGAAAAATAATGAGTGGCTCGTTAGTAGAGATGAAAGCCCTCATCCACCCTGATATACTTCACCACTTCTTGCTAATCCAGTTTATATACGCCATCTTTAGCAAACCCCAACTTGGAAGGAAATTAAGTATAAGTATTTTTATAAATACATTAGGTCAAGGTATAACCCATGAAGTGAGAAGAAATGGGTTACATTTTCTTTTTCAAGAAAATCATTAATGGGAATCTTTATGAAATTTAAATATTTAAAGAGGCTTTAGTAGTAAATTAAGAATAGAGAGATTGATTGAAATAGGCCATGAAGCACATACACACTGCCGTCACCCTCCTCAAAGATTCATTTAACTTGCCTGCCATCTTGGATTTTTGTCCCTTATGGAAGAGCTCCTTCTTCTAGGCAAAGAGAGGGTCAGTGGGTTTGTAGCAGGGAATATGAGTCAGAGAGAAAGAACTAGCTCCCTAAAGAGGTACCAAACTCCTGATGAACAGGGCATTCACTGGAGCTGAATCTGACAGACAAGTGGCAAAGCATGCCAACAAAGGAGTGGTGTCCAACAAATATCACCGAATTTGAGATGCCAGATGTTTAGCCACTAGGGAAACTCTGTAAGTTCATCTTTGAGGAATGCTTTAATAATTTGCATATTCAGAAGAATACTGAAGTTTCCACTGAGACAAGCTGACATACATAAAATGTACCTTAGAGCATATCTGTAAAATTGGCCTAGTCCAGACCAATCAAGCTGCCTTTGACATGATCATAAGATTAACAAAATGAAAGGGCTAATTTATGAAAATCTGTGTAAGATATGAGTAACTATTAAACAGTTAAAAATACTAATTATCAAAATGTACCAAAAAAAAAGAACCAAATAAGACACTGGACAAATTTATTAAGGATACTGTTTATTTTTGTCATTTTATGAAATCTGTTATGTCATTCTTGCAAAATCTTGCCTGTATATTTTAATAAATTTTACTAATTTTTTAACATTTGAGATGGAGCACATGTATACAATTTATGAGACACAAATTTTGCTACAAAAACTTAACAATGGGGCTGGGGATTTAGCTCAGCGGCAAAGCACCTGCCTGGCAAGCGCAAGGTCGTGAGTTCGATTCCCGGTACCAGAGAAAAAAACAAAAAAAAACCAAAAAAAAAAACAAAAAACAAAAAAAACCAAAAAAACACCAAAAACTTAACAATGCTACAGAAATGTGAAAACAATCACATAAGATATATAAATACACATTTGTTCTAAAACACTGCATTAATAATACATACTGGAAAAATGGATCATATATTTGTGAAAGTCCATAAAATAAATGTATCTTTTAATAAGTTCTTATAGTGATAAAGAAATATAACATTTCCTAAAGTAGGTAGCCTGACCCAATCATGAATATAAATAACATATTTAATTTTTTTCTTTGTAGTTATAATAATGATGTACATACTTTAAAAATACAAATTAGCTTTAACAATGTAATATAAAATTAAAGCATTTTTAAATGGTTTAGTTTCTATTAAGTTTTACAGAAGTAGGTTACATTCCTGATAAGTTTAGAGAAATATGTTGAAATGTATTTATTATTCATCAGATTACTAATCTAGTAGAACTTCAAGCCAGAGAGAATGAAAAGCCAAGGTATAAGTTTATGAAAAGATTTATAGGGGATACAGGGCACTGTATGACATATCTCTCATTTTTATAAGTTGTGGAGATTGCCATCACAAGGTTTAGTGTGATGGCAGAACCCATATTGTGAATTTAAATTATTGGATAGCCTCTATCCCATATGGTAATATAAGGCTCTTTCACTTTTTATTTACAGATTCCTTGTGTCCTGTAGGACTAAGGAGTAATTCCATCAGAGGATAGTCTATTCTGGGACACATACAGTGACAAAAACAAACATGTACTTAGAACTTATTGTCTTGTCTTTAGACTAAAATTTTCTGATTTAATCAGATACTATGCATTCTTTCCTGAGCATTAGCAATTTATCAGAAAACTTAGTCTCCATGGACATGTATTTGGCAATAGTGTATAGATATCTGAACCCAATGTACAAAGAGCATGTTAATGACAAACTCTAGTATTTGCTCATGTTCTTAATGATAAACTCACTGTTGAGACTTTAGGAGAGGGGACTTGCTGTATATTTACATGACTGTCAGCAAAATCTCCCATTTATTTTCTTTGCTGTGTGTTTAAGGCAATTTGAGCTTCAGTGAAATAGTGGCAAATGTTAAGATGAGAAGCACAGTAATGAATAGATAAGTGACTCTGGCATAATGCATAGTTGAACAAGCTAAGTCATCAATATGACTAAACACATTCTGGTCTCACAACAATACCAACCCAATAAAATTAGCATTAGAAATTGTTATGTTATTTTAATTCATGTTGTTGACTGGCCATACATTATGGAAATATACTAGAGTGGAAAGGAAAGATGGTTTGGAGTTGGGAAACTTAATTTTGAATCCTGCCTCTGCCATTTTCTCTCTGTGTCATTGCTGGGGCTTTGTTTCTGTTTTCCTCTTATAGCTTCTTAAATTCAGTGAAATTGAGAGTTGAGGCTCTGCATATTCCTTCCATGTATTAAATGTGTCATTTCAGATGCTGAGAAATTTACCAAAAATTGTGCTTAGATCTCTCAGCTAAAGCACCATGCACAACTGTTGTTGCTTCCCAATAACTGTTTATACTGCTTGATCCACTTAAGAGATAAGAAGTTTCTCCCCCAAAAGTTTAACATGGCATATATTGAAGGACACTGGACAATAGTACAGTGCAGCTTTAAGCTTTGGTAAAAGAAAAACGAATTTATTTCTGTTAAGAATATTTTGTACAGACTCAAATTGGCAGTTTCATATGAGATGTGAGGCTGAAATTCATATTAAAATTTTGTACACAAGGTTTGAAGTCAGCAACATGCAGTATGCTGGAGAAGTCACAAAGGAAAATGTAGTAAACTATGAAGACAAAAGAATCATTGTTTAACTTTGTTGATACTAAATAGCTGATGGTTTATAAAAATCTTCCCATTGATTTGCTCTTGTCATAAGTGGTTTTTCAAATGATGATTTCAAGAAAACCTTTAAAAATGTTTAATTTTTGTCTTGAAATTGTTATTTCATAGCATGCAATGAGTTTTTATAAAGCTCAGAAAAATCTTTCGATGAGTTATAAGCTCTGTTGAGCCCTAACTGGGAGGAGGCTGGCTATTTCCAGTTATGCAATCTCATCTCATTAGTCCAGTTGCTGCTGTCTGGTAAAATAAGTTTCTCACATAGAAGAAACAGAACAGTACATTGCTGACTTCTTAAACTAAAGAATTAAATGCAGTTCTTTAGAAAAAATCCAGTAAAATATCATCTGTTGACAGTGAGGATTTTGAATTTGGCTTGAAATAAGCAAATTAAATGAAATGAGAGAGCATAATTGCTAGTCAGATTTCAGCACATGTTTTATTAGCTCTACAGTCATTAAAGCTAACTATGATAAAAACTGACATGATAGAGGTGATGTGAAGAAAATTAGCTTTTTATTGGGGCCTTCGGATAATTTACCACCTGATACATAGGTATATTCAGAAATAAAAGCATAATGCTTTCATGATTTCTTAAAAATAATTTAGGACAACCCTTTACTCATACTAAATTATTATAGATCCACATTTGCCTGCAAGAGTCTCTGTGAGCTAAAAAACTACTTTATCTTACAGTAGAAGCTTTTAAAATGTTCTTATTCTGAAATTTAAATTTAGGAGATAGTTTAATAATCAGCATATGAAGCTAACTCATTATAGTCATGAAAATGTGTTTCAACTGTAACATTTAGTTGCCTAAACTGTACATATAACAAGTACAGAGATTTTTAAATTTGAAAAAATATGTATAAGATTAAAAAATAGGATCAATCTGGCCTTTAATGAATAGATCTTGAACAAGTTTACTCTGAAATTATATCAACTGGAGAAAGGCAACATATTTTGATGTTTATCATGTCATGAACTACTGTCCGTTCATCATGCTGGGCCGTTTATTTCTATAGTTTCATGGGTCAGTGCATGAAATTTAGATTTGTCTATCTCAGATTGTGTTATTTACAAACTCTGTGACCTTGGCCAGGTAATTTACTTTGTCTTTGCTTAAGGTTCCCCTTTTCCTAAATAGAAATAACAGATTTGAGTATTGAGTACATTACTGTGTCTAACACATTTAGCACAGGACCCAGATCAAATATTAAGTGTTTTCATCACATTCCTAATCGTCATCATGATCATCATCACTAGAATCACCACAAACTTTACCTTTTGTAATATAGTCAAGCAGTTCCCTACCGTCATTCATCATTTTCATGTGAAAGTATGTACTTAGAAACTCTATACTGCTCAGTTTGCTTAATGGCAACATGATCTTCTGAATGCAGGGGTCATTGATAACTTACCTTTTCCAAAGTCTTGGTCCCGCTTCAATAACTAATTGAATGAGCCAGTGTTGGCAATATTACTTCCTATTTTTTTGTTGTCTACTCATCTCCTTTAGTCTCCATTTCCATAAATATCATCCAATTTCCCATTGTTAGCTGACTTTTCTAAAACTTCTTAGTTTATCTTCTATTCTTTTATGTTACCCACTCATTATTTTTGATAAAATTTCTATAGATATTTATCAAAAATTAAATATAATCCTATTGCTTCCCTCCTTAGTAGCCTCCAGTAACCTTACTTTACTCATAAAACAAGGACATGCTCTCAGAATGATACACATTTCTACTAAGGTATTTTACATAAATTATAATGAAATATTTCTAGTTTTATGAATATTCCATTTCCACCTATGCCGCTGTAACCTTGCTTTTTCTCCAAAAGTCTTTGCTTTTATCTACAACATACCAACACCCACCAAACAGAATTAAAGTTTAATAACTCAACCTTGTGTATAATTTTTATTTTTGCATGTTCTCTTTCATTATGCCAATGTTTAAATATTTATTTACAAGTCTAGCATTCCTGTCATTGAGGTATTTTGACACTTCTTAAAATAAGAACAGACTGACTGCTTCACTAGAGGTTAGTTGTATTGCAATGTCACAAAGGAAGTGAATACACTTCAAATTTGAACATAGCTAAGACAGTGTGAGATTGAGGAAAGTGAATGGTTCAATGGATAAAAAATTAAGAAGAGACATCAAGGCCATGGACATTTTTCCTAACTGATTTAACAGTATTTCTGCTAAAACAGATTAATAGGGTGAATAGCGTATTGGATCAAAGATGAAGGCCTAGTCTAAGGAGGTTCCAAGGAATCAGTTTATAATTTGGCCTTGGAGAGACTTTGTTAATATTAGACAAGTCTTTAAGGATTGATGTTTTCCTTTATCTCTTTATCATGAACTTAAGAGTGCTGGGTAACTTGTAGATAATTAATAAGTATATTTGCAGTGAGCAGAATTATTTCCCAATAAGGTCAGCATTTGGTATTGCAGGCCATTTTGAAGGCCACTAGAGGAGCACATGGGTAATTACCCTCTGCTTATATACCTGATTGAGTTTGAGTTTAATGCGGCGTCAAAGTTAAAGAATCAGTATGTTCTCCTTCATCTCTCCATCTTGTTCTTGATGGGCTATGGCTCTTTCAAGGCAAAACTATTATGTAGTACGTACTTTGTATTTCAAATCGTTCACACTGGTATATCTAGTTCAAACTTTATGTAAAATATTTGTGATCTGGATAACACACTGACGTTGATATTAACCGTCCTATCTGTTCTTCCTCAAAACGCTCCTTTACTGTTGTATTTAGCATAATTTTTTAAACTGAGTAGTTAATAATTTCTTTTTTATTGGGTAATATTATTTCAGAAAGTCTGAAGATAAGGAATAAAGGCAATAATTCAGAATTAAGACTTCTGTTCTCAAATTATTTTCTTGTACATTTTTGATTGAAGTTTAAATTACATGAATGCATACATTTAATTATTTTCCATGCTTATATTTGTATAAACACTTTGCAGATTGAGAAATAGAAATGCTTCATCAATTCAGCAGGCTTCTGTGCTGTGTATCAGGTTGCATCGCGTCTCTATACATAGCACAGTCTCGAGTAGTATTTTGTTCCTTACAACAACAGATTAGTTTTCCCATTACAGAAATTCATATTGATACAAGATAGTGTGCTATCATTTTGAATATGCCTTTTTTATGCAAATTATGTCTGTGATATTAAAAATTGTATTATGAGTAGTTGTACTTTGGTATTTTCTTGGAGCATTCTTTTAAAAAATATCAATAAGTGAATATTTGGCTTGTTTTAATATGTAATCATTATGATTACTGATGCTGTGTATGCTACTCAACACACTTTTGGTGGACACAAGTATTCATTTATTTTGAAAATACACCAGGATGGAATTTCCAGGTCATAGGCAGATGGTTAGCTTTAGTAGTAGTAGTATGTTTTTATTCTTTATTCCCCCTGGGTGTATCAACTAGTACTTGTTAAGAACATTTAAAATGTGGTCCAAACTTTTATCCAACCTTGGGAAAAATGTACCCATTTGACAATTAAATTGCTTTTATTCAAATTTTCTCTAGATACAATTTACTGAAATAAGTAATATTTAGTGCGATTTTGCTTATTTTCTTAATGCATTTATCACAAATAGGTAATTAGTTTTGTTAAATATTTTCATGTAACTATTTCCATTACAATAAAAAGATTTTTGTGTTTTTCTATTGCTGTGAATTATGTTTATTTATTTAAAAAGTCTGAACACATTTTTTCTGTTTTAAGACAAACTTATCTAGACTCTGAGGTACTGTATATTTTATCATTTTCTATTTTCTATTTGTCAGTATATTCTTTATGATGTTCTTTATGATGTCAGTTATATTCTTTATAATTTCATTTAAATTCATGAAATTAATTATTCTTGCATGTTCATGTTTCATAGGAAGATGAAGTTAAAATGTGGTGCTCCCTTTTTTAAAGGGAAAATCATGTTTAGCTGAGCTTCTAAAGTAAATTAATCCTCTATCCTTTTCTATTCTTTGGAAAATGTAATATAAACTTAGTGTTATTTTTTCTTCAAATGTTTGAAGTGTTTTGACCTAGATGACTGTAAGAAGATTTTTAACAAGAATTTTTCATGTCATAGATATCAGATTATTTGATTTTTTCTATCTTTTTAGATAAATGTTGTAACTTTGTTTTTTTTTTTTTTGGTTTTTCTCCGGTACCAGGAACTGAACTCACAACCTTGCGCTTGCCAGGCAGGCGCTTTTGCCGCTGAGCTAAATCCCCAGCCCCAAATGTTGTAACTTTGAATTATTAAATCCTACATATACTTGAAATCTTGTGAGACATAGAAGGTATAACTCACATGATGTACTTTATATTTAAAAGATATCATATACTGAGTACATAAAACATTGTATATGGTTGTTTCATTTAGTTATACCTACATAGTTATCTATGCAGATATACCAAATTTCCATGCAGATAAATGTGCATATTTACCCATTCATTTATTCTTCCTTACTTTATACATTTTAAAGCTTCAGTCTTATATTATTTCCTTTGCCTGAATAATTCCATTTATTATTATTTTTTCTTATTTGTGGGTCCCTGACATTGAAATCTCTCAATTTATCTCATTGAATAAATTTTTAAGATTTTGTCAAAACCTTGGAACACTTTAAGAAATGCATTTAAACACTGAATTTGGATTGTTTCTTTAACCAATATTGTTCAGATTCAGTGATAGGTACTAATTTATGAAATGGTGTCTATGAGTGGTGTCTATTCATAGACTCAGGAGTCTGTGAATTCTTTGCTGTCAGGGAGAGCCCATTACAAAGAAACTCAAAAATTTATCACCAGTTACTCAGGAAAAGACGACAGTAATGTTTACATCTTAGTACTTACATGGTATATACTTGGTGCAATCTCATTCTAACGTAAGTATTGTTTTTCTTTTAGCACATTAAAAATGTCCAACATTGTCTCTCTTCTGAAGTTCAACAAAGAATATTCTGTAATATTCCTCAGTTTCTTCTTGTCTTTGGTTTTCCAAGTTTGAATATCACGTACCTGAGTACAGATTCCATTATAACAGGTAACAGAAAAGACAAATGAATATATTCCAAGTAAACAGTGCCTAAGTAAACAATACTTTTCTAAGTGTGAATATCATGTACCTCAGTATAGATTTGGAAAATTTGTGCATATTTGAGTTTCTTTACTGTAGATATTTCGATATCTTTAATTGTATGAAGAAATTGTGTTTGCAAATATTCATCAGAAGTGGAGAAGGCTCAGATGTTTTATGAAAAAGTCTTACCATTTTTGGTCTTTCATGAAAAGGAAATATGTATCATTCATCAGTTTTTGAACCTAACAATGTTTAAAAATAATTTACAAATAATAGCACGAAGGAGTCCACATTAAAGTGTATTTTCATGTGATTTTATTTTGTGGATATTGCTGAGCACTACTGTTAGGCAGAGGTATCAGTTCTATGTTGTACTTATTTCATAGCAGGATCAGTATCAAGAGATTTTATACTTGCCATTACCTTGTGGGTTAGGTATTAGCAATGTAATTTTTATACAAATTTGAGGAAGATATGATCGTAGTATTTGACCATGAACTGTGAACTGTGGTAGGTGGAACAAAAGTTGAATCTTATATCTGAGTCACTATAGTGTCTACTTTTCCTTGTTGCACATAAATATGTTGACAGTAAATATCTGTCTATTTGAGTGAACATTACATGTTGTGGTACTTGGTTGTTATGGTTTGTGTCTAGATGTCCCCCACAGCCTCATAGAGTCATGGGGGCAGGCTTCTCAGAGGCAGCTGATTCTAGAGTTTGTGATTGATTCACTGTCTACTGCTGGGGTTGGGGCTGTGAGTGCGACACCCAGACTGAGTGCGTGGGTAGCCTGCATACTATATAAGAGAGGAAAAGAGGCTTCCTTCTGCTCTTTTGCTCCTGTTGTTTTGCTGTCTTCCCCTGTCATGAAATGTTTTCCCTCTGCCATGGGCCACACCTTGCCTTGGAGTCAGATGATTATGGACTGAAACCTCCACAAATGTGAACTAAATCAACCTTTCCATCTTTAACTTTGTGTGTCAAGTATTTTGTCTCAGCAATGAGAGAAAAGTAACCAAGACAGCAGTAAAGTCTTATGTAGTTTTCTTTTGGAGAAAAAAAAAAGCAAAGCTGACTTGTAAATCACCAATAAAACAAGCTGTCAATGTCCACCATACAATGAAGCTGATGGGAACTGAATTCTGGAGCTGTTTACTTAGAATATATTCATTTGTCTTTTCTGTTACTTTTTATAATGGAAGAGGAAACTGGCTTTTTTAGGATGCATGTATGTTAGTGTGTTTTTATGTGAAAAACCTACATAAAAAAATGGGCAGCTGAGATGAATACACACTTCTCAGATAAAGAAATACAAATGGCAAATAAATACATGAG
>NW_004955425.1:10822148-10835116 GCF_000276665.1 Chinchilla lanigera | reverse complement strand
TATTGTCTGTACTGTTCTTTTGCTATTTTGTAAAAGGTTCTCTGTTAATGTTTTCCTCCTTTTATTTTTAAAATAAAAAAAATACAATTTATTCTAATTGAGCAAAATAAAGCTTGTAATTTTAGGTACTTTTGTTAGACTTTAGTATTTTTAATCTTAGTATTATACCATTATAGGCACTATGACTGGAACAAACATATTATTATGGCAAAATAAAACAGGATTTGCTACAAAGCAAAAATTAGAGGAGGACAAAGTGTGTCTTATGCATGTGAATATTTTTAGTGTCATTATAGGTGGTGGCATAGGAGACTATCACTTTGGAAACAGCTCTCATTTTGTGAAAATTAGTGCATATTTTTGTGGGGGTTGGTATCTGACATCTTGAGAGATGTGATTTTTGAGACTTTTTAATGTCATGAATATTTATACTATATGGCATAACTTATAAAACTGATGCTACTATAATAAAGTCTAACATGTGACATTAGAAATACTTAACATGTTATGTTTGAGTATGGTAGAATCTGTTATTTGTCAGATGATCTGCCAAGTACTTTGCATGTGGTGCCTGATGGTGATTCAATGGGAATTCTGCCGTCTCTAGGACTTGATTAAAATAAGAAATATAAGAGCAAGTGCATTGTTCCAAATTATTACTACATTTCCCAAAGAAATCAATATATCTGCACATCCTGTTTCCAATATAAAAGGAAATGTCCTAGTCAAGGAAGGGACAGTGATGATGAATGTCATGTATCAATTTTGACTGGGCCATGGGTTTCCACATATTTGATCCAACAACCTTTAGAGCTGACTTGTGAAAAATCAAAAGAAAAGTCTATCATATGTCATTTGGGAAATGAAGCTGACAAACTGAATTTTGTAACTGGTTACTTATTGTTTACTAATTTATTATTCCCGATACCTGTCATAGTTAGAAGAGGTGGTTAGCTTTTGGCGGATGGATGTATGCTAATTGTGGTTTCTCTGGGGAAAAAGCTAAATAAATGATCTGAAAGTGATTTGAAATAAAGTTGGCATTTGAATCAGTAAACAGAATAAAGCTGATTTATTGTGTCTGTCTCAGTGACTCGGTCATGGTTTGTTTTGCTGCCTTCAGACTTGAAGTACAATATCAGCTCTCACTGGGTCTGCTGGCCTTGGGACAAGAACCATGGGCTCTCCTAGGTTTCCAGTTTGTCAGCTGAGATTTTGGGTTCCATCAACCTCCATAATCTCTATCCTAGTTTGTGCTGCTGAGTGTGGTATTGATAAGCAATAAGTCTTTATTTTCTCCCAGTTCTGGAGACTAACCAGTCCAAGATCAAGGTGCTACTTTGGGTGTCTGATGAAGGCTGTATTATTGCGTCCTGACATGGACAAAGAATGAAAAGGGAAAAGAAGGAAACATACTAGATCATCACACAGTAGAAGAGCAGCAAAGAGAATCTACTTCCTGAAGCCCTTTAATAAATGTCCTATGGCCTTGGGTTTGGTCAATCCACAGAATCAAAGAAACATGCAACAAAAAGTGCTGAGAGACAAATGGGCCATGTGTACTTGTAACATTTTACACAAAGTCATGTGAGATAGTCTGCAAAGTTATCCTTTGGGAAAGCTCTGCAATGCTGCAGTTACAAATAAACTCTAAATGTTATCACCTGTCCATCACTTGTAGACTGGGTCTTTTTTCTGTTTCCTCATTCTAAGGAGAAGCTCAATGAAGCAGTTCTCATCTGCAATATTACAGGCTGCCAAGATAGGAGGAAAAAAATAATTTTTTTTTCTAGAAGTGGTATGTGACGCTTTTTGTTCACACTTGGTTGACCACCAAAAAATCACATGAGCAGTCTTAATTTGAATCAGAGTAATGAGAACATTTGCTCACAAATCTTTTCTAATGACCATTTGGGTTATCGTGCATATGTTAATGTACTTTTAAATTAATTATTTTTATAACTAATGACTTTTGCTAGTAACTTTGTTCCTTATTCTCATGGAAGAATTACTTGCAGCTTGTCCAACATCATGTACACTGTAGTCAGTCTTGTAAACACAGAATAGGAAATTTGTAATAATGTGAATGTCTATTTTAGGCTTAAATTCTTCTTAATTAGAGTTGTCTTTTGAGTTATTCTAGTTTTGACATCTATTTTTAAAATGATTGAAAGGATCTTTTATTTTGACATTTTAATAATATGAAAGAATTATTCAACCCAGATTTATGCTGAAGATATTGTTCCCTTATAAATACTCTATCTTTTGTATTTTCCTGCTTTTATTATATGAGTTCTCAGTATTAGTTCTCAATACTCTTTTTTTTTTTCATCAGACTTCATTGCAAAAATATTATGCAAAACCTTTTCTATGAACTGGATACCTGTGTTCACATAAAGCTCAATATTTTGTCAAATGCACTTTGAGGAATGTTTGCTGTCACTCTCTTTCTCCTTGTTTTTCTATGTATTTTTCTTTAACAATTCAGCTTGCTCAATATGTAGTGTCTCCTCTACATGGTTTGACATTTTTCCTGGAAGAAAGAGGTTTTTAGGATGTGAAAATCCTCAAAAACACTGCACTTCTTTTGCTTTAAAATCTCAGACTCTGAGACAATTGCTGGGCTGCAATATGAAACACTAACTGAAGGCAAACACTTCTGGGTTTTTTGCATAACAGTTCGTTAAGATTTGTGTAATCTCCATTTTTTCCTGAAGCTAATACTGCTAAACTATTAAAATATATTTTTTATCCAGTTCATCAGGTTGCATATTAGCAACTATTAGAACTGTTCATAATATTAAAATCATTTTATGTTCCTTCTGTTAAGGTATGTTTTAGGTAGTAACCTAGAAATTAACTTTTTAAGAAATTACCCAAAATATTCTCATAATGGTAATATCTTTCTTTTGTTACTTTTGTGGAAAAAAGGTAAAACAAAATTTCTTAATAAGATAGTAGGAGAATAACTATAGTTAATACATTGCATATTATTATCTTTAAAGTAGCTACTCAGAGTACAAGCTTTGGGCATAAAAAATTCTGCCATTGATATTTGCACAAACTTTCCTTTTCTATGAACTAAAAGATATTAATAGTATAACTAATTTGTATATTTTCCTCTCTTTTCCCTTCCTTCCTTTTCCCTTATGCCTATCCTAGCTCCCATTTCCATTTTAACAATTTCTTCCCATTTCACAATAACTATTGTACATTTTAGATTTTATTTACTCTTTCAGTTTCTCACGCTGAAAAGACAATACTATGTTTACACACTTGTGTCTTTTACTAATGTGTATGGTCTCAAGTTGCATTCATTTTCTTAGAAAGTCTCAAGTTTGTCCTTCTTTATGGCTGGGAAGTACTCCATTGTACAAAAATATCACATCATTTCATCCTTCATGTGGATAAATTATCCAGATTGCTTTATCTAATTAGTATGTGTTTCCTGTTTTAAAAGAAAAAAAAAAGTAAAGTACAGACAGGTAGCAATACATAGAAATCAAGATCTTTACATTATAACATGGGTGAATCCTAATTATGAAATGAGAGTTGTGTAATCATGGATGAGTTATTCAAATATGCTAACCTTCCCTTTCCTCAACTGTGCAAGTAAGATCATAAAAGGAAGTGAAATGTTTAACAGTTAATATTTAATGTATTTACACCTCTTGACATACGTTAAATATTCAATTAATATTGTTTTTATTATCTTTAAGCATTTTTATTCTTTGCTCTTATCTTTCTGAGCCTCTTGTCCAAATCTTACACAAATAGTATTCAATAAATTATATGAGACAATTGCTATGATTATTTCACTCTGTAGAATATGTATGACCTTAGAGTCTTATTTTGCCCTACTGTACCTGATGGTGCTGGTTTCCCCTCTGGATTCCCCTCACTGGCCTGGTGCTCCCAGCATGTCTCATCTCTGTGTGGTTTAGCTACCTGACGTTCACACCACCGCCCTATCTGAGATGGCGTCCCATGGCTATGCTTATCACCAATCTTGAACTTCTCTAAATGGTTACACCCTGTGCTCTTTCCCCTCATGATATGAAGCCAATGAATGGTTAATGCAGCAGTACAACACCAAGACCTGAGGGAAGGATGAACTTACATTGCACAGATATGGTTTACAACTTTGGAAGTGAAATACTTGCTATATCTCAGCCCCTGCTTTATGCTTCTTCTTCTAGTTACTTGCAGATTTCTCCTTTGCCTATTTCTTCCATAAAACTCCTATCAGGGTCTATCAGTAGGATCCTAACCCAGACAATATTTATAGTGTTTTCTTGTTAAGTATAGGAAATGAAATATTATCAAGGAGAAAACTACCAAATCCCATAACGTGGACCCTGATCACGTAGCACATTGTCTAGTATATGTTAAAGCTTCAGATATATTTGCCTCAGTAATACAGAAGTATCCTTTCTTAGATGAAAATTAAATTTCAACATCCTCAGATTTTGTTGTGCTGAAACTGGTATATTTATAAGAAAAGAAGCCTAGATTCTATACCAATAAAGTTAATTAATTAAAAAAAGATAAGGTTATCTTCTAGTAAACACTAGAATATAAAATTAAAACTGGAATAAAATCTCCACAAATTAAATATTTTTAATTGGTATTTCCTGAATACTAGTTAGGAGAATTCAATTTAAATAGATGCTATTTGTTTAATATCAATCTTTATTTTCTCCTAATTCTGAGCTCTACAAGTGATATTGGAGGAAGCTTATTACGCTTTTATCACATGTAATTTCCTCTTTAATCATTCTTCTTGCCTGTATGACTTGAAATACGCATCATAACAAGGAACAAGCACAACATTGGGGGTTTTCTTTCTTTGCTGCATCATTATGGTACTTTTGTCCCAGCTCTTTGTATTTGTGCTTCACTTTAAATAACAATAAAATAAATTTTTCATGTAATTGAAAACTTCCAAAAACCACTGATGTAAACACAGACTATTATTTTGGAAAGGTGACAACTACTGTGAAAAACAAGGGAAATCTAATAAGAAGTGACAGTCAGAAACTCTGTTTTTTGTTGTTGTGCAAGATGACTATTATATCAATGATGAAACATATAGACCAGGACAAAAACTATTATCATGAGTCAGTGGTAGCCTTATTTGCTCGCGCTGGTAAAAATAGACAAAGCAGGACACAGGATGGTGCTAGCATGTGACATTAGCTTAGAAAATGCAAAGGCTTTATATTACTCTTACCTTTTACAGTAGTGGGAAGAAAATGAGCTGTCATTTCTGATATGTAGCATGTCATTATAGCTTTGCTAAACCACAGTTGTGTGATTTGCAGTAATATAATTTACTTTGCACTAGAGCTGTAAAGAACCACTTAACTTTTGAGCTGTCATTAATTAAAATAGAGATATATTACAATTCCATTTTCCATGAGCTTACACATTATTTATCAAAACTGGGTTCTGAGTTTTGGGAAAAAAATCTTCTAAAATTGTTCTTTTAAAGATACTTGCTATGCAACGTTTATAGTTGTATGTCCTTGGATGCAGGGAACATTTATTCTTGTCATCAGGGATTCAGCAGATATTTTGAGGGAAATTCAATAATTTTGGATTCATATATTTCACTGATTATTGCTAATAAATACTTCTGTAAGTTTTAAAAATTAATTTTATATAGTTGAAAAAGATGTAAGTGTGATATTTTTTCTTCCAATGGAAGGGACCAAAACACCTTCTTGGCCAGTGCAATCACTTTGATTTATTATCCAGAGGTAAAAATCTAATTAGTGTATGTTTCTTCCTGTAAAGATAAGAAGAACTAGAAATTTTGAGTGAGTTGCTTAAACAAATGTTCAGAGAAAGGGATATAATGATTCAAATAATACTTCTTCAAATATTGCTAACTGAAATACACGGTGTTGCATAAAATGATTAGTTTCTTAATTTGTAGCAAATTTCTACATATCATTAAATGCAGTTAATATATTCAAAATAGGAATTACACATTATTAAATTATTGCTACCATACATAAATATAAACTAAGTTAAAAAATCAGTGCTAATGAATGTTAGAAGTTAGGAAGACATTAGCAAAATGATGGGAAATGCTGTCATCAACGTTCTGAAGACGTCGGTAGGAATTTCAGAAGGCCTCGGTGCTGAGAAGCCGTGATCTCACGGGAAACCGCGAGAAGCCGTGATCTCACGGGAAACCGCGCTGCTTTCCTTTGCTGGAGCGCAGTTGTGCTGCTAAGCAGCCTGTTCTGAGTAGCCGTGATGGGAGTAGAGTCATACTGAACAGAGAAACCACTTGCACTGTCAGAGATCCGTTATGGGGCAGAAGACTGAAAGAAAGAAAGACGGAGAGATATGTTTTCTTAAGTAAATTAGGTAAGAATGTAAGGCAGGGAAGAGGATTAAAGAGAAAACGTGTCCCTCCGGGAAAACTTGTTGGAGACAAGGAGGACAGTGAGAACATGTGGATAAACCCCTGCTCTCACTCTCATCAGCAATGTCAGCTCAAGGAGGCACCATAGGAGAAGGATGGCAAGACGGCCAGTGATTTGTTGAATGAGACTCGGTGTTCAGTCCTCAGGAAAGGTGTGCTGAAGGGTTTGGTTTAGATCCCACTATTAGCGTACAGTAGATTGACTTTCTCCTTTTTGAAAAAAAAAAAAAAAAAAAAGGTTCGGCAGTTAAAATCAGCGCTTTCTGTCAGTTCTCCAATAAAGCGGAGTTACTTGGAAGTTCCACCGTGGCTCTGTGCTCTTCGCTCTAAACTCTTAGCTCCGCTCTCTAAAACAGCATTTATTTCCTGTAAGGCATGTCCCAGTTTGGAGCTGAGTAGCTGATTTAACGTTCTTATCTGCAGCTGCTTAGAGAGATAGAGTTCTCTTTTCATTTTGAATTGCTCTTGTTTCCTTCTGTTCAAACTTATAATTTATTTTTCTTAAGAAGTAGGATTTTTTTCCCGGTTGTAATATACTCCATAGGAAAAAAAATCCCATACCCACAATCTCCTTGAGAGAAATTTGTCTTTCCCTTGATTAAGAGTCCAAATGCTACTGGATATCACCAAGTCTTTTATTTAGCCAAGAGCATCTAAGAGACACAGCCTTAAGGTTATTATAAGCTATTTGTCAAGTTTAAAAGTCACAAGGAACACTTTGCTTACTTCTAAAGGGCTTGGAGGAGGCTTACACCTGAATAGTTGCTGAGGTGTCTCAAGAACAAATTTTGATTTTATCTTTGTCCTGAGTAGATTTCTTACCTTGTCTACTACAGTTTAGAGAAGCTGAATTCTTAAAGTTTTGTTCTTTCTGTTCTGTCATGCTCTCTATGTTGGATTGATGATATTTCATCTATATTCCACTTAAAAATAAATGGAACAGTTAATTCATCCTATCAGTACCTCCTTACCTTATATAACTAAAAGAATCCAGTGGCCAGTTTCAACATTCTAGCTAGCTATATCCCTCATCAAATTCACTGGCTTCTGAGGTATATTTATATCACTACCAGTGACTGCTGCTAAAATTTATTACATGTTCACCTTTTGTATAGCTTTCAATAACAGTTTCCATCCTGGCTTTTCTTCTGCCTTAACTTTTGCCTTTTTCTTCTTCTCCTCAAGTTCCTTCCAGTTTCTGCTCATCATCTGATTCCAAAGCCAAGGTCACATATTTTATCCTTATTTATTGACACCAGCCGACTTCCAGATACCAATAATTGTATCAACTAAGTTATGGTGATATACAAAAGCTATTCAGTGAAATAATATAACAACTATAAAGCATATTGATCAATGCTGTCATTTTCCTTTCCACACCTTGAATGAAGTGTTTCCTTTGCTAAATCAATCATTGTAAGCTGTAAGAAAGGTGATTCTGGAGACTATAGCTCCATCTGATCCAGAAGAATATAGTGTAATCACCATAATTGTGATCAGTGCTAAGATTTTGACGAATTGAAATGGATCCATAATCTATTAATTGGGGTAGTAAGAGAATGTTGAACTAATGTCCTTTGAAGCTATGTTAAAAGAATAACAGAATTGAATACTGGGTTTAAGAGACAAGAAGCTTTAAGAATTTAAGAAAAAGTGCTGTAATCTCTTGCAATTTCAGATTATGCAAAACTTCAGTAAAAATATGGGAAATTTCTACAGTGTGATTCAAGATCTTGGAAGGAGTTAATGCAAAAGAGTATCCTTGATATTCAGTATGATTAGCTTCACAGTCAGTGTTATCGATAATACAGCCGTAAAGTAAATAAATACAATGATATTGTGGAGCATTCTTATATTTTTCATGAAGTATTAACATGCTAGCTCTAAAGGGTTTTGATAAATTACAGATGCATATTTATACCTAGGCTAATCACTAAAAATAACATTGCAAAAAATATAGCTAAAAAGTAGTAAATGAATCATCAGGAAATAAATTTTATTTATCCCAAAATAGGCAGAAAGCTGAAATAAAAGGGCAACACCATAAACAACAGCAAGCAAGCAATGAGACAAGCAATAAAAAGAAAAGCATTTGCTGTAAACAGTATTTTAATTATTTTATCATATGTCTATTGTTTATTTTATTGTGTATTTTGGCTTTTTTGAAAGTGTCTCACCACATAGTTCAGGTTAACCTACACTGACTTTGTGTCTCAGGACGGCCTTGTACCCCTTGGGATGTTTCTGCCACAACCTCTCAAAGCTGGATTTACAGGGGTTTGCCACCACCCTGTCAGTGATAATTATTTTACTGAAAAGGAATTATTCTATTTTAGATATTCTAGGACTCTGATAAATAGAGAAAGGAGGAAATAACTATGATTTTCCTATAAAGATCATATCTTAATTTGAAAAGACTTAAACTGCCAATAAATTTATAAAAATATAATTATTTTACTGAATATAAAAATATTGGAATAACAGTATAAAACAAAATTGTCATTTTATGAGAGAAAGTGATCAAAAATATTTCAGTGAAGTGAAAACTCTGAACAGTTTTAAATCTATATGTACCTAATGACAGCATGTGAAAACATGAAGAAACATAACAAAAGATAAATTTTAGAAAAGAAAACCTACAATCTGGATTGAAGATTTTAGCATTGCACTCAGTGATTTGTGGAAATATTAGACAAAAAGTCAAAAGGAATAAAGAAGTTGCTAATGAAACTATAACCAGCCGACAACTATAACCAAATGACAAGCATTGCCCACTAGTGTATCACCTCTTATAGAAAATATGCCTTTTTTCTGGGGATTTTGATAAATTTATTATTAGGTACTGTTTAGTGGTCTATATAAGAGCTCTCAATATATTTGAAAACAAAAATTTACAGTACTGTTTGTTCTCTGCCCATAAAATAATTAACTTGGGAATCAATAAGTAAAGGATGCCTAGCAAGCATATATGCTTTAGAAAAAGAAACAGTATTCTTTTAGGCACATGATCCAAAGAAAAAAATCATAAGATATGGTGCACAGTGATTCTTTTTTGAAAATCTAGAACATAAAAGAATTAAATAGGAGGAGAGGAAATGAAAAGGTAAAAGTGGAGATCCATGAAGCAGAAAGGAGACAAGAGAAAAAATATATCAAAGCCACCTTTAGCTCTTTAAAAAATTAAAAAATGGATATCTTTAATGAAATTAATCAGAAAAATATAGAAAATCTTTCACAATTTATCAATATCATGAATGAGATAAGGGTAGCAATAACCCTTACCTCATTCACGATCTTAATTTTATCCTTACTGTAAGAGAACAGGTAAAACAAACTTCCTATGTCAACAATTTTTGAAATTTAAGGAAAGATGATAAACTCCAGTTTTCTGATCAGATACTGATATATAAGCCAAACAAGCAAAATAAGATACAAAAGGAAGAATGAAAGCTCATCGCCTTCAGGGATAGCACAATTATTTGAGAAGACTAGCTTAGTAATCTTTTAAAAATCTAAATTATATGTCCTCATCAGTCTTTATGCTCTTCCATATAATGTCCATATGCATAATCTCCTCTCAAAAACTAAGCACTCAACAGTTCAATGTGAAATACTCTAGATTTTCCTACTCACACATATCCATCTAAAACTGTCTACCTAGGGGCTGGGGATTTAACTCAGTGGCAAAACGCCTGCCTAGCAAGCGCAAGGTCGTGAGTACGGTTCCTGGTACCAGAGAAAAACCAAAAAAAAACCAAAAAAAAAAACTGTCTACCTACTTAGTTTTATTAACTATTTAGGTATTTTAATGTATAGATATACAAATTAATATTTTAAACACTTATTTTTCCTAGATGACATAAAATCCCTTAGCTATTCTACAGTATTTATACTGTAGGTGAATATATTGCTGTTTTATCAAGTAAACAAAACATATTAAACATAAACATCCATCATCTAAACTTTGGCAGCTATGAATTTATTTTGTGTATCAATTTCTGCACATAAATCTTTTTTAGCCTTTTTTTAAAAGTTGCATTCCGTATTTTATAATAAATTATTTAAATTCTTATTCAAAGTTTCATTGTTCTAGACTACATATAAATTGAACTCAACCATTGAAGTTTTTTGAATAGAAGAATACTGTATGCTCATTAATAACTTTAAGGAAGACGAAGGAGCCTGGAGACAGGAAATACTTTTGGACTCTATTGTATTAAACAGAGGTAGAATGTGCTGTGATGAAATATAACAATTAAACAGCCCTTGGTATCCATTTATTTCTTTCTACAATTACTTCCTGAATATATAACAGTCACCCACTTGGTTCCAGTTAGTATTCTTAGTACGAAAAGTATCTAAAACCTAAGGGATATGTCCTAGTGGTAAAATCATGTAGGAGCTTGCATTTGTGATTTAGGAATACTTGGAAGCACTTGGAGAAAAAGACCTCATTTTCTAGCTTGATAATTAAGTGTACAGTAAGAGCCTATATTTGACATGGTGCTTTCTCATTTTCTATTTCCTTATATCCATTCTTTCACCCAAGTAACTCCTACTGTTTGTTTTTGTTGTTGTGGTGGTGGTGGTTGTTTGTTCATTTTGTTTTGGTGTCAGCATAGCTGTCATTTCTTTCAGCAGGGCTTTAGCAGTGATAATCACTCATTAGAGTGCATAAGATATATTTTTTGCTACCCTTCTAAGCCTGAAAGGGTCCCAGTATCTCATATAATAACTTGTTGCAAATTTAGGAAGACTTGAGCACATTTCCTATATATATGGCTATCAACCTATTCTGTAGAAACATTTTTCCCTAGGATTAACTTTTCCTTTTCAAGCTCTAATTCAAGGTCAACACTTTGTCATGCTGAACTGTACTCAGGCCATTTTCCATTCCTTTTTCTAGGGCAACATGCTCTAGTTATTCTATCCTCTTGACAGGCTTGGATAATGTAATTATGCATTTGAATTTATTGTGGATCATGCAAAGAGATAAATGGTGCAAAAGTATCATCATGGATTGATTCACACGCCATTTGCCATGAGGTTGGTTCAGAGAGACACAATTACTTATGTTGCACTTCATTTATGAGTGTTTTCAAGAGCAGAAAGTGCCAAGTTGTAGAACTGTGTTTGGGGAAACAGACCTTAGTGTATAGTTTTGCAGTTTGCTTGCTGTAACCAAACAACACTTAAAAATGTATTCATAGTTAACATAGTTATTTCTAAACAATAAAGAAACTTTTACTGACAAGGTAGTAATATTTCCATTATTCTTCTTAGATTACAGTTTTATTACTACAGATTGAAAATTTTGTTTCCTTACCTAAATGAAATTTTTTTGTTTATATGGATTCTAATCTTTGAAAAACATGAAACATTCTAATCACACTTTTACAATTGATCACGAAACACTCAGAAATAATTAGCCAAACATTGTTCAAACACATAATGTTTATATCTGGTTAGACTTGTTCTCATATCTTCATACTTATTGCATTCTTGTGAGATCTTACCAATCATTAAATGTTCAGGTGAAAAAATTAATGATATCTCTTGCTTAGAAAGACATTCTAAAGTATTAGAATGCATATTCATTTTATTTATATGCAGAAATAAATGTGTGCCATTATATATTGAATTTATTTATTTATTTATACTGGCATATAATTAACAATAAAGTTGTCAGAGTGATCCATGACCAATGTCAAATTTGACTTCACTCAGAAAATACAGCATATCAGGACATTGACAACCCTTCATCCATATTACAGCAGGACCCCCCTTTAATCTACTCAGTCAAGGCTGTTTATTTTGTAAGTTTGTATCTTAGGTCAAGCTAAAATGAGGATGTGTCACTTGGAAGGCAAAGAGATAAAATTATGTTGAATAACTTTGTAAAAGCTACTAGTATTTTACTCTTTTTTAAACAGAAGTGAAATGCTTTTGTATTTTTTGGTGGCAACATATTAATCAATTTGTGTATAAAGATAATTTGAATCTTTATATGAATTATTTTATTATTTGAGGGTTTGTTTCCCTACTATTTTGCATGCCTTTGATAAAAAGATAATATTCTATTGAATAAAATATATTTTATGAATGAGAAATAATAAATGCCACTACCACTTATGGTAATCAGTGAACTGTATTTACTATTTCTTTTTTTTTCCAGTTCTGGAAATCTAACTCACAACCTCGTGCTTGCCAGGTGGGTGCTGTGACGCTGAGCTAAATCCCCAGTACCCTGTGCTTACTATTGAGTGCGGGAGGTCCTGCAGCCCAGTATTAGATATTTATGGAAAGACTACATCTTAAGTTTCAAGGAGGAAATTACATGGATCAGGAAAAATGCTGGGTGTTATTAGAATATGGCATAGTTCTAAGGAAAATCAGTCCTATTAAGGCTTCCAAGCTTGGATGTCATCCAATGGGACGGTTGTGGGAGTGGAAAGCAACTTAAAATAAATGTATGCAAAATGTTATGTTGCCAGCTTTGTTGAAGATCAAATATATATATATATATATA
>NW_004955425.1:10792143-10822048 GCF_000276665.1 Chinchilla lanigera | reverse complement strand
ATATATATATATATATGCTTTTTCCTAGACTTTCTATTTGATCCCATTGATACATATGCCTATATTATTTATTATAAGAGGATATCATTTTCATTACTATACTTTCTAGTATATTTTTAAATCAGGAAGTGTAATGTATCTGACTTTGCTTACTCTCAAGGTTACTTGGCTCATTAGGGTTGTTTTGTTTTAAATTTGTAAAAGTTTTCTTTATGAAATTCTATCAGGATTTTAACAGAAATTGGATAATTTATAGATATCTTTGAAGTGTATAGACAGTTTAACGATACAAATTATTCTACTCCATGAACACAAATATATTTCCATTTATTTTAGTTTACTTCATTTCTTCCATCAGTTTTTTATAGTTTTCACTTCACACATGTAATGGATTTCGATCTCTACATTAAAATAAACAGCAAAAATAAATCAAAATAGATTAAAAGCTTAAATACTTGACCTGAAATTATAAAATTCATTGAAGAAAACTGGGAAAAATTTCTTCCATTAGTTTTGTCAGTGATTTCTTCATCAAGACAACAAAAGCACTGAAAACAGAACCAAAAATAGTTGAAACTGACTCAAACTAAAAATAATCTCCAAGAAAAGGGAATCATTAATAAAGTGAAAATACAATCTATACAATGGGATACAATGTTTGGAAAGAACTTTAAAAGGATTAACATTCAAAATATAATATCCTTCAACTCTATAGGAACTGAATACATAGCTCAGTTCAAAAATGGGCAAAAGACTTGAACATACATTACTACAAGGACATACTGATGACTTACAGTATGAAAAGGTGATCATCATTACTAATATTCAGAGAAATCAAGATTAAAACCATAACAAAATAACACCTCATGTCTCTGAAGGTGGGTATGTTATATACATTGTGAAGATAAATCTTTTTGACATGGTGAATTGTAATGCTTATCTATGGTTAATGGGATACAGAATACTGCAGTTACTATAGGAACTAGTAGAGTCTTTTAAAACATTAAAAATAGAATTATCATATGATGCAGTAATCTCAATTCTTGGTTTCTATCCAAAATAAATTGAAATCAGCTATTTGCATTTTCATATTCATTTTAGAATTATACATAATAACCAGTACATAGTAACAACTCAAAAGATCATCAACAGATGAATAGACAAATAGCAAGATATATATACATATAATTGAATATTATTCAGCCTTAAAAAGGAGACAAATCCTGCCTTTGAGACAACATGGATAGAACTAGAAGAAATTATGGTAAAGGAAAATAAAATAATTACAAATGGACAAACAGTACATGATTCCACTGATATAAATGGAGTATCTGCAATAGGCAGATTCATAGATTAAAAAAGTAGAACAGTGATTTCCAAAAGCTGGAGTAGGGGAAAATAAGTAATTGTTTTTAAGTGAGTATAAATGTTCTGTTATGTAAAATCAAGTAAGTTTCAGAGATCTGCTATATATTCTGGTGCTTATAGTTAACAATGTATTATTGTACATTATGGTTACATAATTTGTTATATGTTATTCTTTTTTCCTGTGGTTTTTGAGACAGGGTCTCACTATGCAGTCCTGGCTTGCCTTGAGCTCACTTTGTAGTCCAGGCTGGTCTCAAACTCATGACTATCCTCCTGCCTCAGCCTCCCTAGTGCTGGGATTACAGGCGTGAGCCACCACACCCGGCTATTATATATTATTCTAAACATTAAAATATGTCAAAAGAATAGATGGCATGTTAAGTGTTCTTAACAACATGCACACACACACACACACACAAAGAACAAATAAATATTTTTGAGGTAAGAGATACATAGAGCACCTTGATTGTAATGATAGTTTTGCAGATCATTGTGTATGTCCAAATTCATCATGATGCGTACATTGGACAGAAACTGACAATACTGTATGTTCTCCAAAAATATATGCAAGGAGAAAGTCAACACAAGTAAATAGCTATTTCTTATGTGAGGCGGAAGACACTGACATGCTTAGTATCTTACACAAACAAAGTTAAAAGAAGATGGGGTATTATTTCCCTTTCCATTATAGGCTGTACAATTTAAAGTCTTTTCCAATCTTTTCTCATATGATGAAAAGTAACTACCACTCAGCTTGATTTAAAGATGGTTTACATGATTTTTGTCTAGAATCTTTATCTTATTTTCCTCTTATTAATATCAAAAATACTTTAACCATATTACAAGTAGATTGTGGGAAAATTCCAGGCTACAGTTGGACAGTGCTATTTGGAATTTAAATGTATTTGGGTGACCACAGTAAGTCTAAAAGGAGTTCCTCTATGAAGTACTAGACTCTGCTGAAAAATCTCTGGATGCATTTTTTTTTTCAAAATCAGTTTTTCAAGTGTTATGAGTTTATATGTGCACACATACAATAAACAGATATTCTTTTTTATTTTTCTCTGACCATGCTTGCTCAGAAGTAGCATTAGTGTTGAAAAGCAATGAAAACATAGTTGTTTTTAAAATACTATTATAAACAAATGATTTGAAAATCATTATTGAAGGATATATTAACAAAGCTCTATCTTAAAACTTTCTCACTATTATAAATAGAAAGACTTTGGTGTTGCAAAAGGGCACTGGATACTCCTTGTAAATGTTAAAATCCAGACTACTTAACATAAAATTAGGTTGCTAAATATAAATATCAAATTAAAAGTAAGAATTTAAGTATCACTTTAGGCTTGTTACACAATCCCATAATTACATGACAATGTACAGGTATGTAGATAAGCCTCCTTAGAAGGTTATTATGAGAAATATTGTAGATGGCTTTATAAATCATAACTTCCCTAAAATAATTTGTGTATGAAATCTGTTTCCAGGTGCTGTGCTGCTGCTTGTGGCTCTATTCAACTTCAATTCTTTCTTCCTGATTGACATGATATAGTTAAACTTTATTTTTTTAGTAGAAGGCACCTAAAAAGACAAAAAAGCCAATTTTAGGAAAGTTATGGGGAAATGGCATAAGTTGTAAAACATCTGCTTCTTATAGGAGTATAGTTTTATATTTGCTGCTCATATAGGCAATTTATCATTAAGAGACATTTTTTTCTCAAGATTTTAGTGGCTTACAGTGGATGTATATAAAAAGCTTTTATTGATCTTGAGACCCTGTTTGACTTGCTCTCATAAGGGAAGTTGTCAAATTTGAACTAGGTCTCAGGGTATCCTCTGGATAGTGAGATATATTCTAGGTTATGATACCTCTATCAAGCAGAGATTTCTGTTTTTCCCTTATTGACTGTTTTATAAGTTTTCTAGATGAATCACAAACTTAATTTTCAGTGAAATATTTGCTATCCAAATGATAAGAATGGTTCAATTACTTTATGTAATTTGGGAAGACAAGCTTATGAAATTTCTTAATGGAGGTTTACATTTCTCCTTGTAGATTTCACATTTGTCAGAAAAGTTTTTTTTTTTTTTTTTTTTTTTTTTTTTTCCCTCCGGTACCGGGAACCGAACTCACGACCTTGCACTTGCCAGGCAGGAGCTTTTGCTGCTGAGCTAAATCCCCAGCCCCAGAAAAGTTATCTTTAACTTGTGGTATAATTTAAACATAAGGGTGCTTAATCTCTGAATCCTAAATATAACAGTACTAATTTTTTTTTTTTTGTTTTCTGAAAAGGGAAATTACAATAAAATCTGCATGCAGAATTGGATATTTACCATTATTTTTCTATCAAACTCTTAAAGTTTAGAGTTTTAAGGAAGATCCCTCTATTTAAGGAGATTTAACAAAAGATTAAGGATAGTGCTTAGGTCTTTGATGTCTTAAACATGCTACTACTGTGTTGGAATCACACCCGACCAATCGAGGAAAACTTGAATGTCTAAGGTCCAAAGAAATGAAATGCTTACACCAAACATTGTTTACCAATAGTGTTATTACTAGCAGCTAGTTGGCAAATTCTTGTGGTTGTGGATACTCTTCTAACCGTCCCTATTTGTGTTATAGTTCAGCATGTCAGATGAACATGGTGCAAACTCTTTTCTATAACACATCCAGTACCTATATATATTATGTAAATTTTTGAACATGAAGCTTTGTAAGTAGGAATATAATTGCCTCAATAGAAGTAAATTTTATTATGCATGGAATTGGCTAGAGACAGTGGCTGACACACATACAATCACAAAATATTAGTCATTATTACTCAGAATGGCACATTGCATTCCATTATTTTCAGAATTATCAAGATGTGATGATAATATTAGTATTGGATTAGCCCAGCTGAGTCTATACTTCTGACTCAATTGGGCTTTATGATAGTGAGACTTGGACAGTGCACCTGAACCACTTGTTTATTATGTGTAAAGTCAGTGATATATATTTACCAGAAAACTTAAGGAAGTATGTTTTAGTCTTCTCCCTGTCTCAGTAGCTTAAAATATTTCTCACTATAACAGAATCCATTGTTTTTAGCTGGTTCCTTTTGCTCTAATGAAGTCATTCAAAAACCTTAGCTCTTTCAACCTAGTGTTTTAGTAACCCTGTTGTATCAAGTAGAAGACATAAGTTACTCATTATATATGATATATAGCATATATACCTAATATATATAATAAATGATAATATATATAGAATTTTGTGGGTTTTTCTGGCTAATGAAGTAAAATAAAAGATGTCTGAACTCATGAAGAGTGTCTATAAGAGAAATAGAATTTACCCCATTTCCACTGCCAAAACACAGTTACATGTCCTCATAAAACTAAAAGGCTTAGACATGTATTTTAAATATTTGCTTACAAGGAGGTTAAGAAAATGGGCTTGAAGACTGTGTCGATATCTCCACCTTAACAAGGTACAGAGTACAGTCATCTGACTGCTTTGTGTAAAAGAAAATGTCAAAATTAAATGAGTATATTCAAGCTCAGAAGACACCAGGGAGACTGACATGCATTATCAGATTAAGAAAGTTAGGTAAAGGTGAGTAACTACTGAGACCTTTGAAAAATCAAATTTGTTTTTGAGAAATTATGACTTTGAAATGACAACAGATCCAGGCATTCAACTCACAGGACCTGCAGTGTGAATGACACGGCACATTCTGAGCTTTGAGTAGCAGGGTCCACTTTAGAGTTTGGTAGAGCACAAATCATCATACCTGGAGTTCTGTGAAAGGTTTTCCTTTCTCCACCTCATGGAAAAGATGTTGAATGGTTGTCAGATGTAATCGCTCAGCCCCCTTTTCTCTGGGTGAGAAAAATGGCACAGTCCTCTGACAAATTCTCAGCATATATTAGTCATCCCTCCCATTACTGAAATACAATGAGTAACACCCATAATTTAAAGGAGGAGAGGCTTAATTTGATCACTATTTCAATCTATGATTGCTGACTTCAACATACGCAAAGCCTCTTAATTCATGGTAGTGAGGAAACAGAACATGGGCAGACAGCAGGAGAGGCACAGGAGAGGGAGCACACATGACACCCAGGGCCGTGCCTCCGAGAGCCACTCGGACACACTGAGGAGCACGCTCAACTGATCCGCTGGGCATTTCCTTTTTATAATTAAGTGTACTGGTACAACTTAGGTATGGAGAATGATCACATTCATCATGGGGAATTTGTCCCTTAGTTGAAGTATCTCAGTTCTTCTTTAATTTCCATTCTCTTTCTCTGTCTTCAATCCGTTCCCCTCCTTATTTACAAAGCTTTGTTTCCATTTTATCCTTTTTTTTTCTCATCTTTCTTTTCCCTTTCACAGCTCCTTTCCCCTTTCCTTTTCAAAAATTACTTCCTATTTCACAATATCTATTATACATTTTGGTTCTTATTTATATTTTCAGTTTCTCACACAAGAGAGACAATGCAATATTTACACATATGTGTCTGATTTATTTCACTTAATCATATGATCTCAAGGTCCATCTATTTAACTATACATGTCTCAAGTTTATCCTTTTTTATGGCTGAGTAGTACTTCATTGTATAAAAAACATCTTTTTTATTCATTTGTCTGCTGATGGGCATTTGGGTGTTTACAACATCTAGGTATTATAAACTATGCTGCTAGAAACATAGGTGCTCTTATATTGCTGGGGTGTGACACTCGTAATTCTTTTGGAAAGACACTGAGGGGATAGTGAGATCAAGAGGAAAATGCTAGTCCTATTTTTTGAGGAATCTCCACACTGATTTTCATAGTAGTTCTACCAGTCTACAGGCCCACCAAAAGTGGAGAAGGGCTCTTTTTTTCCCCATAGCCCTTCCAGCATTTGTTATTGGTAGATTTCTTGATAATAGCCATTGTTCTGGGAGAGATAAAATCTCAGCATTGTTTTAATTTGCATCTCTCAAATGATCAGTTGAATATTATTTTTCATATACTTATTTTTCATTTTTACTTTTTCCTCTGAGAATTGTGTATTTCCCTTTAATTCCCATTTCTGGATTGGGTCTTTAAATCTGAGAGTTCTGTTTTTTCAGTTTTTTATATGTTGTAGGTACTAGTCCTTTGTCTGAGGGACAACTGGCTAAATGTTTTTCTTATTCTGTAGGTTATCTTTGCACTCTATTGGTAATATGTTTTGATGTGTAAAATCTTCTTAATAGAATGAGATTCTAGTTGTAGATTCTTTGTAGTATTCTCATGTGATCAGGGTTTATTTCATGAAATCTTTCCCTGCATCTGTCTTTGCAAATTCTACTTATTCTCTCATTCAGCAGATTTAGTGTTACTGTCTTAATATTTAGATCTGTGATCCATTTCAATTTTGGTTTAGTGCATAGTAAGAGACATATATCTCACTTTAGGTTTTAGCATGTGGAAAGGTAGTTTCCCAAGCACATTTATTAAAGAGACTTTTTCTTCCAGTGAACATGCTTGGTACATTTTTCAAAAATAAAGTGGCTGAGTGTGTTTGGAATTTTTTCTGCATTTTCTAATTTGTTCCATTAATCCTCAGGAATGTTCCTATTGCCAGTACCATGCTCTTTTTATCCCAGTAGATTTGTAGTATAATTGCAAGTCAGGGACTGTAATGTTTCCTTCTTTGCCTTTGTTGTCTAGGATTGTTTTTGCTTTTCTAGGTCTCTTCTGCTTCCAAATAAATTTTAGGTATGCTTTCTCTAGTTCTGTGAGGTATAATAATGGTATTTTCATTGGGGCTGCATTAAATCTGTGTAATACTTTTGAAATTATTGCCATTTTCACCATGTTGGTTGTTGTTATCTATCAGCAAGGGATATCTTTCCATTACTTGAATCCTCTTTCATACCCTTGTTCAAAGGACTACAGATTTCAGTGTATATATCTTTTACTTCTTTTGTTAGATTAATTGCTATTTTTATGCAATTGTAAAAAGTTTGGGTTTTCTAATTTCTCTCTTAGTGTGCTTGTTAGTATACAGCAATGCTATTGATTGTTAAGTGTTCAATTTTTAGCCAGTTATGCTACTGAATTTGGTTATTAAATCTACAAGTCTTTTGATGGATTTTGGGGCTTCTTCTGGTAGAGAAGTGTTCCTTAATTTCATTACTTACTGAACTTTTTAATGAAATTAAGAGGAAAGCAATACTTCCGTAATCATTCTTAGAATCAAATATTACCCTGATACCAAAATCAGAGGAAGATCTAACAAGAAAAGAGAACTACAGGTCAATCTCCCTAATGAACATAGATACAGAAATACTCAACAAGATTCTGCAAACAGAGTGAAGCAAATCATCAAGATTATGTACCATGACTAGGAAGGATTCATCCACAGGATGAACTTTGTGCCCAAACACACATCCTTAAACAACACTTAATTCTCCAAAAGTCCAAGTCAAGCCTCTTCTGACACTCAAGGCAAACTCTTAGCTGTGAACCCCTGTAAAAGTCTAGAACATGTTACATGATTTTAATATACACTGGCACAGAGTAAACCAGGCCTAGCCTACCAGACCTTCCTTTGAAATCTAGATGGAAGATTCCCTGATCCCACAACTCTTGCAGCCTGCACACCAATCAAACCAGCATTACCAAGCCTTGGTCAAGGTTGCTATCTGTGGAAAATACTATCATGCTTCTTTGAACTTTGGCTGCCATGACCTCTGAGTACACAGAAGGCTGAGCAGAGTACATTTAATCTGGGACTTAATTAACTACTTGACCCTTCATGAGTAGGTTCCCCAGGAACTTTCTCCACAAAAGAAATATTGACTTTTACACTCTTACACCCACGTAGTGCAGTCTTGCTGTTTCCTGAGATCCCCCCAAGGCCTCTTTCTTTTGGCCCCTGTACAAAATAGTTGGTTTCTTTTCAGTGGTGCTAATCTTTCAGCAGCTATGCATTCCTTTGGTGCCAGAGTGTACATAGTTTTTCTTTAGATGAAAATTTAAGTCTCACAAATATTCTGCTCTGTATGTTGTCTCCAATTCTAAATCTGGTGAAAACCAACCTCCAGCACTCATGCCATAGCCTGAATGGTTGCTGGTCTTGAAATTTCCTCTACCAACTTAAATAGTGGATGGCATTGTGTATATGACACTGTGCTAGTTTATTGCATAACTACAACTGCACCAACATAGTCAAGATACAAACCACACCATCACTAAAGATATCACATTTGCGCCACATTTTCTTAGTCACACTTATATCCTTCCCTTGTACTCATATCATTCCTAACCTCTGGTAACCACTAATTATTCTCTATAATTTTGTCATTTTTGAGTGTTTTATGTAAAGTAAATTATACATCATGCAGTACATTGAGATTCTGCTTTGTCCTTCCACATAATGACCTTGAAATTCACATACACGGTTCTGTATTTCAACAAATTTTTCCTTTTTATGGATTCATTTAACTAGATCATGTGCAACCAGCTTTGTCAAACTATGTTTTCAGTTAGTACATTTGTCGACTCAAATTTAATGAAATTATGGAAATGCCTTCTCATTTGCGGACCATCTTATCTTTCAGTTTTGTTTATAACCTCTTTTCTGTTTTCCTGGCTTATTTTTCATGTATTCTTATAAATATGTAAGCATACTTTAGAATTCCATTTTAGTTATGTATAGTGTTTTTAGTATATCTCTTCATATAGGACTTTTTTCTTACCTTGTTTTTTTAAACATGCCTAACTTGTTACAGTCTACTATTGAAATCTAACTAGTTGAGTGAGATGTGGGGATCTTTTCCCTTTTTTAATAAATCAAATTAAATATTATTCTTCATAAATTAAAAATTATATCAGACAGTATCATAATTATTTTGATACTTGGTTATAATTTAGAACTTCCAAGAGATAAAAGAAAGTTGATTTAATTACATATATGTTTATTGTTTCAATTTTTCTTTGTTCCCACTTATTGACTGAAAATTTCAAATTTCATAATTTGGTTTTATGTAGTGGACTTAGTGTGCCTTTTTTCCCATCTTTTTAGTGTGTGTTTGTAATAAATGATATATATGTTATATGCATATATTATCAATATATGTAGATTGCATTAGGAAGTGATTTACTTTCCCTGTCCTTCCTCTTTCTCCCATTTCCTCTCATCCCCAAACCCTGTTCTCATCTCTGAAGTCTATTTCCCTGTTTCCTATGGTCTATCTTATATTTCACTGATTAAGTCATTTATACTCTGAATTTGTCATATAAAAAAATCACAGAATAATTAGTCATCTGTGTCTGATTTATTTTGCTACTTTATTTCACTTGACATTACAGATTCAAGGTGCATTTATTTTCCTATAAATGATTTACATTTATTTTTCTTTATGCCTGAGTAGTATTCCACTATGTGTGTATATATCACAATTTTTTAACCATTTATATGTTAGTTGGCATATACCCTGCTTCTAAGATTTAGCTATTATGAGCTACATATCTATAAAAATAGATATGTATGTATCACTCTAATAAGAGGTCTTTAAATCTTTTGCAAAGATACTCAGAAAATGTATAAATGAGTCAAATGAAATATATTGGTTTTTAGATTTCTGAGGAATCTCTAAATTAATCTCACAGACAATAGGGGATCCACCTCATGAATGGGTTAATGCTGCTTTGTCAGAAATCTCAGGAAAGTAGGTTATTATAAGTGAGCTGACATATCCTTTTTTTTGGTCAGAGCATCCATGCCCTCTTGTGCAGGCAGATGCTTCCTTTCCTGTTTCTCCACCATGTTATTGCACAACCCTTACCACAATGCCAAAATCATGTTGTGTGGATCTCTCAGCTACCAGAAATATGAGCAAATACACTCCTTTACTTTGTGTTATTCAGGTTCAGATTTTTACAACAACAACAATAAAAAGAGTAAGAAACTACTTCAAAGTCCCCTCCACTTTAACCTCAAATTCACAAGTTTAGTTATGAAATGGCTTGGTCTAAATATCTTAGATTTTTTTTTTTTTGTGCTTGGGTATGCACTTGGATTCTTTAACGTAAAATGGGAAGTTATCAAGGGCTATTTACTTAGATTTGTCTAGCTACTTTCCTTTCCCTGGGGCAAATACTTATCAACCACTTCTTAAAGGAGGAGAGGCTTACTATGTTGCAGTTTCAGTGGAATCAGACTATAGTCAGCCAAATCCAAGATAGAAATGACATGATAGAACAACATGGTGGGAGAATCCCATTCACTTTATGGTGGCCAGGAAATAGAGAATGAAAGTGTAAACTTCCAGGTCACATTTAGCTACTAAATTAATGGATAAGTCAATAATGATATACTACCACCATGATTCAATCAGTTTTAGCATTGCTGAAGAGTTCAACTCCAAAGTCTCCTCTGAGACACAAGGCAAAATCTTAGCTGAGAACACCTGGAAAAAAATTCCAACACAAAATGGCATAGGGTAAAGATTCTCTTTTCAAAAGTAGGTATAAGATGATAGAAAGGAATAAGTCAAAGCCAGACTGAAAACTCAAAAAGAAAGGGCACAACACTGCATCCCACAGGTCCATATCCCACACCTGGAGTAAGCTGAAGAGTGATGTGAGCTCTAGATGACTTGAGTGGCAATTCACAGACAGCATTGCAGATGGCTGTCATCATGACCATTCTCTTGGGGTGTCTATACTTATTGTCTGAAACTTTACTGAGCAGACAGTCCTATTCCTGGCATCTACAACTTCCTGGGTTTTTCCTTGTATTTTAAGTTTCACTATCACAGCCTATTATGTTATCATTTTAGGGCATATTACCTGTTCTCTAAGTTTTCCTGTGAAATGTTGGTAAAAGTATCACTGACCACAAAACTGTTACATTTTTGGTACATAAAAACAGTACTATGTTGATGGTGTCAAAGTCTACTGCTAGCTCAAGCAATGGTCAGATCCCATTGAATCATGACTACAGAGGCCTCTAAGTGCCTGCATGTCTAAACATTGTGAAATGAACATGGGAGAATCAATTCCTAACTAGCCTTTCTCAAGCAAGAAATGCTGGTGTTCTCTTCTCAAATTAAAGGTTTATAGTTTTTCCCCTATGATCATGTGATATGTGAGGACATGCTGATTCTTCAAGCTGTCTTTCTTACTATCTTGATGCAAAGTTCTTGGCTTCTTTTTAGTATTAATATTTTTAGCAACCATAGTTTCCTTTGCTCTTACTTTGAAGAAACTTCTTTTCTTGTGACACCACAAACTTTTCACATTTCTTGGCTCTACAGTTTGCTGCTGATTTTCACTGTAAATATAGCTAAAGTCAAGGGCAGTCTCCTTGACACATCCTGAACATTAGGGTTGGGTTGAAACTTTCTCTACCAGACTAATTGGCATACTATCCTTAATCTCAGTCCCCCCCCAAAATTCGTTGAATATGGGCAGAATATAGACAGATTTCCATCAGAGTGTAACACATATGACAACAGATTCCTTATTCTTAGCTGAATCCTCTTGAGTCAGCCTTTTACTACCCTCATTTCTCACAGCATTCTGGTCATCTTAACTTCAGTCAGAATCATTTATTAAGTTTTCTTACTGCTTCTTGGTATTCTCTAAATCACATAGCTAAACTTTTCTGGATTCCTTCTGCAAACAAGTTTCAAAGTCTTCTAAGTCACATGGTCACATATAATTCAGCAGCAACTACACTCCTATCGCCTATCACTGGGCAAAGCACCTTACACCCGCAATTTGAATGAGGAGAGATTTATTTTGGAGCACAGTTTCAGTAGGTTCAGTCCATGTTTGGCTGGCTTCAAGGCAGAAAAAGCATGTCAGAGCAGTATGGCAAAAGAAAGCTGCTTACCCCAAGATGTCCAGATAGCAGAGAGAGAGAAACAAGCGGTCAGGGATGGAAATACATTCTTTCAAGTCCAACTAGGCACTACTGCTTAAATTCTCCTTCTCTACTGAACTGCCCAAAGGATGAATCCAGTAATGAGACCAGTACCCTCATGATCCAATGACCTTCCACACATATGAGAATTTGGTGAGACAATTTCAACCTAAATCATAGTAAATTCCTCTTATGGTCCTTCCATCTCTGCAGAAGTGGATACTCTACAAAAGGATAATCTTTTTCTCTGGGTACAGGGAAACCTCTTCTCACAGAGAAATTTGTCACCTTTCTTATGGGAATGTGAGAGTTCTTTCTGCACTTATCCTATGTTAGATTCCTACTGCATGAAACGCTCCATATGCCAAAATGCCATCCTTTGGGGTAGTGAGTTCTGAACCCCTCACTAAGTCAAAACACACGCATGCCACTTGCAAGCAGAAAGTTCTTCTTATTTAGTTCTCATCGTATAATACTCAAATAATTGTTGATAGATTATTTGTTCTAGCTCCTCAAAATATGTGTATAATAACGTATCTTATGGGAGGCAAAACTAAAGTTCTATATTAACTTGGATGAAGGAATTGCTAGAATGAGAAGACCTCAGCCATTTTGCTTAGTGCACCCTCTGAGACAGAATGATGACTTTCTCCTAAACCAGCGGTATAGCATGCCTTATTTTGTTGGCAACACTGAAAAGAAATATATCTAGTTGGAAAGAATATGTTCTAAGTATTTTTGGAAACCAGTATCTTTTATAAAATACTAAACAAGATATTGTAGCTGTAAATCAAGAAGAAGCTGGTCTTTTGTGATGCACAGACATATCTATCTTGAATGAAAATTTTATAAGTGTTGCCCTTTTTACAGCTCAGGAAATGTAAATTCTCACTTCTCCCAGCAGAGTAAATTGTTTCACTGGAATGTCAGTGTCAGTATGTATATTGTTAGGGACTCCAACATGAAATTAGCATTGTCAAAGTAATATGAAACAAAACAAAATATCCCCAAGTAGGTATCTACTTTTCTTTTTAGAGCTAAATTATATGAATTGTTTGTCTCAAAACTACATACATAATATTCTCTCAGTATGTATAATTAATAATTTAAGAACTCTGTATAGGTTAATTAAAGTAAAACTTTTTGATCATGAGTCATTAGGCTAATCATATCCCAGATTTTCAAAAATCTGCAATATTGCTTTTTAATAAATAAGAATCTGTAAACTGAAATATTTGGTCTTCAGTAAATGAAGATTTAATGTAGAAAATAGCCACATTTACAGATAAACACAGTTGTTAGAATGTTATTTATTTATTTATTTATTTATTTATTTATTTATTTAATTGGTACCGGCAGTTGAACTTATGATCTCACGATTGCCAGGCAGACGCTGTGCCACAGAGCTAAATCCCCAGCCCTGTTAGAACATTATGAAGATTATTTTTCTTGTAACTGGTTGAGAAAAAAATATCTTCCTGAGAGCTTTGATATATAATGATAGTGCATATAATGCATCCCCTCTCACAGAGCAACTTTCTTAAAACTGAGTGCAAAAAAACTGTGCACAACTTTTTAAAATTCAATTTTAATGCTTTTAAGTGAAGAAAAGATGAGATACTGGCAATCACTTTATAAGCTGGAGTACATATTTTACTTCAAAACCAAGAGGAGAGTAGTAATAGGGGAATGTAATAAAATATAGGAGACTGATATTTTAGAGAACAAAACAAAATCTCCGTGCTCATAAAATAACGACTTGCTATTTTTTCACTGCTCTTTCTAGCAGACATGTAACCTTTTCCTGAAAAAGCATGCAGACGAGAACTACCAAATATGAGACCATGTAATTCAGACTTATTTCTGTTTTAACTCTATTGACTTCTGTTTCTTTAACTCTGTCTTTTACATACGTTGGTAAGCTGTAACTCTCTAAAAGAAGTGATTTATATACTTATTTTTAAATTTTTACTCATTTTTGTTCTTGCAAGTTTAAAAATGTATTTTGAATATACCTTTACTTTATATCAAATTATAATTTTGAAGTTAACATGAAAATATTCCCAATAAAAGCCTCACTGAACTTAGCTTTCCCCCCTTTAATTATTTGATTCCGGCAACTTGTGTATAAAGTTCATCTTGCCACAAATCATGAAAATTCAAGTGAAATGGATTTTGATATCTTTAAGGTGTTTCTTTAGGAAAAAATTGTTGACAATTTCAGAAACTATATGTTGACTACATCAAATGATGATGAATGTTCCCAGTAATGGCACTTTTATGCCTTCTGTGTTGCTCCCCAAAGATTGCATGTTTATACCTTCCTTTACCTCCTTCTGGTAGCTTAAATCTGCTACTGTCAGCAAAATAAAGTAGTTTAGAGACCTTTATGTTCTATTGTAAATTATGTCACATCAGTGTAGTACTCTATGCTACTACAAAGTATTTGCACACATAGTGAAGTTAGAGCAGGCATTGCTACTTCAAGTTTGAAGTGGTAATAATATTTACTGAGTTTGGTTTTAAAAGATAAAATAAATGAAATAAAAATACAAAAAAAGCAAAGAAATCTCTTCATATTATTCTTCAGTGTAATAGAGAAAACAATGCCAAGTTAATATTATTTTATTAGGGCAAGTTTATGTTATGTCATAGCTATGCTGTTACTTGAAAGGATAATTTCCATGTTATAAATCACTTCCTTATGCTAAAAAGCAAAATTCATTGGGAAAGATTTAGAAATATAATGATTTGAGATATTGGAATATAAATATCATATTTGTTAATGAAATTTCTATTTATCTGAATGAATTTAAGTAAAATTAAAATTAAATTAATCCAAATAACGGGGCTAAGATAAGCCAAATGACACATAAAACCAAGTTCTCAGGAATTTTTAATGATTCAATTTTTAATGACTTAGTACTGAACTTGAACCTTAGCATTAGACACATCCCAAGGTTTGTATATTTATTTATTTGACTAGGTCTCACTAAACTAAACTGTCCACAGTGAGCTTCAGTTGCAGTACTCCTGCCTCAAACTCTTAGAGTACTGGCACGATAGGCATGTGGTTACATTCCCAGCTCAACATACATTATAAATCACAAGTACAAATATAACCATGGCACACTGACATATTTAGAGTATTAATATATACAGCTAAATTAGAAATCAATTAGAAAATCACTTGATAATTCTTATTAATAATAATTTTCATGCAAATTATAGGTACGATCAGATTTAATTAATAAAATTCAGACTCTTACAGTTATTATATATTGTATACTTTTTGAATAGTAGCATAATAGAAATAATAGGCAAGTAAATATCCAAGATGCATCGCACAAAATAATACATATAAATGAGGAAACTTACGCCTCACCTCACTCGGGCATAGGGAAAACTGAGAGCATTGGTGCTTTTTCTCTCTTTCATGTAAAGTTAAAATAATGAATACAGTGTCACATCAACAAGGAAAAATTGGCATTTTACATAAATATCTAAGTCACATTTTACACATGTGTGCAGAAAATCATACATATCCTGTAGAAAAACTGTTAATGTTAATGAGAAATTTAATAACTGTGAAATGCAAGTTCAACATAAATAATACTTCATATCTATTATATAAAGCATCAGATGTTACATATCAAATAATCTAATAATCTAATATATCTATTGCATGAAATAAAATATGAAATTGTATACATATGAACACACATGAGTGTTCTTTATGGAGATTGAAGATCTTGGTTTGAATTTTTTAATGAATATAGAGTCAGTTTTGCGTGCATATGTTTCAAAGACTTTGTTCAACTTAAATTTTCATTAAAGTGTTTCATCTTAGTTTCCTTATGTTCATGAGACATAATCTCTCCGACTTTTTAATTAAAAATTTTGTAAGACTTCTTTTCAAGGCTTCCGTACGCTCAGTATGGATGACTCATACCCTTTTCCTTTTCTCTTCTCTAAATTTGATGTCTCCCACTATTTCTATCTCTTGGAAATATTATTTAGTTGTTTTTAAAATCCATTTTAACAATTATTATCATATAACTAAACTTCTAAATTTATATTTAACGTAGATAATAATGTTTTTTTCATTATACTGTGTGATTTTTGTGCCAGATAGTAATTTTATAGTGGTTAAACATTTATTCTTGGCTTATTACTTATTATTAATTAATAATTTTATCACATTTCAGAAATTTTAAAGACTCTGCAAACTCTCATACCACCTGTTTTGAGATATTTTTATTTTAACACATTTTATTTCTGTATTTATTTAAAATTCACATGATATTAGTATTGCTTCTACAATCAGTTTTCTATAGCCAATTCATTAGTTATGTGCAATCATAGGAATGGTTTTCTCTGGTATTAGTTCTTCTGGTACCAGTTTTCCATGTGAGTCAGCTTTTCTCATTTCTGTAACCGTATGCTTTACCCCTTCAATTTAAAGGAGGAGAAATTTAATTTGGCTCACAGTTTAAGAGGAATCAGTTCATGGTCAGCTGGCTCCAAGGCAAAAGGACAGGACAACACAAATCTGCATAATTCATGGAGGCTAGAAAGCAAAGCAAGTAAAAAGTGTGAGAAAGAAAGGGGCAAGGTGCCAGATACAGTGGTAAATATCATACTTCTCTGACCCACTCAGGCTCACCCACAAGTGTGCTTTACTAATCAACTTGATGATACCTTAGACAATGAGATTGACAGCCATCACATTTGGGAACCTCTAATCCAGTAGACTGTGTAGTATGTTAAATTGATTTTAAAAGTTTTAGTAGAGAATTAATAAACATGAGGATCGTTCTTCAGAACTAGAGTTTTATGAAAGAGTTGAAAATGTGACGTTGGCATCTGTATGGACACAATACTAATAGTACACCATATCTAACCAAATAATTGTCTAAAATTGCTATGAATTTGATTTTTTGGCAATATTGTACATTTTACACAGAGTCCCTTTCATCTATATAATTTCAAAAGCTAAACTAAAATTACTTATCAGTAAGCAATTTGGTTATCAGTAAAAATTGAAGTTTATCAGTAAAAATGTAAGTTTAGAAACCTTGTAATTGATATAATACTTATTTTTACCAAGCAAACTCTTTAATTTGCTGAAGTTATGATCAGTTTTTCTGATGTTCTAAAAGAGTGAAATTCAGACTAAAATAAAGGAATTGATTAAATCAGTGTTAGTAACAACAGCAGACGAGTTAGAGTGCAGAGAATTTAAGAGTTCTGCAGGCGTCCTCTTAATGAAGTAGAACTCCAGCTGGCACCTGCCTAATTCAGCTGTGCCTAGTTAACTTCCTCAATAATATTAAAATTTGAAGCAGATTCAGTAACAGTGACAGTAAAAGTCTAACTTTAACACTAAATTCCAAATAGTAACACACATAGCTACCTAAGAGTCCTAATAATCTTTCTCACAGTAGAATAAAAAAACTAATTTTACACACAGGAAAATGTGTTACTTGTTCCTTTGTTTTCCTATTAGATTCTCTCTCTCATGGATTATTATTATATGATTGACATACATTGATTCTTGTGAAAAATCCAAAGAGGAAAACAATAGCAACAATTTTCCTTAAAATGTACACAAGTATACATACACACACACACACACAAACATGAGACAGACACACACAAACACAGAGACAGACAGAAAGAACTTGACATTTCATATGCTGATTTCTTTTAAAAACTGCGCTTTATATATCAATCATTTCTAAAGTCTGAGGAACATGAACTTATCTGCATCTGTGTATGTTTGAGTAGGTTTTCAGATTGGAGTTTTTATGGAGGATACTAAGATGTCATGTACACGTTATAAGTCTGTGGGTGCTATTTTATCAACATATAAAATTGTTGGTACTGTCAAAAAGATAAAATTGTTGGTAATGTCAAGTTCAATAAAAGTTCAATAAAGTCCTCATCTGAACTAAAATTAATTATTACCTTCACTCTACTTTTTTATTTAATTTTACTTAGCATAGAGATATGCTGGTCTTTGAAGACTGATGAGTGTGTTTTCAGAACACTTTCTTAGGGATTTTTCTAAAAAGAACAATTTCAAGTGTTGAATTTTAACTCCATATTAGCTAAATTAATGAGTGAATTAGATAACAATTTTAAATAAGTAATGGATATCACCTGATAAATTCTAAGATTAAATTTCTTAATTAGGGGAAGTGATGAGAAAGAGAATGTATTGGCTTCTTAAATTTAAAATAATTTAAAAACCAATACTACATTTTTTGGCATAATTGTGATCACACAGTTTTTCTTCTTATTTCCCCAAACCGGGTCCAAAGCAGCTCGGAGTGTGAGCACATATGCGGTGATGGTTAGTTTCTGTGCTAACAAGAGCAGCAGGTAAATAGAAAGACAAGACAGTGGAATACCCAGGTGACGCTTATTATTACATGAACACCATGGAAACAAAATTGCATACAGAAATATGTCTGACTGTCTTTTTCCCTTGCCACATTAAAATTTCATAAAAGGTTCGGGATGGTTGAAGTAAGGTGAAAGACGAGGATGGAAAAGGTATTTCCACTGGAGCATAGACATAAAGAACAAATGTTCCTTTTAAAAAAATAAAAGTCTGCGTAAGCTTTGAAGGAAGAAAGAAAAGTCCTATGAATTTACTTCAGCAACCTGTCATTATTATTGATTATCACCTGTTTTCATCCATTTCATTGTGTACATCATACACACACACTGATAATTTTGCATCAGTAAAATCAGAAGTGAATTTTAAAGTGAATTCCCTTTTAAAAATATTCCTGCTTCATTCTCTTTTTGCCTTGCTTTTCTTATATTTTTGCTGCTTTCTCAGTATTTTCATTGTGATCCCAGTGGCACATCAATGCAATAATTATTCTTCAATAGTTTCTCCATTATTCCATGACATTAAACACACAGATGCACACATAGTTTCTTTTTGTGTTTCATAGGGTTTGCTTTACAAAACTAGGGTTATATTATATTTAACAACATACTTCTTGCTTTCCTTACTTACTAGTACGTCATTAAAAAATTCTCCAAAATAGAAATTAGAGATTCATCTGATATCATATTGGATATTTGAGCTATCCCTTTGATACCATAAGTCATTTATAACAACTTTCTTATATAGAACCATTATATCATTTTGTGTAATTTTTGCTAACATACCCTTAGGTTTGCTAATATCTGTCTATTGGTAATCTTACACTTGTAATCTGTATTAAAGCATTTATATTTCATTTCTGGGAATGCTCTGTTTCAGATCTTATTTTACTCTTTATAATACTCTTTCCTTTCAATAACTTTAAAGCATTCCATTTTTCACTGTTGAAATATTCTTACTTTATAAATTATTTAGGTGACTGTTTTGCTGTTACACTTGCAGAAGTGTCAATTCTTCTGTTTGTCCTTCACTCACGGTGGTTTGTTTTCTGTGTATGTAATTAGTTTTAATTAGAAATTACAAAAGTTGAAAATAGTTTTCTGCCCCATGAATTTCTCATTGTTGAGTTTCCTTCCCATAGAAATTTTGAATTTACTTCTGTTTGTGCTTTGTGAATATGATTTTTGTCACCTTTCTGAGTCATCTGTAGAATGCTTTGTCTTCCTTTAGTTAGACTTGCTGTTGGAAGTACTTGTCTCCTAATGCAGTGTCTACTGGCTAACTTTAACCATTGAAAAGCTCAGATTACACTCAGGACTACTGTGGTAGAGGCTGCCTTGTTCATTGCTTTGGCTTTTGGCTTTGTCTTTGTATCCAGTATCTGGATGCTTCTTCATTTCTTGTAATATAAGCCTCAAATTAAAAACAAAAGTGGGAAAAAATTTCTATCTTATCCAGTTTCACTATGTGATTCTAGTCAAAGTGGTTGGTGTCTGCCTAGTCACTAGTGTGTGGGAACTAGAAGCCCATCACTCTTTTGAATAGCTACCTAATATTTTGCAGCAGAAAATGTATTTAATCATTCACATAGCAAATAGCAATTATTTTTTCTAGTTTTTCCCTCATTACAAATGTAACACTGAGTAACATGTTCTTACTTACTTTTCTCTTGCTGCTGAGGCTAAATACCCAACACCCAAAGTTAAAGGGGGAGACATTTATTTAGCTCCTGGCTTATAGGCTTTTCAGTCCACAATTGGTTGAGATAAGGTGGAGAGGCATTACAGAGGAGAAACAGTTCATGGCAGGCTGAACGTAGCAAAGCAAGCAAGAGACATGGAAAGCTTCTTTCTGTCTCTTATACTGTATGTACTCTCTGGGGATTACGGCGATGCCAAACCAATCTGGACTGATACAGTAATCTCCCACCATTAACCCTACCACCCTTAACCCTAGCATTGCAGCATGAATCAATCACAAATTCTAGATTCAGCTACCTCTGAATAATCCCCACCGATGACAGAATGAGGCTTTGGGGGGACATTTAGTCACAAGCCATAACAACATGTCTCTGCATATAACTTTTGTAATGTTTCTCTTTGAGATGACATTTCAGGAAATATCGTTGTTTTGTTTGAGGCTTTTACATTTTTAAATTATTGCAGAACATTACTTCATTGCATTTTAAAAAGGCTATATTCATATATATTTAACCTAGTGATACAGGATTAATACTGATATATACATCTTAACTCCTCAGGTACTTAATAAAAGAGGTGATTTATTGTATTTTTTTACATGAAATGATTATAAATGTAATAAAGTATAAAGGAAAGCACATGAATAAAGAAATCAATGTGAAAACTTTGTGTCTATCAAACCAGGAAAATTGAGATTAAGAGCATCCTTGTTTAAACTCAGTGAAGAGGTGGTAAACCCTACCAAATAAAATGAAGTCCACGCATGGGATCATTTAGGTGCTTGGTACGAATCCTCAGATAGCCATAACCTGGGGTCATGACTCCCTGGAGATATGATTGTGGTAATAAGAAAATGCTCCTGAAATCAGATGAAATAACAGCTGCCTTCGAATCTAATGAAGGTTGCTGGATAAAATATTCAGTGGCAAGTTTATCTTGAGGATGGCTGAGTTCACAGGTTTCCAGCCCTGTTAACTGGAAAGGCTCCTGTAAATCCAAACTGACTTATCGCTACTAAAATTATTTTCTTTTTCTGACATATTGCAAACGACAAAGATCTCCCAAGATTTGTGGCACAACGGCTGCTGCATTTGCAATACTTTCTACTTGAACTGAGACCAAGTTATTTTAGATAAAAGGTGATTGACTGCAATAATGGATTTTTCAATTGAGATAATTTTCTCTCTTTTTCCCAAACAATAAAAATGACGATATTCTCCATTTAGTTTTATTTTATTTTGTTTGACACAAAATAAAGTACAACCATTGGGTAGGATAAACAACAAGTACTGTAAAATACTATTAATTAAACACCTATTGAGAATTTATTTTATGTCAAGCTGAGCTACATTATTTTTATCTTGATACCTTTTGTAAAGGGAATGTGGCTGAATATGTGATTGTATAAAGACTGTAGAGGGGCAGTTTAAGACTAGAAAAATAATTTCCTATCACTCCAAATGAAGTATTGTACAGATCATTTATATGATAATAAAAATCCTTCTTTCCTGTATTTTACACAGTTATGAAATATTATACTAGTCTTTTGTTTAATATATATATATACATATGGAATTTTAAAAATAACAATACTAATATTTTATTAATAGCAATATACTTATTGCTAAACAATATACTCTAGTTTGAATTTCCATTAAGTAATTCTAAGTAAGATGTTGTTGATTGTTAGATTTCTGAGAAAGTGAATTTTTGCTTGTAAGAGAACATTGCACTCACATCCATAGTATTTGTAGGAGCAAAATTTTGTATGAGTCCAGCTATTTATCATATTTTGTCAGTAAAGTTTAATTTTCTGGATTTTATTTCTTGTGAGGAGGGATACTCTTCCTTCAGTTATTATTAATTCATAGTAGTCATCTACTGTAGATTCGTTTTCTCCCTACGTGCAATTCCACAAAAAATTTCAGTTCATATGTAAATTTCCTCAAAATTCCACAAAAAATTTCAGTTCATATGTAAATTTCCTCATAATCACAGCAACAGATAACTTCTTTAGATATTTGCATCTCCATAACAATTCTTTGTTACAATTTTCACAACATCTTACATATATTGTCTTTGATTATAGTCTTTCACATACATTCTGGAAGAAAAGAATATCTCTTAAGAGCATCTCTTTTTCATATCAGGAAGGAATATTTTGCATAGTACAAAGCAATATATGGTTGGATTTATACTAGTGGGAATTCTAGGGAGCTGGGAAGTGTGAAGGCAAGTTATATCAATAAATAACACCTCTATCAAGGACTTTGAGAGCAATGGCATCATTGCCTGTGCTTGTTCACATTTTGGAAGTGATCTGCTCTGAGATCATTTTAACAACAACTAACATTAATATTTATTAAGTGCATACACTACACCAAACCCAATGTAGTATGCCTTGTAATCTTCACAGCAACCATATTATTGGGTAGAAACTATTATCCTCCCAAAATTTTACAGTTAAAGAAATAAGGATTTAAGACAACATAGTAATTTATTAAGATAATGTAGGTCAAACTATTGAAGTCTAAATCTAGATGTTTTGAACACAAAATCCAGATTCATATGATATAACTCCACCAATATTTCATCATCCTGGTGAAGTCCTTCTTATAATTTCAATGACAAGGAGATATAGTGACAAATTTTAAATTTTAAGTTAAACTTTAATAAATGTTAAGAATCAACAGCATTGTCCAAGCAATCTAATGTGTCTTCAAATACAAATGACAAAATTTTATTATGATTTAATCAATTATTATCTATTCTCACTATGCATTTAGTATTAGTGTATATAATATGTCAGAAGAAAATAAAGGCAAAGAATTTACATTCTCTATAAATATTGATGACTCCAATAGTACAAAAATATGCAAAAACAATATGCGTGTGTCTTTGGTGTGTTAGAAATTTCAATTTCTATATTCTACCAAGTGATTTTCTTACTAACCTATTTAATGATTTTATAATGGAAAATAAACTATCACTAGTCTCTGGTTTAATAGTTATTTTTATGACAAAGTGCCCTATAAACATTTTTATCACATTTACTTTTGAAATATGTGTGTGTGCTTGCATGTGTGTGTGTGTGTGTGTGTGTTTTGGGGGATTAAAATATATAAAAGATACATGGTCATTAATTCCCTTCAAAATGCCTCCCTAATTTTGAATACAATTATTCCATCATTCTTGCTCCTTTCAAAAGTAGTTCTGAAAGTCCTCTTTCATGTGTATCTTTATTTGCCTTGTTTGGGCTGCCTTGACATTCCAGACTGATTGAAACATTTATATTTCTCACTCATTGTGATACAGGGAAAGAGGCATAAGTCACATGGTGTAGCATCTGTTGAATAAAGTATGTTAGCACACACATAATGCTTTTATTTGACCAAAATAGCTATAAGCATTTGATCAATGAAAAACAAAAATATGGTAAATATTTTAATAAAAATATTTACTGCACAGGAAGACACATTGTCATTTTTCCTTCTCAAAATATTTCCCCTTGCTTCAAACATTATTTCACCATTTTTGTAATGTGTCTTTTACTCTAATAAGTTTTTATTAATAAACTCAATTGTCACATTATTTTCCTATCACTCCTTCTACATATGTATATAGGTAAGTACATATGTAAGTATGTCTCTATATATTCATTATCATTTTGACTAGTTGCTTAGGTGTTTGTGCTTTTTGTTTTAATGTATATCTTCTTAACTTAAACCCTCTGTCCTAAAATTGTTCAATGTTTTTGACCTTGCATGTACTCTCAATACCTTACATTTATGTAGTTATCCAATAACATATTGTCTTATCTTTTTTATTTTCTTTTAAGAGGCCTTTTCATTTTTTGTCTTTACTCCTATCATTTGAATATGGGACTTAAAAAGGAGAAAATCCTGTTAAGGTGCTAATAATATGGTTTGTTTGCAAAGGGACATGGCCTTTAAAAATATTATTCTCTCTGACTATAGACATAGTATGTGTTCATGATGAAGAATATTGACAAGCTAGGGATACTTTAAAATCCATTTTTGGTGCTTCAGATGGGTAATCTCTTAACATTATAACTTTCTCAACTTTAAAAAGAGACTGTAGTTAGCTCAACTGGGGGGGGTTGAATTAAAAAACGTAGATTTTCTTATATTACTGCATTATCAATTACTTGTTAGTTTTAACCATCTCTATACTTCTTCATGAAACTTAACGTTTGTACTAAGAGTGACTTTCACATAACAGTATGGACTCCCCCTTTCAGACAGAAGCTGAGCAACTGAAATAGGAGAATAGTGCAACTTGCTAGTGAATTACTTATTTCCATTGTGTCACCAGTAATGTTGCCTTGTCAGTGTTATGATGAGAAAAACTCTCCAGGGAATACTCTTATTATGCTATAAATTTCAATGTTCTTTCAGAATGAATAATTTGATTTTCAAGCAAAGCTTCGAGCAGTGATTCTGTTTTTTTTCCTGTTGGGGAGAATATAGCATTAGATCCAGAGAACACTTTTACTTTTTTGATTAAAGGTTAACAAATTATTTGCAAAGTTGTAATATGACATGAATTTCCTTAGAGGTTGTCATAAAAAATTACTGCAAGAAAAGTGACAGCGGGCTTCTTGCTGATATGGCCAGTGAGTTGATTCCATTTCAATCCTGTAAAATTTCTTATCTCTTGGGGCAGTGATATGCTTCAGTCTGTACTGCAGATCTCCAAAAGCTGACTTTCTTCTCGCCTCTAAGGGACTGTCAGGAGTTACCCAACTGAAAAATCACAGAAATGCTGTTTGTGTTCAAGAGTTGTTTTGGAAATTCTCTACCGCATTGGAAGAACTAACAGAAGAGAGGAAGCTCTGTCAAAACATTGATGTCATCTTGGAAATGAACAAAGAGCCTAATCATAAAGTCTCAAACACATCTGTGAGTCTTGGACCTGAACTAATGGACGTGTGCCTGTCAAGAGAGGATATTAGAAATAAAAGCAACGATTGATTATCTATTTTATGAAACAAACAGTGATTGTTTTTTGTGTAATTACTAGCCATGTCTTTTATTATCAATTTAATGAACATTGATTAAAAAAAAAACTTGGAAGAAAGGCCACTTCTGATCTCTTTGGCATTTCCAGTTGTTTAATTACTGTCAACCAAGGTGCTCAGTACATAACAAATTTGAAATTTAAATGCTACTCTCATTAACAAAATTAATGCTAATAAGTATGGAAAAGAAAATTCAACTCTACAAGTGGATAATATTTTAGGACACTTTTACAGTCTTGTTCTACATATTATCTGTATAGTAACTGTGGGCATAGGTCAAGAAATTATTATCTCTGTTTTCCAGATGACAAAACAGGGAACTTTAGTGAAATATTACAAAGATATATGTGCATAAAACTTAGATAATATTTAGATCAAAGCTTTATATCTTTGTAATCTCCCAGTCTTACCTTATTAACATCTAGTATGCATACTCCATGTCACATTAAAAGTGATAGATGAAAAGGCAAGATTCTATATACCATTAAAATTGTCCCAGAAACCCTTGGCATCTTTTCTAATATTTTCATACTTTGAGATTAGGTTGCTACCACAGGGAACTCTACAACCTGGTGAACCATTCTCACAGACAAAGCATGTCATGCCAAGCAGATGACTGAGGAGAAAATAAATAATGATCAGGGGCATAGATTATCCTATTACATCTTAATTTGGAGTATACAAATGTATAGATGGAGTCCCTAAAACTGGATATGCATGAATAGCCCTTACAAAGATTTCAAAAAGAAGAATCAAAGGATAAAGTCAAGGTCCAAATCTTAAAGGAACTACGCTGTCAGGAATATGTCCAAGACATGAAATGGCAGACATTCATTTTTAAGTCTTGTTTGTGTTCCAGGGCAGAAATCCACATAAGATAGCCTGTAGGCTAGTGGATATATCCATTTGATATACTTCTGGCATCTGAAGCATCATACCATATGTGTGGTCATTTTACTCTCCATTTTGAGGTTTTCCACAGGGAATCAAAGCCTTCAGGAGAAAGGCCAACCTTTTGACTCGGTCGTAGAATCAACAGTGAAGCAGCTGCTTGAATTTGATACTGGTTATGCAATTCTATTTTTTACTTTCTGTTACCTACAATACCATTTTAAAGCCAAAACTGGTGCTATAATAATTTTAACATCCTTATTTCATTTATTGTTTATTCTTTACTCACATGAAACTTTTATGTACCTCCCTATAACTATTTTATTTTGAGGACAGTATTGTGCTAAGGTCACAACAGAGGGCAAGATGGAACAGCAGGGTTAGTCATTTATACCCACAACCTTAATTTTAACCACTGTGCTATACTCCTACTCAAACATGACATTTGGAATAGTAAAGCAAGATACCTAGTAACCTAATGGATTAGAAATATTAACTTAAATTCAGTATTGCTGTTTTAACATGCAGATTTTATTCCTTTTAATGTGGAATGAGCATAGTGAATCTCTATTTGGAAAGGATTCTGAACATGTAGTGTTTCCCCAAACTGGTGGGGTATTCCATGGAATCGCTTTTACCGAATGTATTTCAAAAATGCCTGGTACCACTTATCAGAGTAGTCAAATTTGAATATATTCTTGCCAAATAAGGGTTTCACAACTGGACTGCAGGTATGTTATTCTGCTAGGAAAAATGTTCATTAAATTTAACTGATTGTTTTGGTTTATAATTGTTAAAATGTGTTAATATCAGTATAAAACTGCAATCATTTATCGGAAATCTCCCAGTACTAAATAGTGAGATACTTTTCACAAACAAATAATCAGTTTAAAGGTTTTTTCCCTCTATGAAACATTTCTTTCCTTGCTCTTAAGCCTCCTATTACTCACAAATATCCCAAATCATTTCTGTTCTCCAGCTATCACATAATATCCATTATATATTACCTGATAGTGCCGGGCTTATGCTTTAAGCTCATGCAGAAGATTAAAAAGGAGAATTAGCTTTATAAGGGTTTATAAGAAAAATGAATGACTTTGATGCTGGAAAAATAAATGGGGTTAAAGGTGGGGAAAAAATCAAGATGTTTTATGTACACGTACCAATTCTCCAAAATCAGTGTAATCATTATACATTGCAAGCATGTACTATTAAAAATTAAAAATGTAAAAAGTCTTCTGAAGGTCAATAACCATGTGTATAACTTCCAAATTGCCTCCAAAACAACTGTAACAGTAGATTTTCATTGATTTGTGTAACTGTTGAACAACAAGTTGTAATGTACACTTACTTTTTCTGATAATACAATCTTAGCCACCTTTTTCCTTTTTCTTTTTACTACTTTGTGATCTATAAATTATAGGAAAAGTGAAACTAAAAAAGCAAATTTTCTCATTTACCTTAATTCAGAGCATGAATGCATTTCTGTTTTAGAGTTTTTCTAATTTTTGCTGATAATATTGATATTTAATTTTATCTATTTATTATGATGTAAATTTTTTTAAATTTTTACCTTGATACAGTATTCTCATTTTATATATTACACTTACATATATTTTATGTATTACTTTAAATTGTCAGTCTAGGGCTGGGGATTTAGCTCAGCGGCAAAAGCGCCTGCCTGGCAAGTGCAAGGTCGTGAGTTCGGTTCCCGGTACCGGAGAAAAACCAAAAAAAAAAATAAAAAAATAAAAAAATAAATAAAATAAATTGTCAGTCTAATGATTTTAAGAGATTATATTAAAATTTTGGATCTTATATTGCTGCACCAGTAGCACTAGTATTAGGCACATTTCATTTACATTTTTGTTCTATTACAGGTACTACTGACACGGAATTAAATCTGTGCTACTATAGCCAATTCTATGAAGTACTAAACAGAAAACACATGGACTATGGAAATAGAGAAACACAGAAATATTGTAAAAGTTCTTGGCTTTTTAATCTAAAATGCGTTTATTGCTTTTACGGAGAAATACTTCAATTGAAAATGCCAGGGAAATAGTAATTACACTAAAATTTATTTAGTAGACTGTTTTATTATAAATTGTAGAGAGAATAATTTTAATGAATTTGGTTGAATTAAGCTTTATTTCATGGAAGTTTACTAATCAGTAAGATAAAAGAATTTAAATAAGAGAAAAGCCAGTTAAACAGGATGCTGAAAATACTGGGTCTGGGACATACTCAAGAATTTTTTCAGCAGAGTTAAGGAAACTAAAATATAAAATTATGAGCTTCCTGTGAAATGTAAACAAAAGAAAATAGCAATACAGACTTGTTGATCCTAATGTTTATAGTTGTTTGTCCTGAGTAAAACGTCCTTCAACTTGAAGACTTGAGTTATATTCAAGAGTCCACAGAGTAATAAATGGAATTTTAGAAGCTAAATGCCTCCTCTTATAACCTTGGAAGTGGCTGAACTAAAATCCGATCAGCTGTCTGCTTTCTCACTTCTCTGTGCTCCTCCTTAGCTCTTCCGTCAGTTTTTCATTTCTTTCCATCATCTTACCTTTAAGAACATGCACTCTGAACTTACAGTGAGGATTTTTTTCTGACAAGAAGGACAAATAGCAAGAATGAAGCAACAAAAATGGTCCTGCTCTCATAGATCTTACATTATAAAAAGGAAGACTATAAAGAATTAACAACCAAACAGAATAACCCTGAAGAATGACAAAGAAAAGGTTTTGTTGTAGGGAGTGGTGTGTGTGTGTGTGTGTGTGTGTGTGTGTGTGTGTTTAGGACAGTGATTCTGCTGCCTTTGATGGAGTGATCTTGGAAAGCTAAGATGTGTATAGTGCCCAAAACTGAGCTAAAGGAAATCTGGGTAAAATTTTCCAGACAAAGGAAACAAGATAAAAAATATCACGGCAGGCATGTGGCTGGTGACTCAAGGGAATGAGAGCCCTTGAAAGGAAGTAAGTTCTATCTACCCCTGTCCACTAGGGCAGCTACCTAAATTTCAAGTGCAGAAACAGCCAAGCCACAACATCCACAGGAGCACCAGAAGGAATGACTTGAGGGGCTGGGGATTTAGCTCAGCGGCAAAGCACCTGCCTGGCAAGCGCAAGGTTGTGAGTTCGGTTCCCGGTACCAGAGAAAAACCAAAAAAAGAAAAGAAAAAAAAAAAAAAAAAAAAATAAAAGAAGGAATGACTGGAAAGCCAGTTGAACTTACTAAGAAGAACGCAGAGCATTGCAGTGCTACTCAAATGAAGCCTCTTTTTAGCCTCTGCGTGAATTTTTATATATTCTACCTATTTAGATTAAACATAAATAGATAAAATAGATAAAATCAAAAGTAGATAAATAGATAAAATCAAAAGTGCAGGGCCTAAGTAGCTATATTAGTTTTGTCAGAATGGATGCATAATGCATGATGATTGTAAAGCTTTACAATTTGCTAGGAAAGCAGTCGAAGATGGAACAGTTGATAGTTTCAATACCATAAAATTTCACTGAAAGATGAATCGGGTTTAAGTCTTTAGAAAACTAATGTGGGGGCTGGGGATTTAGCTCAGCGGCAAAGCGCCTGCCTGGCAAGC
>NW_004955425.1:10742502-10792043 GCF_000276665.1 Chinchilla lanigera | reverse complement strand
GTTGTTTACCTAATTTTCTCAGTGAGTTTGTTGTTTGTGTAAAGGAATGCTATTGATTTTTGAGTGTTGATTTTGTATCCAGCAATGCTATTGAACTTGTTTATTAAATTTAGAAGTTTTATGGTGGAGTTTTGGGGGTCTTCTATGTAGGATATCATGTCCTTTGCAAATAATGATAATTTTACTTCTTTCTTTTCTATCCTTATTCTTTTTATTTCTCTCTCTCTCTTCTAATGGGTCTGGCTAATGTTTTCAGAACTATATTGTATAAGAGTGGTGATAGTGGACATCCTTGTCTTGTTCCTGGTTTTAGAGTGAAAGCTTTCAGTTTTTGTCTATTTAATATGATTTTGGCCATTGGTTTGTCATAGATGGCTTTTATCAGATTGAGGTAAAGATCATCTATTCTGATTTTCTGTAGAGTTTTTATCATGAATGAGTGTTGGATTTTATCAAAAGTTTTTTCTGCATCTATTGAGATGATCATGTGATTTTCGTCTTTGACTCTGTTGATATGGGTTATTACATTTATTGATTTGCATACAGTGAACCATCCCTGCATTCCTGGGATGAATCCTACTTGATCATGGTGTATAATCTTCTTGATGATTTGCTGCATTCTGTTTGCTAGTATTTTATTGAGCATTTTTGCATCTATGTTCATTAGGGAGACTGACCTGTAGATTTCTTTTTTGTTGGGTCTTTCTCTGGTTTTGGTATCGGATAACATTTGTCTTCAAGAATGTGGGAGCTGGGGATTTAGCTCAGCGGCAAAGCGCCTGCCTGGCAAACGCAAGGTCGTGAGTTCGGTTCCCAGTACCGGAGAAAAACAAAAACAAAACAAAAAATAGAAAACTACTGTGTTGTTCAATTTACTAAATCAAAGCATACACTCCAAGTTAAATAAGACACCTCATGATAGAATTTTTTAAAATAACAAATAAAATTATAATACACTCGATAGCTTCCAGATATTTGACAAAAAGTCCAAAAAGGTTATCTTTATTAAATATCCAAATATTTTTATACATGCATCTCTGAGAAATAAAATTTAAGAACCAGCAAAATATAAAATATGTTATATTTTACATGAATAATTACCATCATTCTTTGAAAATAAATTTCTTCATTCATGAATAACATCATATTTTAATTCTCTTGTACTTTTTTAAATAGTCTGAGGTGTTGCCTATTGAAAATGGAACCAAACTGAACAACTGATATCACTCCGGAAAACACTAAGTACTACATATCACATAATTGTCTTTGAAGTTAGGTATAGCTTGGATTACAGATCACAAACCTATGCCTTGTGTTTTAAACATTTCAGAAAATTATTTTATTTGAGGATATTTGAGCTGATATCAGAAGACTTTAGAACACAAAGTGTTATTTCTTTTCCATTGTTTTCTACAGTTTAGACCGGAGAACGTACTACATGTTTGTTCTACTAAGGAAATTTTTAGTATGATGTTATAGAAGTTTCCATTATATCAATAGAATGAAATAAATGTTTTTTTTTCTTGATAGTTTAAGCATCGGTAAAGTTATGTAAGCATCCACTTATGCTTTTCTAGCATTGTAATGATTTCTCTTCTACATATAAGACTATATAAGTTAACTTCATTTCATATCTTTAAGGAATGGTTATTAAGTTTGCCCAACACCAGCTAATGATTAAAGGACGTGTTCCATGAGGAGCATCATCTTTACAAAAGCCTCTCAACATTACCTGTTTTGATACAGTTCTCTCATCTAGTGAGTGCTTACACTGTTCCAAAGCCTTCTCTACATATGTTACCATCATTATTCTATTTTGTATGCACAATTCTGTGAAAGGCATATTACTGTCCACATTATATAAGTAAGTTTCTGAAGTGTGTGCACAACTGTTAAAAATTACTTAATAATCTATGTCTAGAGCATAGCAAGGAAAGTAGACTTTTCATGGATAAAGAGTAGTGGAAATGTTAATTAAATAATATTTGTTCAAAACATTTCAAAATATGAAGAACTCTTAACTATACATGAGAAGTTCCTGTGTATCTGATTTTAAAAAATGAAGTGATATCAGATATTATGCAAAGCATATGTTTTACTTCTATTAAATCTCCTTCTATCATAAAAATAGGCAGAATGAAGAAATTGAGGCTGAAAGGATGTAAGTCATATGGCAGAGAAGTAATACAGCCAAGATTCACATGCATGTAAAACAACACTAGTGTGCAAACTTTTTTCCAAATTTTCTCTGATTTTCTTAATAATAAATATATCTGAAATAGAAGTGAACAAATTAGAATCTACAAACTGAGATGTCTCCTTGAGTCTTACTGTATTGCTGCAAAGTTTGAAAAAAAATCAAAACAGCAGAAAATATTAAGTAGTTGGATATGGTATTTGTATATGTTAGCAAGTGCCCACTAAGTGGAATTTTAAAAATTCAAATATGTGTGTTTTTCTCAATGAATTATATTCTATCTTAATACATGACAGCATTGTTCACTTGTACTTTTAAATATGGAATAAGGCCATAGATGTTCTTTTATTCCAAAGATACAGCATTTTAATACACCTGGTGAGGAGCACGGAAAATGCAGTGAGATTGGGAAGAGCATTCAATGCCACCCTAAGGGAAAGCAGTAACTCCTTTGATTCATAAAAAAGTACAATATTGTCAGGTGGTTAGGTGATGAAAAAAATCTAACAAAGAAGAAAATCCTATGCAAATCATATAAATAACAGAGCACATAGTTTATTCCTAATAAAAAGTACGAATTCTGTACTTATTTAAATTGAAATAATTCCTGTTTTGATTAGCAGATTTCTCATATTTATCGAAGGATTTTTCACTTTCAAATTTTTAATTTTATTTTTAGAGATAAAAGAACCAAAACATATTAACAAACACACAGGTATAAATGAAATAACATAAAATAATAAAAACAATACAGAATTTCAGATGAGGTGAAAAGAAATTGACAATGGTTGCTGTATTATATACTGTTATCTTCATATTGGTTACTCTGATATGCAAACACAGGCATGTAAGTATGATCAAAAAATTAATTATGAAATATTCCTTTCAATAAAACAATAGAAATTAATAGTACAATTTTCCTGGCCATCTTCTGTGTGTGTGTGTGTGTGTGTGTGTGTGTGTGTGTGTGTGTATTTTTGCCCTTTCCTCTTTATTTTCTCCTTACATTCATCCCAATTGTTCTTTCCTTTTGAGCAGTTTTTTTTTTTTCCCTTTCTAACTAACTACTATGCTTAAGGTCTCTCTCATTCTTCAAAATAGGTGAATATATGTTTATGAATATATGGTTATTTTTCTCACTGTTATTTTCTGCACTATGTAGGACTGAACATAGGGTCTTTGCTCTGATATACTCCGAATTCTTTTTCAGTTTTTATTTTGAGACAGGGTCTTCCTAAATTATGAAAATGCCCAACCTGGGCCTGAATTTGCCATCCTCCTGTCTTAACTGCCCAGAGTGCTGGGATTACAGGTGTGTGCCACCACACAGGGCGGAACATTACTTTTTTTATAAATCACTTTCACTTGTATTTTCTGAATTATAATATTTGAACTTAGAACTCAATATTTTGGAGCAAACATGGAAAATCAATAACTTCAGCCTGTGGGCAGCATTATTGAATTTTAAGAGTAAATTATAATCACTTGAAATCAAGAAGTTTTATGTTTTGCAATAGTTGTATAGTACTACATACTTTTTATTTCTATTTGTTATATTTTCTTTCTTCCAAGTGCTATAAAATTACTGTTAATTTTCTAAGAAGGTAGCAAATATCATCATTTTAAAAATATAAAATTAACTTGGAGAATTTTTTTATCATTAACTTTCTAAACCTGTTTTAGTTACTTTTCTCATTGCTGAGACAAAGCAACTGATGCCTGAGGTTAAGGCTGAAAGGTTTAGTTAGCTCAGGTTGTAGAGGGTTCAGTCGATAATCTGCTGGCACCAGAGAAAGCTGACTCTGCAGAGAACAGTTCATGGAAGGCAGAAGACAGCAAAATCAACAACCAACCTTAACAGTATCTTTCCACCCCTTTTGCCCTCTATTTAAGCTGCTGGGATTAGGGTGGAGCCAAGCCAATCAATGAACTGATCACACACCATCAATCCCGGCATTACACTCTAGATTCATACCCCACTGATTGAAAAAGCAGTATGATCACTTAAGGCTCTGGGAGGACATCTAGACACAAACCATATTATAACCTAAGATATTCATAAGTCTATTTAAAAGGTAACTTTGAAAACATATCAAGGTAACTATATTAAGGAAACTATATTAAATTAAATGTATTAACTTTCTAAACTTGTAAGACCTAGTACTCTTATATACTATTTATCTCAGAAAGTGCTTTGTATAACATTGACAAAATTGAAGATGCAGTGAAAATATAAATCACACCAGTTCTTTTAATACTATATACATAATATATTCCTTTTTTGAAATTCACCATCATGCATTAATAACAGTGAATTAATACTTAAGACTCATGCATACAATTACAATGGCTTCATGACAGTTTAACTCCATTTAGGAAGGTTGTAACAATCTGATCATTACCAATAAGTGTATTATTAACAGTAGATAAAGAACTTTACAAATCTGGCATGTGCACCTTACATATGGTTACTTTAATATATGGGTTACTCTATTTGGAGACCTGGAATTTAAAATGACTTAGTAGGGATTGTACAGCTAGGAACTGGGAAAGATGATTTACTTGCTTGGATGAGGGTAGAAGGGGTGTATTATCTAATTTTCTATAAAATCTAATACTTCTGGAAGTAGTATACTATAAAACAGCTTTAAAATTTTTCTATGTAAACATTATGACAGCAAATAACCCTAGGAACAATTTTAAAATACGTTGAAATTAAAGATTAGTCTTTACACTTATCGAAACACTTGTATATGAGGATAAAAATCAATTTTTCTTCTCAATATTGTATCAAGAAACATTATATATATAACTTAATATTTTTCTGCATCTTATCTTCTTTTTACACCCATATGTTTATACAGAAATCAAAAACTCCAAGGAAGAAGAAAATTATATAAAGTTAGATGATTCATGCATGAAGCAATTTCACAATAATCAAAAGGTGAATGTCTAGATTAAACAACATTAGAAAATTAATGAGACAAAATTTGCAATCCAGATTTTCCAGGCAGGTAGAATACCAAAAGATGGCTATGCCACATGGGAAGGTGAGTTTGACTGCTAAAAAAAAACCAGTTAAATTTATCATGGACAATTAACCTCAGTTCAAAAATTGGATAACAGTCCTCCAAGTTCTGCTTGTTTGCAGTATGAAAAGGAGGTATCTCTGTGGAGATTTAAAATTAAGCCACAGGGACTGCTGGCTATAACCCAGTGACATACATCATTGCTCCCTGATACAGAAATGGCTGTCATGTGAATCACAGTGTTTAATTCAAGTTCTCCAGGATCTTCTTCCTCTCTAGCAAAAATACATAGGGAGAAGAATCCCCAAGAAATCCAAGTAGAGAACAAGAAACCAATTCACTGATTTAAGTGTCTCTCAGATAAGATTGTCCAATCTTTGCAATCTGATTTTTATATAGGATCTTCCAAACTTTATCCAACTTGAAAAATTCTAAAACAGAATGAGAAGACTCCTACCTCCACTATCTTTTTGGAAGATTACGTTTTGCTGTACACAATACCTGACACCCATGGCTCAAAGGAAGAGAGTTTTAAGTAGATACAGTCCATGGTCAGCTTCCTCCATGGCAGAAATATGGTGGAAGGGAGAAGTAGAGCAAAAATTCTTAGTGCATGATTCTGGAAAGCAGAGAAGGACAGTGCTATTCAGAAAAGTATATGGGACCAGATATGATAACCCAGGTAATGTCTCCACTACTTACTCAGACTGGTTCAGATGTGTGTCCCAGCAATGCTCTGGATGGGTCCCAAGTCAATCAAACGGACTCAATCAAGGCTAACCTTCACAATCTCTCTCTGATATTTTCAATGTTTTGCTGCTACAGTCTTTGTTCCCTGTATAATTTGAATCATAATACTTCATGGCAATCAGTAGACTTCCAATCTAGGGGGGTTAAAGTGCTGAATTTTACCAAACTAATGTATCACTCACTTATAGTATTTTGTTTTACTTTCACAAATGGCAAATTTTGATTTTTTAAACCCAGATTTCACTACTTTGAATTGTAGAGTAAAACCTTGTTAAGACTTTTGAAGAAACCTGTAGCCCCATATTAGTTGTCTAATAAACTGTTGTCCTCTTTGGTAATAAGATTCAGAATTCTCAAAGTCACTTGACAGTTTGCAGATATACATGCATATGTGAAAAACTATCCATCTGTACATATTTTAATACAGAGAGATAATTTCTCAGGGGATCAGAAAGCATTCAGACAATAGCCTGAATGATATTTTTGTCTCTGTAGCGGGCATATGAATGTGTATATCAATTGTATTTTTATGTCTCATTAATTGGAGTTATTCATTTAGTATGTCAGGAGTTCTTCATAGCTATTCATTTATTTAAAAAATGGTAGTCAGTACAACAATAATTATATGCTGAATTAAATTTACCCCTTTCTCCCTGTCTTTCTCCAAGTTTTAATTGGATAAACTAGTAGTATTTGGAATGCTAAGTGCAAAATGGAGATGTTGTATAGCAAAATTGCAATTATTTTTATGTAGTATACCTTTCTAACCTGAGATTCTCTTTGGGTGAAGAATACTGAACCTTACCTTAGCTAAATGAAGGCATTTTCCCTTGGAGAGATGTCTTGTAGCTATATTCTAAAGGTAATTCACTGTCCTTACTACATTTTTCTGGGGGAAAAATGTCCTCTTTGTTTCCACATTGGACAGGTGAGGCACACAAAGGTGGATACTCTTGAATCACATACATTACTTTAAGAGTAGAGTATGTCAGGGGCCTCATAGTGAACAGCAAAAATCATGAAGAATGAACTGATAAAAATGTGATTTTATATTTGCACTTTATAGAAGTGCACAAGCTTCTATTAACCTGTTTCTTTTTCTTCCTGGTAACACAATCACAAAGTATTTGAAGACTCCCTTAAGGTTAGGAATTGCTTTGTATTCCAGCTCTCATCAGTGTATCACATGTAGTTCTACATGAGATCTATTTTTGTCTTTCTGGCTAAAATGAAGACAAATACTAGGAAGAATTGGGAATCAGATACTGATGTGATTACAGGAAGGAAAGACTCAGTTTACAGCTTCTTGCTGACCACAAATTTCTCTGGACTTTTGGTAAATGAGAAATAAACATTTATATTGTTAAGCTTCTGAGATTTCAGCTGGTGGAACCTTAAAAAATACAAAATGTCATAAATTGTTTTCTTAATTTAAGAAGTAAAAATGCTGAGAGTAACTGAGAGTTAGTGGATTTCTTATGAACATGCTGGTTCTAAGCAGGAAATTTGAGATTTAAGTATGAGTTTTGCTGCTCTGGATTCTTTGTGTTGTGTTTTTGCCATATTGTCAAATGTGATTATTTTGCACAGTGCTTGCAGGTTCAGTCCCTGAAGTCAGAGTAATTTGCATTTCCAGTAATCTCAATAATTACTAGATACAGGAGCTCAGAATCATTTCCTAATCCTTGCCATTTTTTCCACTTACAGTATGGAAATAAAAGAAGCTGATATTATATCTTGTTATGATTAATTGATTAGGTGAGGCAACATGAATTAAAACCTCATCATATATCTCACATATAAAAATAAAGATGGGAGAAATTATTCGATGTTTGATTGAAGCCTCTCAAAAGTACACAGTTTGCAATCCACCTTCTCTCTCTCTCTTACAAACTTTTATTACTCATCTTTTCTACTTTCCTACTTTTTTTAACTGTCTTCATGTATCTCAATCTTTTTATACAAATACCCAGTTTTCAACTCAGGTATGTACAATTATCTTCTGAGATTTTCTTCCTTATTAATAACCAAAATATATAAATTAAAAATTCTATACAGAATTAACATCAGAATACTGTATGTTAAGGTACATAAAATAATAGGTGGTGAAATGTATATTCTCATTCAAGTTACATTATTTGACAGACTTGATAACAATGACACAATGACTTGAGGGAAAATTTTAAGTTTTGTGCTGAAATAGCTTTTTTTTCTCAAGGTAAGACCAGGCTGCAGAATATTACAATTTCTGAGGTGCTACTGTTTGTCAAAATTATAAGGCCCTACTCACATTTTTGATGTTCACATTTTCCCTCAAGGGAAAATAGAAGACCAAGTAAATAAAGGCACATAGGACAACCACTGCTTGGTGGAATGTTTCAGAAGAGTACTGGAGAGGTTTGAGAAAAATAGTAGAGATGAAATTGTAGAGGTAGTCTTAAAATTATAACCAAAACTATTTTACATAGCCTGAGTATTGGAGAACTTTAAAGGTACCTCAGACCTGTTGTATGTTTGGGGCACCTGACTTGGCCAAGCTATCTAAATAAATTAGCTATGTGTTTGGCATCTGCAAATTACCTCATTTATTTTACCTGGCAATGGTTTCAGATGTGGGAGATAATTAAGCGTATTCTCATTGTGTGGTAGGCTTTTCATCATTTTCCCTAAACATTTTGCTGTTTCACAAAGGGATCTGGCCAAATGAAAAGGCTTGGCATAAGTAAACAGGCATATTAATACTTTTGACCTCATAGTGCTCTATTGTCATTCTTTGCCACAGTGCTAATGACTGTTACAGTGTGAGGTGTCATTGCACATGGTTCTGGCTAAGAACTTTCTTCATCAGTACCTGAGTACCAAATTAAATGAGTGGGATCCTTGAGGGCTGCAGGGAGAGGAAGAGAACTACTATTATACTGAGGACACACAATGTGCCTCACATTTCATATCATTTAAAAAATTTGTCATAGTTAACCTGTGACATCCCCATTTTTAATATGGGAGATAATTTATGCTAGGGAGATTAGTTACTGCTTAAGACCATCTAGTTAGTTAAGTGTAGTGTTCAGGTGGAAACACAGCTTAAGCTTCCCAATTCTGGCGCAGCCATACAACACTGTAGATTATTTGAACTTTCTTTCCCTATGTCCTCATCTGGAATCTGAGAATGATAAATAGCATATATTCACAGGGTTCATCATGAAGTTTAAATGGTCAGTTCTTTTAAATGTCTTAGTACAATCCAAGTGCATCATAAGCTACATAAGTTATTACTGTTATCATTTAGTCTATGCTATATTTTGCCCCACTGCTATCTTCCTAAATGCTACCCCTCATCTTATGTTGAGGCCCACTTTCTAAGATTTGAATATAGTTTTCCTGTCCTCAAGAATCCATGTGATAAAAACGTGGTCCTAGGTTAGTGGACCTGGGTAGTGGAGAAGGATTTAGAAGGTGGGTCTCATGGGAGATTCGTGGGTCATCATGGGCATGACCTTGAAAAAGACTGCATTGGTTCTCCAGAGAAGGATTCTAAGGAGTGACTGTGAACTGGATAAACCTCTTTTCTTGCACTTCTCCCTTACTGCTTGTTTGCCCTTCACACGAACTACACCAGGAAATTACGCTCCAAGTATGGTTGATTTCTCCACTTGTAATGCATCTAGGGCTCACCTAAGGTCAGAGACTGGAAAATTATCCTCAATTCAATCATCTTTAAAAACATCTTCAAAAATAAAATGAATATAAGATGGATAGATAAAATAGTAAAATTATAACCATTTACATTAATACATAAAAATTAAAATGAAATATTTTTACAATCATTCAATTAAAGTGTTATGGATTAAACAAACTTTACAAATAAGAAGTGTAATTTTTCAAAGAAAAATAATCAATATTTATTGAAAATACCTGAAATTACTGTGCTGTGTGAAGCTGTAAGAAATATATTTATTACAAAAAGTTTTACATACTTAGCAGTCCAATTGGTGAATGCTATTTACATTACATATATATATATATATATATATATATATATATATATATATATATATTACTGACTGGGCCTTATTTCTAAATATCTAATAATACAAACGTTCTGCAGAATTTTAAAACATTTTTAAAGAGTAAATAATAGTACTTTTCTTTTCTTGAACCTGATTCTATTAAATACTGTGAAATTAATTTTAAAATTATCAAATAATGATGGCTTGTGAGTTCTGCATGGATAGTGACTGTAGTCATAAATTTTGTTAAACTTCTGTCTTTGGTGATAGAAGCATCTCACTGGATGTGTGCCTGTCAGCAGTCATTACATTAAGAGAAACACCATTTTCAGATTCAAAACTCATGTCTGGGAGCAAAATGAGCACACCAAATAGACGCTTATGGGTCTTAATGAACTATATTTTTATAATGTGACTTGAATTTCTCTGAGAAAGATATTGGTAGGACCATATCCATATTTTCTCCTCAGTCATTTTAGTTCAAGTCATTGGAGAATAATTTGTGGGAAATACTGGCATAGACCTCCAATAGCATAGGTGATTTCTGATTTCTAGAGAGGCAGAACCCAAAATCATTTTACATTTTGGATTTAATTTAAACTGTTAGAAGCAAGCTATGTATGGCGATACTTGTCAAGAAACAAATGAAATGGATTTTTTTTTCTATTTTTCTACTAATTGTATGCTAATTTGTGTCAGGGGCTATGCTAAAAAACTGTGAGCCCCTCAGACTTCGAATCTCTGAAATGCTGAGTTTCCAAGATATTACAGATAATGTGATATTTTTCTTAATTTGTAACCAAAATGTTTTACATCTATTTCCTGAAATAAACATTAAATGAAATACAGTTTTTAAAAGTACATTCATATCATTCTCTGAATTTCTGCACACTTTACTTATATTAATTGGATATTAATTAAGTGATTTTTTAAAGTACAAAAGATTTAATAATTAAAACTAATGATAAGAATTCTGCTTCCTGATTTGTATTACATTTTCATTTAATTAGCACTTAAAATTGATCATTTACTGTGTGCTTCTAATGAGCTTCCTCATCAATTAGCTATGTTAGAATCATACTGTAGTGGCAGCAGAGAAGGTAAAACTATAAAATTCATGGAACAAAGGGATTAAGATGAGTCGTCATTATATTAACTATGCACAACATTTAAAATATAGGTTTTTTTATGTAAGACTTGGCACAGCTTTTATACTCATGGAAAGTCTTTCTCTTAAGTAATGATATTAAAATTACTTTCCACTTTCTAGTGGTACATTGTTTTATTATGTAAACAAAAATTTCCCCCTTAGGGAAATTTTTGTGTAAAAGTGCTTTTGCATACACATTTATATTTTATTTAGGAACACATTAATGCAAAAATACTCAGATTATCTTGAAACTTTGACTCAATATACCAATGCAAAACATTTTAGTCACTGAAAAGTAGATATAATATTTAAGAAATTATGTAATCTAGTATTATAAATTCACAAAAATAGAACCTGAACATAGACAATTAATTCTCAGTGGGTCCTGTTCTCCTTTTTCTGCTATGTATCATTCGAAGAGATACATTTTACATTTTCCAGCCTCTTACTAGCTCTTTGCTGAAAAAATCATTTTCTAGGGGTTTTAAAACTAAAAGTAATATTCAAATATCTCTTGTCTAGTCACTTATATCATGGAAATTATCACTCTTCCATATCTTCTCTAAGTGATTCTCTGGCTGTATTAGTCAGCTTTCCTATTACTGGGACAAAACACCCAATACCACAATTTAAAGAAGGAGTGCATCATTTTTCCTCATGGTGTTCGGAGGACTCAACCCATAGTTAGCTGGCTCCAAGGCAAAAGTGGCATGGGAGGAGGCATAGTGGAGGACAGCTTTTCACCACATGGCAGCCAGGGAACAGAGACAGAGGGAAGTGCGTGATAAGAGTGCACTCTTCTAAATCACATCCCCAAAGAACTACCTCAAACCAGGTCCTACCTGCAAACATCTGAATCTTGTGAGGGTATTTTAAATCTAAACTATAACAATTTACCCTTGGTCCTCAAATGGTTGTAATCCATCTCATCATGCATTGCTGAAAATTTCAAGTGCAAAGACTCTGCTGAGACTCAAGGCACACTCTTAGCTGTGAAACCATACCAAAATCAAGTAGAAAGTTAAATATTTCCATTATATAATGCCAAGGAGTAAACATTCCAATTACAAAAGGAAAAAATATGGGGATATAAAGCAATAGGACTAAAGCAAGTGTAAAACTCTATAGAGCAAACATTAAATCTTGTAGCTCCAAGTCTAGGACCAGGGGCAGGATTTGTTGAGCCCTTTCAACTCAAAAGGGCTTGGGCGGCCTTGTCCCTATGACCTAGCTCCTCTCATAAACTGGCTCTGTTCACTTCCTGTGGCTTTCTCAGGTGACCTTACACCTTTCTGGTGTCTCCAAATTCCTATGACTTCATTGGATTTTGACTTTACTCTCAAAGCATCGCACACAGCCTTCTCAGGATTCCTAAATCTTCTTTTGAAATTGGGGTGGACATCTTTCTAACCCCACAACTCATGCATTCTTCATGCCTGAAAATCCAGTTCCATGTGAATGATGCCAGTGTTCATCCAGCGGCAGTAATAGTACAACCCCTTTGGACAATGACTGTACGAGTCACTGAGTGCCTTTGTGGCTGAACTCCAGAAAACAGTTGTCTAAGCAGCTCTGAAGAAGCAGTTATCCTTGACAGTGGACATTCTTGTCTTGTTCCTGATTTTAAAGTGAAAGCTTTCAATTTTTGACCATTTAGCATGATGTTAACTGTTGGTTTATCATAGATGGCTTTGATCAGCTTGAGGTAAAGTCCATCTATTCCTATTTTCTGTAGGGTTTTCATCATGAATGAGTGTTGGACTTTATCAAAGGTTTTTCCTGCATTGATGGAGATGATCATGTGATTTTTGTTCTCGGCTCTATTGACATGGTATATTACATTAATTGATTTTCATATACTGAACCATCCCTGCATTCCTGGTATTAATCCTTGGGATTTTCTTTTCATGAAAGAGTCTTTCAATTTTTCTTTCACCCTTTTACACTTCTGAGTCTGAGAAGCACGAGTGCGGCCAATTCCTAAAATGCCTTCAAGCATATTTCCTATCATCTCAATACCAAGTACTTTGCTTCTTTTTTTTTAATTCTAAACTTTCAACAATGATTCTCTTAGTGGGCCAACTTTGAAATTATTTGCTTTCTAATAAAACTACAAACCTCTTGAATCACTTACCTCTTTTTTTCCTCCTGATTGTTATTGTAGAACTGCCTAGAAGCAGCTAGAATTACCAGTGACACAGCCTAAATGTTGGGCTGCCTTGAAATTTTCTCCACCATGTTGATTCATTCACTATCTTTAAGCTTAATCTATCCCAAATTCTCAGAACACGGGCAAAATGTAGTCATATTTCCTGCCAAAGTGCATGACACATGGCCTCTAATCCACATGAGAGTGGAATGCTTGTATTCCATAGACATCTCACGACCCTGGCCTTCACTAGCTGCATGCTTATCAGCATCCCTGTCTCCTATTCTTTGACAAATATTGCCAAGCCTTGTTCACAACAATATAGCCCTTCTTTTTCCTGAATTTCCTGAATTTCTGTATTTCTGAACTATTCTAACTCCTCCTACCATCCAGTTCCAAGGGATTGTAGAGCACATGGTCAGTTACAATCTTTCAGTGCTGTGATTTTGATTATTCTAAATACTGCACATTGTTGTGGCAAAACTGAGTCCAGGAAAGGAATGACACCTGAGGAAGTCAGGAGGAAGTGCATAGCTTTATTTTACACCAGCAGTCCTGGCTGGATTAACTTATAGTAAAAGCTAGGTTATAAGTGTCTGCGAGTCAGCATTTTTATGTGAGGCATAAGCAGAGGTCACAAATGTGGTACAGGACAGCATGACAGTTCTTCTGACTAGCTAGCAGGGTGAGGTCATCAGTTGTAGGGCTAGATTAATTATCATCTTTTACAAGACTAGGCTAATGACCACAAAGTTTGCTATAGTCAGGCATCCTGTATGTTAGGTTATGCTCTTGTGGTTACAGAGGTCAAGAAAGCCATTACAGTGCCATAAAACAGTTACAGAGCTAGGCAGCTTCAAAGAGAACAAATTTTTAAAAAGAACAATTTTTCCTAGTACAGTTTCCCTTTCAGTAATAGTAGTCTATGCTATCTGTGATGCTTAATTTTGTGTCAACTTACTAGGATAAGGGATACATAGTTAGTTGGTAAGATATTAGTTATACATATATCTATGAGGGTACTTCTGGACACAAACCATAACAAGTTTGGACAAACATGTCAAGCAATACATATGTTTACAGAGGCATGTTGATGGATGAAACATAACTGAATATGTCCATGACACAGCAGGTCATCTCCCAGAGTCCAATAAAGAAATCCAAGCCTGAAGTCAGCTCTTCTCAAGAGTAAGTCACAAGATGTGGGGCCACAAATATGAAAGCTTGGGTGGAAAAAGTAATATTTGTTCTTATGAGTCATATACTGTTAATTCTTTCACATGTTGTGGAAATGTACTTCTTTGCTGAAAAATATTATTTACATTAAGATGACCTTTGGTTGTGGGACAGCTTGAGCACATAGAATTTGAATTTACTACTTGAAAAATAGACAAAGGGCATAGCAACATTTTGTTTAAATGCAAAAGTGCCTGAAGGAAACATGCTATCCTTTAAAATGAAAGAACTCTGACAGGTTCATAAAATCTGTACATGAACTGAAATTATTACCAGTTGGCTGATAATTGACAGAATGTTAGCACTTCATAGTTTTAGACAGAGCTTGTAATAAGACCAGTAAACCAAGAGGATGGAAATTGCTTCTATGTCACTGGTTTCTAATAGGCATAAAACTGGACTGAAAATGGTTATAACACTCAGGTCAACACTTCAGTGTTTAAACACAGAAGCCCATGTATTTACAGGTTTTAAAACACAGGCCAGTAACCTGCTGGCCTAAATACAAGCTTATGATTCTAAGGATTGAGTATATTTAGACAGATAATTATCCAGCTATGCATAAGAAAGAATTCCCTCAATATAGTAGAAAATTTAACATGATCTGAATTTTTATATAGGAAGACAATATTTTATTACAATTTGTAAGAGACATCAAACAAAATATAGAAAAGGAACAGAAAGTGAAATTGCCTTTCATTTGGCTGAATAAATTTATTTTTGATTTTGCCCTTCTATGAGAATCAAAGGTTAATGAAAACAATGACATAGTCTTCCTTTTTAGATACAGAATATGTAATACATAAAAGGTTGGATATGTTTCTTCCTAACAATGCGATCTTACTTGTGCATCAGCTTTCTGTGATATTAGGACATGGACAAGCTTATGCACAGTTTCTTTGTTTGTGAACATTGACACATTCATGCCACTTAGTACTTTGCAATCAGGTTTCATTTTTTTAAATATGAGAACTATTTGTTTTGTGAACCAAAGGAAAATCTTTTGTGTGTAAACTGGGACAATTTAGGAGAGGAAATGATTGGAGCATTGCTTTTCTGTTAATGTGGGTAAAAATAAAAACACATGGGACAAATTTGTACATGTCCATCAGTACAGTATATTTTTTCAAATATTATACTGATAGATAACAGAAGTGCCTATGCATTTTATAGGGTACTAGTATGTACTATATAAATGCAACTATTAAATCAATCTTTCAAGATTATTGTAATATTTTATATTTATACTTTTCAACAAAGAATATACGCTTTTTAAAAAAAAGTGTTATAAAGCCATGGAATAGAATGAAAGCCGAAGTAATTGGTTGAGAAACTCAGTAGATCAAATAATTACATCCATACATGCCCAGATAGTTGAATAGTGCTTCATGTATTTGTTGCTTGATGTCGTTATTATAGTTTTTCATTTTACTATTACAAAATCCATTTTTCTGAGTATAGTCAGAATTAGGTAATTACATACAATTCTTAAGATCAATTTTTATTGCTTTATTATTTACTGGAGAAACATCATATAATAAATGTCTTTGAAGTTCACTTAATGTGCAAGTACTGAAAGCTATCATTTGTCTTTTAGCTCTGGAAGTTCTTTTCCCACTTAGGACAAATTCAATTGAGACAGAGGGGAAATTTAGTGAAGTTTACATGTTATTCTTGGAAAGTTTGGAGAAACAAATTCAGCACAAGTTTAAAATTATTGAGTGAAAAGATTTCTTCTTATTCTGCTCCCTTTTGAATGAATCTTTTCTTTAATTTTACAACAAAAGTTAACTTGCAGAGCAAAAGAACTCATTCAGTTCAAATTTGTTGTAGCCTCAAACTAATCAGTTAGGGAAGTCAAATAGTATACACATGGTAAAATTTTCTTTTATATATTGCTGTTTAATTTCACAAAGACTCACTGATCTTAGTGGCAATAATGGGTGGATACTGAAGTACACAAATAAAAACTATCTAAACATATTCAAATCATAAAATATTTAATGAACAGAAAAGTTATTTGACTCAATATTGAAATAGTCTACTCATATAGTTCCCTAATTTGTATTTAATTGATGTTTTCCCCATACACACATCAGAAGCAAAATTACTTATTAAACTGACCATCCTGTTTGAGAGATTCTTAGATGTAGCACTTGAAACAGTAAATATGAACTATAAATTGGTAATTGGTAAAATGTGGCAGAGTCCAGTACCAGAGCTATAGTTCCTTTTAATTATCAATCTTTACTGCCTGGAAAGTTCAAACCAGAAAGACAGGTTGTACTTAAGGAGAAAGAGCTTTAATCCAGAGGTCAGAAACTTATTAATAAGACAAGGTGGTAGATAATAGCTAGTCAGTGACAATGATGTGTGTTCACGTTGATGAATTTCTTCCAGTATGGTCATCATCATCTCACTTAAATCTTGCAAAATGTTGATCTGGTAGTTAAATTACTAGCCTGATTTACAGGTAACAAAGCTAAGCTTCACAGACTTCAGCAAATTATCAAAGGCTATACTTTAAATTGCAGAAGTAGAATTAATTACATATTTTCTGGGTCTAAAACTTTTCATTTGAAAATGATACATTATATTGCTCCCCAGAGGACATACCTTCTAAAATATTAGCCTTTCTTTGGTCTAAAGTTGTGGAAATGACTTACCTCTGATTTTCAAGTAAACAATGACTTTTATGCACTTCCTTTGTTTCTAAAATTATAGATGTCAGGCAAATGCACTTGGTCTAGTGAGGATAATTCTGCAATAACATACATTTATACCTATTTATTTATGTTATTATAATATATATTATTTATATTATTTATTCCTATATTATTCCTATAAGACATAAGAATGAGTTTAGTTCAGCTTCTCATGATGGTTTTCGTTCACAGAATACATGCAGTGTCGCCTTTTGACTGTATCTCTTCTCTGCATTTGCTAAATTGTTCTGTGTAGTCAATGCCTCAGTCAATGGCTTTTCTAAATTAGTGTGCATTCAGATCCTCTGATGAAGTTGGTAACCTAGATGACAATTCTATTACATGTTTCTTCTGGAATAAGATTGAAATAGCCACCAAAAATAAAAATACGATATTTTTCTTTCCTCACTTGTTTAAGTACATGGAAATTATTTCCTCTAACAGGAGTAGTTTAAGGCCAAATACAGTGAGAAATGAAAGGGTTGTGGTCATCTGTGTATTTTCACTCAGGTGGATGGCTTTTCTGATAGGTACAATGGAAAGTTTATATTGACTAATAGCTCTGTGAAGAAAGATTGTGATGTTATATTTTGGTGTTAAGACTCATAAGATGCAGGTGAAGCTGCTTAGCATTTTTCTCTGACCCTACACAATTCCTTTTTGTTCCTGAGTAGCAGTCTTCCTCCACCCTTCTAGCTTTGGTAGTAACTTATAACCATAAATGGCCCCAGTCATCCTCCGAGGCAAATATATACTACATGTCCAAAAGGATATACAAAGTTTATCATGACTTTTGCTTGTTGATTTTTCTATGAATTTTAGCTCAAAATTTTAAAAAAAGGTAGGTGAAAAATCCCTGAACTGCCCTTTAAGATAATGCTGTATGTGCAAGGCTAATGATCCTTCAGAAAATGTGCACTGTGAACCACTATGCAGAACTGAGCTTCAGGGGAAACTACTGCTAACATCAGATTGCTCTGAAATTCTGAGAAAGCTATCCAGGTGCGCTGTGGCTTTTGCAGATTGTCGTGAATGTGATTGTAGCACATCTGCGCTCTAGTCAGCTTAGAAAGCAGATTCTAAATCTGAGATTAAGAAATTTTGCCTTGACAGCAGGTAGTCTGGAATTAAAATATTTACACATGTAAAATCTTGAGTTGTAAAGGAAAATTAAAGGAAAAGGCAATACAGTTACAATACAGATTTTCAGTGTGAATGAGAAGTTAAAGTGGTGTATGATAGCACTTTAACACTTAGCAAAGAGTTCATAATTGGTAAACTATTGCTATGGTTTATGTCTAGATGTTCCCCCAAAGCCTCACGCAGTCATGAGTTAGGCTTTTACAGTTTATGATTGATCTATGATCCAATGATGGGATTATGGGTGCAAGTGCTACACCCACCTAGATAGTCTGTATACAATATAATGGAGAGAAAGAGGCTGCTGGCCGCCACTCCTCCCTTTTGCTTTTGCTGCTTTCGCTAGTTTCTGCTGCCATGAGTGATTGCCCTCTGCCATATGCCACCCTGCTTTGAAGCCAGACAAGTATGGACTGAAACCTCCACAGACTGTAAGCTAAATAAGCCTTTCTTTCCTTAATTCTGGGTGTCAGGTATTTTGTCTCAGCAATGAGAGAAAAAGTAACCAAGACAACTATAAAAGAGCTCTAAAATTTAGCATATTCATGGATAAAATATACTTGTGTAGGATCAGAAGGAAGAAATTATATCTCTACTCATATATTTTATATTAATTAATTTTACCTTATCAAAGAAAATTTAATATAAACAAATTAAATACAATTCAAGAGTAGAGTAAAAATGCAAGCTTTAAATATGGGAGCTGGGAATCAAGACACTGGTGCAGTATCAAGAGAGGTAGGCATTTACAGAGGGCCTATGAGAACGAGTTTTGTGAGGCATTACGGAGATGGACAACACTTGAAGGAATTCTCAGGTCGTAGCAAGTAACAATGGTGTTAAATTTCAAACCCTGAGAACAAGTAATTTGTGCCAGTACAGTGAAAAAACGTAAATGTATTACAATGAGCGAGAGTCTGTAAAATACTTCCCCCAAACTATCTTTCATATTAGTGCAGAGAATTTATAGAATAATGTTAGGAAGTCTAGGACAGGGCTATTTTTCAGACCAGACCTAGGGCAAACCCTAGTCAGTTACACTGCTAAATCACATTGCCATGGGAACCATTTTAAAAAATAAAAATGCCATGGCCTTCCTCTAAAAACTGCACATCCAAATGGAGGCTTGAAAGTCTAGTCACACAAAAAGACTTATCCACAACATTATTTCTCAAGTAATCACGATTCATGGCATGTCTTGAGAAATACAATACACCTTTGTTTAGAAGATTCCATTGGTGGCAAATGGAACATGGTGATAGAGTGAAGAGATGGCCAGAGAAAAGCTAAAGCTTAAGGATCAGGGGGACTGTGTATCAGTTAATCCAGAATGACTGACTATGCAGACTTACAAATGTAAAGCAAGGAAAGTATTTTTTTTTGCTCTCCTTTTGCCTGGCATAATGAAAGCATCATGGTGTTTATCTTGGAAATTTCCCCAGAATAATATAGCAATAGATCATCTACTGGCAATTCTGGTTTAAATGATAATGTTAAGAATTGAACAACTGCTATAATATTTATACATTGCATCTCTTGGTGGTCTTTGGACCTATTAAAAAAGAAACAAATTTTCTAAGCAGTCTTATTGCCCAAAGATAAGTTTTTCAATGTTATTAGAGAGTAGCACATTTTGTACTTTTAAAAAACTTGTCTGAATATCTTCACTGAATTAAAATTTACAGAAACCATTTTTTAATTGGCAAATTAATAGTCACATGTAGTTTGTCACATTTGGGTTTAAAAATCATTTTTAAAAACTAAAATGAAAAGAAGGCAAAGAAAATTTAAAGAGTTCTGTGAAGGAAACTCCCAACACATTAACTCTGATTCAGTAGAGATGTGTTTAAAATCTGTGTTAAACTGAATAATGACCTTCCACTCAATATCCAAAGTACTAATGCTTAGAATCTGTGAATAATACTTTAGATATTATGAAGAGACATGACAGATGTGATTAAATTAAGGATGTGGAAATGGAAAGATAGCCCTGTATTATTTAGGTGGGTTCCAAATATAATCACAAGATTCACTATAAGAGGCAAATAAAATATTTGACTACATAGTGAAATGAAAAGACTGAGTAAAAAAGAAATTGAAGATGCTATTCTTCTACGTCAGAGGATAGAGCAAAGATTCACCAGCTCTAGAATCTCAAAAGGCAAGGAAGGAGCCACTTCCCTGGAGTTCTTGGGGAAAGCTTAACCCTATGACACCTTGGTTTTAATCCCCAGAAATCGAAATCCAGAATTGTGGAAGGATTTCTTTTGCTCCATTAAGTCCCCCATCTGTGGTCATTTGTCACAGTGGGCATAGGAAACATACAAAATACTTAAACAGAGATGACTCTGGGTTGAAGGTCAAAATACATTTCACATCAAAATATGGTGAGCTGTTCAAGAATTTTTCTTTTTTACATTTTTAAATTTTAGCTATTAAAATCATAAGAAATATTTTAAGTCAGATAATTTGGATTTACAGTGTATCCCATACAATGCCTGAGTCGTGTGGTTTGTTAAAGGGTTGGGTCAGAGTTCAAATTATTATTAGGAATTAGCAATTTTTTTCTATAAAAATAGAAAGGCAAAAATGAAAAAGGAGTACAAAACTGTGCAATTTGACGGGCAGCTACTGATTGTCTACTTTTCCCAGTCTCTAGATTTTAGAAATGCCCTGCAGCATGCATTTCAGTATCTCCAATGACAGAAAACTCTCCCCACAATCCATTTTATTTTTAATTATTTTATTCTAATTAAGTTTATTGGTACAGGTCAGATAGGCATAATGATCACATTCATCATAGGGAATTTGTATCTGCACATAGTATCTCTTAGTTCCTCTTTTTTACCATTCCCCTCCTCTCTCTTCAACCCGTCTTTCCTTATTTACAAAGATTTGTTTCCATTTATTTCTCTTTTTCTTTATTTTTTTTCCCTTCAATTTCCCCCTCAACTCCCCTTTCCCTTTGAAAAATTACTTCCTATTTCACAATATCTATTATACACTTTGGCTTTTATTTACACTCAGTTTCTCACACTAGACAATGAAATATTTACACATACGTGTCCGATTTATTTTACTTATAAGTAGGTCTTAAGGTCCATCCATTTAGATATAAATGTCTCAAGTTTATCCTTTATGACTGAGTAGTACTCCATTATATAAAAAAGTACATCTTTTTAATCATTCATCTCGATTGTTCCCAAGATGTATCTATTGCAAACTGTGCTGCTATAAGCATGGGTGTGAATATATCACTGTGGTATAATACTTTTAATTTGGGGAAAATATCAAGAAGGGGAATACCTGGATCAAAAATGGAACCTCTAGTTATAGATTTTGAGAAATCTCCACACTGATTTCAACAGTGGTTGCGCTAGTCTACACTGCCACCAACAGTGGAGAAGGGTTTCTTTCTCCTCAAGTCCTTCTAACATTTGTTATTGATTGATTTGTAGATAATAGTCAGTGTTTTTGGATTGAGATAGAATCTCACTGTTGTTTTAATTTGCATCTCTTGAATGACCAGTGATGTTGAACTTTTTTTCATGTTTTTAATGTGTTGCTTATACTCCTTCTGAGAAGTATCTATTTATCTCAGATGCCCATTTTTGGATGGGCTCTTTAAATTTGGGGGTTCTGATGTTTTCCAATTCTTTATATGTTCCAGATATTAGTCCTTTGTCTGGCGAACAAGTACCTAAGTGTTTTAATGGCTTTTCCTGATACTTCCTGATAACCACTGATTCAGTACCATTAAGTTACTTCTAATCTTTTATCACACTCACCAATATCAATGTTTTGGTTCATCCTTTCCCTATATTTAATTTCTGTATTCAGTAATTATTTTCAGGACTCCTTCCCATTTATGCTGGTTAGCAAAGACTTCTCTGAATCCTTCAGGGGGAGGAAAGTTCTCCTATCTTCCTTCTTAGTTCTGTGAGATACCTATGGATAAACAGGGCTTTGGGCGAGTTTGAACAATATTTGCATCTTGAAATTTTTATGGCAGTTTTTCATGCCTTTTTGTCCAGATATGCTTATTGACTGGTACACAGGGTCTGTTCAACAAATAATGCCTCAATGAGTGCATTCATCATTGACCCAATATATTAGAATTGAAGCTACAGTTCAGGTAATAATTTTCATTTAATTTGACTGCATGCATCGTTGCAGCTGAAGAGACTTGGTACTCACTTGTTTTTTGTTTTTTGTTTTTTTTTTTTATTTTTGGTTTTTGGTTTTTCTCCAGTACCGGGAACCGAACTCATGACCTTGCGCATGCCAGGCAGGCACTTTTGCCGCTGAGCTAAACCCCCAGCCCCGGTACTCACTTGTTTTGACACTGCAAAGGCAAAGGTGGCAGGCTCAAATGATTAGGGCTGGATGGCAATGTATATATCTATGAGCTTTACATACTTTTAGCCAAAAAACAGAATGCTTTTGTAATTCATACCCCACTTGGTATACACAACTCTGTTTAGTTTTTCTTCATTTTTTTTTTTTTTTGTGACTTTCTGGTCTCAGTTCCTTGATTTATTTCTGGCAGCTCTTCCATTGCCCAGAGGTGCTAGACACTGAAATCTCTCTCCTTTATTGGACAATGGCCAAATTAGCTCAATCTCTTTAAGCTGTCAAATTACAGCATGAGGTGTTTTGGAAAATTGTACATATGCTGTTGAGCTGTCCATCTTTTCTCCATTCATTTCAATACTACTGCATAGCACCCAGCGCCAACCATGAGTGTCAAGACATATAGAAAACAGCAGTAAGCTAGGATAGGCTAACCTGGAACTAGGTGGAAAAAGCAGAATAATATTTCAAATATTACGTGAATTACCTGAGTGGTTAGAAAAATGATATGAGTTAAAGCCAGATAAGCAGGCCATATACAGAATATATGAGAATTAATATAGTGAAATCCATGAGTGTGTCAAAATCCTACTAGGGAGAAGCCATCAGAACTAAAAACATAAATTCCAGAAAGCCCAGAACGGTTTAAGGTCCGCAGGTGTTTGCTTATATCTGACACAGGTAAATCATTCCTTAAAGTCTTGATAATTATTAGGCCCAAGCAATAATATTGGCATTTTTCAGAAAGATAAAAAGGCAGACAGCTCGGCGTCATTGAGGAACTGAATCTTAATCTATATTTTAATGAGATCTTTAGGAGATGGGAATGACAGGCACTGGACTAAAATATTTCTAGTAGTAAAGTCTTAAAAGAAATCTTTCAATAGAACTGAGTGTCTCAAGGTGAAAGTGTCGCAGAGGTTAAAAGAATCATCTCATTTTTAGCTGCCATCTATGACCTGCTTCTTAAAAATTACTTATGCTCAAAAATCATTTCAATTTCTACTTCATTTGTCCTTGTTTTCTGACTTCTCTTTCTTTTTTTTGTCTTATGTGATCATATCCTGCAATTCTTTAAGCTTTTTTGTCCTCTACATTACCACTCATTCCCTACGTTTTCATATTTCCTTATACATTATGCATACCTCTCATTGTGATAACTATACAAAGGACTATAAACACGCAAAGTCCATATAGAAATTTCCCTCTTGTACATCTGATAAGCATTTGACATTAAAAATGCTTCATTTTACTAAAACACACCGTTTGTTTGGAAAAATATTTACTTTTCCAAAATCAACTTTTACTCATAATTTTTCAACATGATCATGTGCTCAATGTCATTGACTGTTCACTTAAATTATCTCTCACATATGCCCACATGTTTCATATTCCCAAGCCTAAAAGCAGAGAATTCCCACAGCTTGGTGACAGACAAGAGAGAGAAATAATGTAACCATTGCATACACTTCGCACAGCATAACAAGGAAGGTTGAAATTACATTCTGCTTGTGAGAACTTCTCACACCAGAAGAGAAGAGGACTATCACAGCAATCAGCATACACCATAGCAGCCACAACTATGATTGTAAAATTAAATATAAGTGGTTTTAAAACCTGGGTTCATCCCCTGCAATACTTAAATGTGTTATATAGATGGAGAGTTGTAAACTCTTCTGGCTTGCTTTTCACATAGAAGCATTATATAGTGATATTTAGCTCGTATAGATTGTGAATATTAAGCAATATGATGAAAGTTTATTGCATAACATACTTTTAACAAATGTTAGATATCATGATCAATATTATACTCATTTTATTGATTGTTTAATCAATTACACATAATATTTATAGATTTAGCCCTCGTTCTGATTCTGACCTCTAACATTGAATAATAGGGCTCTGGATGCCTCTTTCTATGGATATCAAATATAGTATTCTATTTCACATTTGTTTGTGCCAATAAAATTTCAAAATATCAGCTGAGAGTCCACAGTGACTCTTTTTGCATTTGCTTACTCTCATTCTTAAACACCTAAGAGAATGTCACCTTTCTAAAGTACTTAACACATCCTCAATTCAGTGATAGAAAACTTCTGCATGCCTTTTGCCGATAAGTAAGACTTTTAAATTAGGTATTGGTGAAGTAGAAGTAAAAATGTTATTTCTACTTCAACAGTTAAAGCCTAATGATATCTCCAAATATATTCAGTGTGTGACAAGAAGGGCAAGTTTATTTTCCTGAAGCAAGACAGGTGATAAATATAAAATGCTTTTTGCAGGTCTAATGAGTTTTCATTTCACAAAAACCTATGGTGTTGTGAAGACATTATCAGGCAGATAGTTGAACCACTTCCCCAAACTTCCAGAGCTATATAAAGCTTTACTTGAGAAATCTGAGTTCCACAATAACCCGTATTCTGTACAGACACATTTAATATGCACTACATTGTCCAACTATGTTTAAAAGCCAGCTTTTATACTTTTACAGAATAGTATGTCACTTTATCTATTTTTCAGACTAACAGTGAACTTAAATTATGCAATAGACTGTAATAAACATAAAGTAGAAGGAAGATAGCTGATTTTCCTTGACACGAGCCTAAAACAAGTTAATTTTTGGCTGTCATCAATAATCCTAGTAGGTAATGTGAACTATTACTAATAACTGCTTTTGCTGTTTTAAATTAGCAAGAAATTATGTTTTCAGAATAGAAAAGCTCAGATATTATTCAGAAAAATACAACATATAGACTATTGCAAGAAGACAATACCTTGAGTGATTTTGATATTTCATATAATAAAATTTTATATTTTCTTATCCAAGGAAAATTAAAATTAGTATATAAATTCACAAATATGAAAATTATAAGAAGGTGATTAAATTTTGAAAAGTTTTTTGGATATTACATTGAACAGTACCCATAGTCTATCACATGAATTACATATGAACCTTGCACTCAAACAGATTTTACTGCCATGATTCCAGAGAGCAAAGTAATTTCTTTCCCTTGACAGAAAGCCCATATAGGGATCAAAGTGACGTAAAGTGTATAAGGGAATGGATAGATTTTAGAATAGTAGTTAGACTATATTTTGTACACAAATAAGATAGAACATATGTATAGCAACATATACATATATATTTAATTAAACAAATCTTGATATGAATAAGAAGACTTTCAAATTTAAATATAACACTGGGAGGAAAGGTTGGAGATATAGCTCAGCAGCACAGCACCTGGTGGGCAAGAGCAAGGTTGTGAGTGTCATTCCCGATACCAAACATACAAACAAACACACAAAAAAACAGTGAGAGGCTTTTTGTTTTCTCTCCTGGATGCAAGACATGTTCCATTGTGTTTCCTTAAATATGATGTTTTATAGTTTCTATTAATATAACTATATTATTCTTATTTTGTGAAAAAGAAACATGTAATGAATTTCTGAGAAAAGTTACCATTGCACTATTAATTTCTATTGCTTTCTTGAAAGGAACGTTTTATAATTAATTGTTTGATCATTCTTACATGTCTATATTTGTTTATCGGAGTAACCAATATGAAGATAACAGTATGTAATACAGCAACCATTGTTAATTTCTTTTCACCTTGTCTGAAATTCTGTATTGTTTTTATCATTTTTATGTTATTTCACTTATGTCTATGTGTTTGTTAATATGTTTTGGTTCTTTAATCTCTAAAATTAAAAATTTTAGAAATTTCATTGTTTATTTCTTACCAATTTATAGTTAACAAGTACATATTCTGTGAAAATCACTGTGTGCAACCCAGATGAAAGATGTGAGGACAATAAACTTGCATTCTTATGAGCTTGTCATTCTGGAATGGAAGACAGTTAGTGCTTTGAACAGTACACGATTTGTTCGAGCACAATGAATAGCTAATGGATGTCATCCTCGAAAGAGTCAATTTTGCACGGGGGGCATTGGCAAAGGCTTCCCTGAAACTCATCAACAATCAGCAAAGAAACAGAAAAGGTGATGGATCACATATGGGGCAATGAGCAGGACACTAAAACATTATCACCCTCATTATCACCCTTAAAGTTTATGATTTCATTTGCATGAAATGTTAAGAGGGAGCTCATCCACAGGGACAAGCAGTAGATTAGTGACCTCAAAGGCTGCAGCGTGGGAGGATAGGAAATGACTGCAGATAGATTTAATCTTAAGTAGTTCAAATCTTAAATTATTTAAGATTACATCTATCTGTAGATTAATAGATTAAGATTAATAGGTTAGTAATAAATAGACTAAGATTTACTTCACTTAGCATCATGTTTCCAAGGCTTATCTGGGTTGTAACATATTCTGCATATGGCACATTTCCATGGTGTGTGTGGTATATGCAGGGGTGTTTCCACCTTGGCAATTATGAGTAATACTGCTGTGAACAGTCATGTGTAAGATTTTGTGCAGATGTATGTTTTCAATTCTACCTAAGCATGGAATTAAAGACATGGATTAACTGTATGTCTATCTTTCTGAGGAAGAGCAAAAGTGTTTTATAAATAGGCTGCAACATTTTTATTTACCCCAGCATCACACACATGTTCTAATTTCTCCACATCCTCTTCAAAACTTGTTAATGTCCATCTTTTACAATTACATCCATCCAAGGATATGTGAATTGCTACCTCTTCATATGTGAGATTTGCATGTCCTTAGTGACTAATGATGCTGAGCCTTTATTTCATATGCTTATTGGTCATTAGCATATTTCTTTTGGAACTATGTCCATTTTGATCTTTTGCCAAAATTTAATTGTGTTGTCTTTGCAAGTGAATTACAAGTTTTTAAAGTATTGCAAATGCAAATCTTTTATCTTATACATAACTTGCATTTTCTCCCATGAGACATTTCTCTTTTCACATTCTTAAACTTGTGTTTTGTAGCACAGTCATTTACTTTGGTAAAGTCCAGTTAATCCATTGTTTTATTTCTTATGTTTTCAGTATTATATCTAAAGAATTGTTTTCTACTCCCAAAACAAAAAATATGCATGTAAAATTGTATTTTTTCAATTACATATATTAGATGCACTTCTGTTGAACTCTTGCTTTTCATATGAATACGTATCTACCATTGTTATCTTACATGTGGATATTTAGCTATATCAGCACCATAATGTATTGAAAATACTTTTACTCTCTCACGAATTATCAAGGAACTCTTATAAATCAATCACATCGATGTTACAACTGATTTCTGGAGTTCAGCTACATGCCATCAATGTAAATGTCTGCCATTACACTATTCTATAATATTGATTATTGTAGCTTATAACAGGTCATTAAATTTGGTATAGTGAGCCTTCAAACTTGATTCTTCTTTGTAAGATTGTTTCAATTAGTTTACGTACATTGACTTTCCAAAAGAATAAGTTGATTTCTTCAAGAAAAAACAACTGGTTTTTTAACAGAGATTACACTGAATCACAAAATCAAATAGATGGGTAATATCCATTTGACATTATTCATTCTTTAAATATCTGAGCACAAAATATTTTTGGATTAATTTGTTTTCTTCACTATTTTTTAATGAAGGTGGTAATATTCTTGTACATGTCATGGATACATATGTAAAATTAATTCTTAAGTATTTTACTGTTTTTGATAATGTATATGGAAATTTTAAAATTTAATATTCAGAATATTCTTTATTAATGGATATAAGACTGAGTTTTATATCTTCTATCACATAATTTTACAAACTTTATTAATTCTGAGGTTTGTGTGTGAATTCATTAGGATTTTCTATACATATGATTGTATGGTTGGGAAATATAAAGAATTATCTTAATTTCTCATCATGCTGTCTTATTTTCCTTGTCCAATTTTCTTGGCTAGAACGTTCAGTACAAAGATGAATAGAAGTGATGTCAGCAGGTGTCTTTTGTTTTACTAGACAATTTGCAGGAAATTTTCATTCTTAAATGATTAAGCATTTTTGTTAATTGAGGATTTACATAAGTGCCTCTTACCAGGTTGAAAAAGTTCATTTTATTCATTACTATTTTGTTAAATAATGAACAAAATAGTAATTTAGTTCATTATTTATTTTAATGATCAAATACTAAAATATTTGATCACTAAAATATTAAAATACTTTTTCTGTTTATTATGATGTAAGCTACTTTTCTATTTTTTAATATGTTGTAATTAATTGACTTATTTTCATATGCTGAAATATCTGTACACCCCATGTTCATGATGTATAATCTGTATGTTGTAGTTTCAGTATAGTAGAATTTTGTTGAGGATTTTTTGAGTAAATATTGATGTAATATTTTATTATAGATTTTCTCTCTTTTTTTGTATTTTGTTTATGGTACCAGAATAATACTTGCCTCATAAAATGAACTGGAAAATGAACTCTACTTTATTTGCCAGAAGTGATTATATACAATTACTTTTAATTCTTATTTACATGTATTGAAGAAATTTCTAGTAAAACTCTCTTAATCTGGGATTTAAATTATGGAGATTCTTACCATTTTTTAGTCAATATTTTTCTTCTTATGCATCTATTCAAGTTTTTTGTTCATTCTTAATTTTGGTAGCTTGCACGTCTGTAAGAATTTATGTTTCATTTAATGTATCTACTTATCTACTTGGTATTACATTCATTTATAATTCTTCATATGATTATAAGTAGTGATGTTTCCATTTTCATTTTGCTTTAGTAATTTGCATCTTCTCTGTTTTCAGGAGGAGCCTTGTAACTCAGTGGTTTAGTTTTGGCCTAGCATGCACAAGGCCCTGAGTTCAATCACTGCTACAACAACAATGACAAAAAGATTTGTCAATTTTGTAAATATTTGCATAGAATCAACTTTTAAAATTTTCTCTATTTTTTCTGTTCTTTATATTATGTATTTCATTTCTATTCTTCTTTGTGGTTATATTAAGTTTAGTTTGTTCTATATTTTCTCCTTTCGTATGATGTATGGCTGGGTTATTAATGTAAGATCTTTTCTGTAATACATGCATGCATAGTTCTAAATTTATCTTCTTCACTCTGTATTTACTGAATTTCAACTTTTAGTATGTTATGTTATTTTATTCATCTTGAACTATTTAAAACTGTCACTTGTATTGCTTCTTTTTTTTTTCTTCTGGTACCAGGAATTGAACTCACAACCTTACGCTTGCCAGGCAGGGTCTGTGCCACTGAGCTAAATCCCTAGCCCTAAACTGTCACTTGTAATTATCTTGATGTATTTCTTATTTAAGAGGGTATTGCTTAATATCCATATATTTATGAATTTGCAAAATTCCATTCCTTCATTGATTTTAATCAATGGTAATTATAATGATAGTGATACATAAGAAATTTTATATGCACTAGATAAAAATGTACTTGCTTCTCTGCTATTCCTCAATAAATTTAATGTCAAATCTCTGAAAATTATTGAGAGAAAATATCTCCTAATCCCATATTACAGATGAGACAGAAATATCAATTTCTTCATGATACTCAAAATGAACCTGACAAAAACTACAGCCCAGTGAGTTTATATGATTTTACAAGATCACATACTCAATATAGATGGCTTGGAAATAGGCCCCAGATTACCACAATTGGTCCACTGGTCTTTCTTGAAAAATAGTCACTACAGTGACAGGCTGTGAAGAAGAAAACAAGACATCAAGCGAGAAAATTATTATAAGGTTGGTGGTGAAGAAGGCTGAAATATCTTTGTTACTTAGGATGTTGCTGATTTTAATGAGAAAAAAATCCTCAAACAGTAAACATTTTGTGAAGTAATTATCCTACTCTCTGGCTTGAAATGAAAATTTCATAGCAACAGTCAAGTAGTTTTGTTTATAGTACATGATTTCATTTCTACAACAATTTGACTTAACTAGGCATGAAAAACTATTCTACCTAAGGTCTACATAGTCTTTACCTGAAAAGTAGGACTTTTGACATTAAAAAGCTAAGAAGAAATATGCAAAATTAGATCATACCGGAAGTCACATGGTGACAGTTAAAATGATGCATGATGTGAACTGGTAGGGTTTTGGAAGGTGAAGTGTAAGTGGAGTTGGGAAACTTCTTAGCAAGAAAGAATGAACTACAGAAAGGAGTGGAGACAAAGAGAGATGAATCTGGACTCCAGAATAGCACTTGATTCCCCAGAATAATTTCATCAGGGTCCCAGCAATAGGGATTCTTCTCTTTTAAAAACATGCAGACAAGGGGCTGGGAATATAACTCAGTGGCACAATGCCTGCCTCGCAAGGATGAGGTTGTGAGTTTGATTCCCACTACCAAAAATAATAATAATAATAAATTAAATGATATATAGAAGAGCTGTCATATTGGAGGTTAATTTCTTGCCATGGGATATTTGCAGACAAAAGCCTTTGGAACAATCGTAGTGTTTTTTGTCAGATTGTTTTGCTATCTCTGGTACTATTTTATAACTCTTCTTTGACTCCGCTAACTCACATTTAGAACTGTCAGTGTTTTCTCTCCTATTAAGTGTTTTTGTTTTCTCTGTGTCTGCTCTGAACAGCACTCCCTCACTATACTTAAGTATTTAAGGGAAAAGTACCTACTTTCTTCTTCATGTGATGCCCTTCTCGGTCTCATAAATCTTACTGTAAGCTAACAGAAAAACTGAAGGTCTCATACTGTTGTGAAGAGGAAAGGTCAGGATGTCTTGGGAACTGGGTACTAAATCAACAATTCATCTTTCTCCATCTCCTGAGAAAGCATCATTCAGCTGACTGACTGACTTGAACATCTGAACAGCACAGGAGTTCTCCTTAATAGTTTTCTTTTACCTCTTCATAACTCGATGGTGTAAAAGGGACAGTGAATCTTGACAGAGGTGCTGAGGTGAGCACTCTGTTGAAGCAGCATAAAACGGGTGTAGGAAGCACTCTATGGCAATAGACACGGAAATTACTTTTTTATTAGCCAGGGCTTTTGTCAGGATAATAGGCCATCATAAATCTTTATAAAAGTGAAAAATGTTAAAATATATTCACATATAAGGTGTATATTTCAAATTCAATCTCTCTATATACATACATTTATGCATGTGCATATCATATATATCTGTATATATCAAGAGTACACGCTACAACCATCCATCCAAAACTTCTTTTAAGAATTTATTTTCCTAGTTAGATTTTTAAAAACATTTATATTTCTTGAAATTTTCTGGAAACTTCAGTGAGAACCCCTGATATGAGAAAGCTAAGGCAGCATTTAAGTTCGGTCCTCAAGCTCCCAGAGAATGAACAAGGTTCCAGGAAAACCATACACCTACTTCATTAACTCTGTCCACATTTCTTTCAGGAAATTCTGCCAGGCAATATCTATGCTCTGTTCTCACAAGGAAGGAGTCATCTTCAGATCGAACTATAGTTTGATTCACATCAAACTACAATTACTGTCTATATGTTAAAGACTTTAAGCAGGCAATACTAGGAACAAATTCTAAGCCCTGCAAGCCTCAGGTTAAAGATCTTTTTCATAAAATGAATGTTTACCTCCCCTCAAACTTTATATGTAGCAGCCTTCCTTTCAAATGGGATGTGTTTGGAGTTGGCTCATTTAGAGGTTATTAGAAAAAGGTCAAAAGAGGGGTACAAATGCTCTAGTTTTCTTAAAGGAAGATTCAAAAGAGCTCTTACTCTTTGACCACACAGTGAGAAGGTGACCATCTGCAGGTTAGGAAGAGATCTATCATCAATGACTCAATCAACTCACATTTGGATCATAGACTTCTCAGCATCTGGAATAATGAGAAATTAAATTTATGTTATTTAATCATCCAGCCTATGGCATTTTGTTATGGCAATCCAATCACACTAATATATTTCCCAAATACTTTTCCATGGTGTTCTTGTTAACTTCTTATGAATGATATGTATTCTTAATTCTTAATCCTGAGGACTTTCATTAAAAAAGTGAGTTTTGAGCCAGGTGTGGTGGCACAGCCTGTAATCCCAGCACTTGGGAGATTGATGAAGGACTGCTATGAGTTTGAGGCCAGCCTGAGCTACATAGTGAGTTCAAAGCCACACTGAACTATATAGCAAGACCCTGTCTCAAAAATAAAATAAAACAAATAAAGGTGAGTCTTGTAGGTTTATTCTACTCTAAATTTACTTATTTGAACTTCTGGTAAATATTAAACATTTGTATAGCATAAAACACAACCCTGGACCTTCTTGACTAACTGGTGCAATATAACCCTGAATGTCATTAATTTTAGAGCTCTTTTGGCATCTTTGAGGAGCTACTTCAGACTGAATGCTTTTAAGAATGCTTTTGAAAACTATTTTTATACACATTTGCATAGAAGGTACAAGTCCACTAAATATGTCATCATTGCCTAACCTCATGGGTGATCTGTTTTATGTCCTTTTAGTTTCACCTCCATGAAGGGGGAGGTGCTGTTCTTTGAGGGTATCCCCCTGTTATAAAGCATTCTTAAAAGATGTTCCAGATAAAGGATGAACTGCTTCTTCAGTTGATGATCCATGCTTCTGCTTCCTGTGCTTCCTCATCTGTATCGTTTCTTTTCTCTCTGCTTCTTTCCACACACCATTGTTTAGCACATGCATCCAAGTCTGTCTTACATTTACAGTAGAAAAATTTGAACTTAATTATTAAAGACTTGTGGCTTTTGTCTCTGGTACAAAATTAGGTTACTGACAATAACCATAATGTTTGGGTAAAAGTCTCTTAAGACTGATTTAGGAACTTAATAAGCCCCAAACATCAACTAGTGCTGGAAATATGACCATCCCACTGGTATGTTTGTACTCTGCTTGTTGGTAGCATGTGTTTTATACAATATTTTAAAATTTTTTTAGGGTTTATTTTTGTTTTAAAGAGAGAAGAACAAAAAGAAAGCAGCAAAAACAAAGACAAAAACAAAACAACACAAAAACTATAAAAATGATACAGAATTTCAAAACAAGATGATAGGAAATCAACAATGGTTGTTGTATTACTTATTGTTACCTTCAGAGGAGTTGCTCAGATTACCAGGTATAGGCATGTAAAATTGATCAAACAATTAAACATTAACTGTTCTTTTCAATAAACCAATAGAAATTAGTAAAACAATTATCTTAGCTATCTTGTGTGTATGTGTGTGTGTGTGTATATATATATATATATATATATATATATATATATATAATCTATTGTACCTTTCAGTTTTATTTACTCTTTCAGGTTCTTCCACTAGGGAGACAATATGGTATTTACACATGCAGGTCTGAAATATTTCACTTATCAGTATGGTCTCTAGTTGTATCCATTTACTTATAAAACCCTCGAGCTTATCTTTCTTTATAGTTGAGTAAAACTCCATTGTATAAAAATACCACATTTTTCTTATCCACACCTCATATACAATCTTAATATGTAACATTCATTTACCTCCTTTTCCAAGCATTTCTTTTAATTTTTAACAGTAAATTAAGCTGATAAATAGTTTAAGATGATGGAATCAGGACATTATCGTTCAAAGTAACCTTGGAGATAACACAGAATCTTGCGTTGCTCTTGTCCTTGCCCACATGATCCCTGTTTATACATACAGAACTTGAGACTGAGACAGGACACATGGTATTTTGAAGGTCAATCAACTAGTAGTTGAACTGTTGAGCATATATGAAAGTATATTTTGGAAGTGACATGTTTGAATACTATTTTTACATTCCAGGCATTCTGCAGATTCTTTAACAATAAGATAGGAAGGCAACTGAACAACAGAACATCATTTGACAGATTCTCCTCTCCTTGTACATTATATTAGTAGTAATATTCATCATATATGAGACTGCTATCTTGTGAATATTGAAGCAGATGCCACTAAGATATTTATTTAAAAGTTTAGGAATGAGAATTATGAATATTTAATCATAAGATATGGCAGGTAAGGTATTAGAAAAGCTTATGCTGTCTTTTTGATCCAGAAAACAAGTAAGCCTTTGAAAATGATGGACGTGTGGACACAGAAACAAACTTGAAAGATTTTATACTTTAACTGGTGTGACTGCAAAAAGTGTAAGTTATTTTGAATGATTTGTGACATGGTAAGTCCAAATTGAAATAATTAAATAATTATTTGTAAATAATTTATAAATTTATGAAAAATTGTTGAGTGATAATATAGTTCAATAGTTCAAGAAATTTCTTACAAAATCTTTATTTGCAATGGAACAAAATATTCAAACAGACTATTTTATCAGTCAATCGTATTAGTTATGACACAAATTAAAATTGAGTGCTAATGGACTGCAAAGTGAAGAAAATAGCATCTCCTCTACGATATGTCCACCAAACATGCATATCATTTGTTTAATCTTGAGGAAACATCACACCAAACCAAAAGAACTGTCACTTTAGTGGTTGTTTTTTTTTTTAATGGTGGTACAATACCAGCAATTTACACTAAAATGCTTTATAGGGGAGAAGAAGTTCTGTGTATTCTACTTCCAGTGTTTATGTGGGTCTCAGCACGTTTCAAAAATCAAAGTATACTTGCTTTGATAAAGCATTCCAAATCAGAAGTGAAGGTAGGTCATTTACATAGGATTAAAACAAGTTTATTTTAAGGGATGAAAGAACAGAAAAAGAAGGAGTGATAAAAACAAGAAATGTTAAGAGAAGTACTTACTATGATTAGGAAACATTTTTGTAGGAAAAACAGGCAGGCGCTATGCTGCTGAGCTATATCCCGGCTGTAGAAAAAACAAAGAACAGAAGTTTTTTTCTTTTCTTACTACCGTTTCAGAAGAGAAAATTAAGAGTTGTTTAGAATAATTTCAGTGTACTAACATATCTTGCTCTCTTTTGGAGAACTTTCAAAGCTCTGAGAGTATAACAAGATTACATTCTTCAATCTATTTCTGTGCACCAACTACATAAATAAAGTGGGTCTGACCAGTTAGTCTTTGAGAATCCTCTAGTTCTATCAGTTTATTAGTTATAGTATTCTGAAGGGAATCAAAGGCTTTCAACATTGGAGTCAGAATTATTTTCAGATGCATTTGTCTATTAAAGATATTTAACCTGAAATCCCTAGCAAATATAGCAAAAGGAAACCTGATGATGGTGCTTTGACATCAGAGAATAAAAATGATCAGATTTTTTTTATTTTAAAGAGAATTAAAAAAATAGAAACAATAGACAATTTAAAAAGAAAACAAGATGACAGGAATTCAACAATGGCTGTTATATTAGATATTGTTGTCTTCAAAGTAGTTGTTCAGATTACCAGATATAAGCATGTAAAATTGGTCCAAAAATTAAGCATTAGCTATTCCTTTCAATAAACCAATAGATATTAGTGATACAATTATCTTATCTATCTTGTGTGTGTGTGTGGGTATATATATGTATATCTATCTATCTATATATATATATATATATATATATATTTTTTTTCCGGTATACACATACTCTTTGTCTTAAGGTAGGATGACATCCTGGTAAATTCAACTTACATTAAAAATATTGAGGATAAAAAATCCATTTAATACACTAAATTTACCAAACACCATAGCTTAGGAACAAGATACACTGTGTTGGAGCACCAAGTATTCGCCCTTCTGATCTTGGAACTGATTAGGAAATTGTAGCTCAGTGCACAGAACATTGGGAGTATCTGATGGCATATTATTAGTCATGGAGAAGGCATATTGCTTATGTATATCATAAAGTTGAATATTCTTACAGACCAATATAAATTGGGGACCATGTTTATATCATGTTTATACATAATTGCCTGATTTTTCTAATAGAAAATATGTTAAAACATTTATGTGTTCATGTAATTAGTTAATTATTAGTTAATTAGAAAATTTTCATCATCAAATTATATGTGGACATATGTTTATAAAATTCTGAACACAAATATTTAAGGAAAAAGTGATTTAATGCATTGGTGGGAAATTGATAGATGAAGAACAGATATATATTTAGACCTGTGTCTACATGTCAGTGTGAGACCACATGAAGTAAATCATCGGGCTGTGGAAGCAAGATATAAAAGAAAAGAAAAACAAAGCCTCTTAACTTACATGCAGCTTTGCTTCATGTTTTGCACTGAGCCCATTGCTTTTGCACTCGGCTAATTTTCACACCCTGCATTGTCAGAAATGGATGTGATCTGTTTAAGGAAAATATCAATAGGAAAATGAATTAAGTTCTCAGTTAATATAATAGCTTATACATATATTCATGCATGGTAGTCTTCAAACTACTAGGTACTATTAGGACCTCCTGACATTAGATTGACAGGGAGAGTATAAGGTCAGATCCAATGATACTGCTTAAACTTAACAAAAGACAGTTATTGTCATCCAGCATGGACATTGCATCTAAACATGCACCTTGCTTTAGTATAATCATCTTGTGTGTTTTCTTGGACCATTAGCCTGTATGTATGATAATTTGTCTATATGATAACTGATTGTATAGGGACTTGTTAGACAAACAAATGAACCTGATGTTGGCAAAAGATGAAGATAGGGTGGAGGGGAAGGGGATAAACAAATTGAGATGTGTTAAGCATGTGTACTAATTCCTCCCAGTGAATGTCATCATTATGTACTGCAAATGCATATTCATACATTTTTTTGAAAAACTTAACCAAATAAATAAGTGAATACTCAAATATATCTAAAGAGCAATACTCTTTGATAAAAGTTTTATTGGTCTTAATAGTTAGGAATTAACTAACATGACATTTGAAAACTAGAATGCCAAATATCAAAAGTTAACCTTATCAAATAAATCAAAACTAGGAAATCCTGAGGATAATACAACAAAAATAGAACATACATCAATCAGTTACCCTGAGGAAGAACTTCTGCATTATCTGTCTGTCTACCTACCTATCTATCTATCTATCTATCTATCTACCTAATCTATCTATTATCCCTTTTGAGAAGGAATCTTGCTTTGTGGACCAGGCTGGTCTTGAACCCTCAAACTCATGGGCTCACATGATCCTCCTGATTAAGTCTCCTGAATAACTAGTACTATAGATGAGCATCACTATACCATCTATGTACATTTATTTCTGAGCTCATCACAAATTGCAAACTCGAACACAGAAAAATGAGAGATTGAAAATGACAGCAGTAGTAGAATTGAAAGAATCATTTTCTTCATTCCTTGCCTCCTCATACTGTGAAGATAAGATAGCAGGAACTGAATCAATTTATAACTGTCCTGATTCTATCAAAGAAGCTGTAATCAAAGAAACTGGTTCTAAGAAGTTTCTTCAGGACTTCTCCTGGTATATGTTTCCTCACTCTCTATGCTTTTAAAAACAACATTCATAGCATTATTTTCCAAAGTAGAATAGATGTTCTTTCATGCATTATGGGCATAATGAGCTTTCCTAGATGGGATCTCTGTAGAAGAGAATGATGAACTTACTGTGGTTCCTGATGAATTGCATCAAATACACGGTGAATTATAGTGGTTCCCAAACTAACTCTTTATACAGGATTCCAGGAGATGCCAGTAATCATTATTCCCCTTAGTCCAATAGATAATTGGTTATTGAAACCCACTAATATTTCAGGTTCTAGTTGTGACTAAGTATAACTACACTATTTTGCCAAAGGAGATGAATAAAAGATTATCATGCACTATTCCTAGTTCATGTGTGAGTTGGACTGCATCTTACATGAAGAAAACCTAACGCAGCTAGATATAATCCAGGGGGAAAGACCATACTGTCTTTTCTGTAGATATAGAGTTTCTAATTAAAATAATTATTTACTTCAAGACATAACTCCTGAAAAATAATGATGACATGAACAAAGATCACAAAGGAAATGGAATGAAATGACTATGTGTGATGAATATGATATCTGAGGAATGAGAACTCTCTGAGCTAGGCTTTCTTTTTTGCATGAGTTCATTAAAGTCCTCTCACTTAAGGCAGTGAAACTGAAGATAATTTATAAAGGATGCTATATATAGAATAGCTGTTCACTCTTCGTTGTTGAGCGGTAAATGAGTCATCTGTATTACAATTTTCTTTCCAAATATTACAGAAATGAAAATCTTGGTAAATATAACCTTTGAAAAGTAAGCATGAGATTTTAACTTCTATAATAAAATAATCTCAATGCTGACTGTAGTCTATAGATTAACTAAGCTTTAGGTGTTCTAAAAGAATTTAGCACATATTATCCTACCTACCATTTTTATTTTTTTATTAGTACATATTTGAAGTACATGATGCTTATATTTGTGGGGGCATTTTAGAGGGAGACTCGGGAAAACCTGATGATTAACAGTGTAAAATCATCACATGCTTACCTGTCACTGACACTGTATAAGCATCACATACTTGGCGATGATCATTGCACTTAAAAGAAATGCACCTTACTGTGTCATTATGAAAGTGTCTGGGCCAGGGACGTAGCTCAGCAGCACAAGCGCCTGTCCGGCAGGCACAAGGTCCTGAGTTCAAGTCCCAGTAACCCCCCCCCCACCAAAAATGAGAGTCACTCATATTTACTGTATGCTGACCTTGTCCCCTTCCCAGAAACAAAGGCTAAATCTCTGATTGGCCTAGACCACCAATCAGTGAAAGAGTTATTTTTAGAAACCGTCTTACCCCTATAAGTATGAAATACATCCCAAACCGCTGGCAACTTGAGCAGAAGCCACCCAACTTGAAGCACCACTTTGCTCTTAATATAGCTCTTCTGCTGCCTCTGTACTTGCCACACTTTAAACAAAGTCTTGTTCTACACTAAATCGGTCTTGACTCCCCATTTCCCGTCTAGGAGCTACACTTTTCATACATTGCGGTACTGAGGGCACAGACCTGAAGAGATGCAGAGGTCGTGATGACAGACTCATAGGTCCACCCCGACCCCTCGGCAGGCACATTCATCACGGGAGCTGGCAATGTACATAACGCATCTTCTTTCCTTTCTAACCCCCCACCAGCATCTTGTCAAACCAGGATGAGAGTGTTGCCATTATCTCATTTACCTAGAGAAAGAAACTTAGGCACAGAGAGGTTGTGAGATTTACTCAATCAAACATATGGGAAACTTTATGTCATATCCCAAATCATTACCTTTAGTTATGCAAAACCAGAATCCTTAAACGAAACCCAAACCAAACACATGCTGATGCTCGCTCTCATAAGAAAATTTAACAAACTTGTCTTTTTGTCTCCTGGGTCATGTGAATTAGGAGTTAGTTTGCATGTTTTTGCTGTTGACTTTATTTACAGAAGATTTCAATGAATAAAAGATGTGTAAATATATTCATAACTGGTAAACATTATTTTAATGCAGAACTACAAACATAAAAACATACATATATAAAACATTTTACTAATGTATATTTTGTAAATATTTCATAATATATCTTCACTAAGTGATTTAAGTATATATTATAAAACTTATATTATATAAAATTTTAATCAAGGGCCAGGGATATAGCTCAGGGGCATAAGTGCCTGCCCGGTAAGTGCAAGGTCTGGAGTTCGATTCCCGGTACCAAAAATAATTTTTTTTAATTGAAATAAGAGTGTGAAAAAATTCACTTCATCTTTCCCTATGCTTTCTTTTTTTGCCCTCTGAAGATAATCAATTGTTAACTCTTCTAAAAGGCTCCAGACTTTTTACATTGCTGTAAATATTTACATAAATACTATTAGTGTGGATTTTATGTCCAGTTAAAACCCAGTTCCTTATACAGATAGTTCTATATGCTGCACATTTGGCACCTTGATTTATTCAAGTATACGTAGGGCATTGTTCATTCTGTAACTTTTTCACTTGCATCTTAAAAGTCTTTTTTTCTGACTTCTTAGGGTGACTTATTTCAAACTATGTACTTATTTGTACTTTGCTTCTAAATTTTGGAGTGGAAATAGTGAATTGGTTCAGATTACTTCATTTTGTTGTTGTTGTTCTTTTTTCACAAAACTGGTGATCGAATCTGGGGACCCATTACCTCTGACCTATATCCCCAGCCTCTTTTTAATGTGTTCCATTTTTATTTTGAGATAGTGTTTCAAATTATTTTTCTCATCTCTGAGACAAAATACCTGACACAGAGCTATAACGATAAGAAGCATATTTTGGCTGATAGTTTTAGAGGTTTCAGGCTGCAGTCCTCTGGCTCCAAAGCAGGGTAGGACGACAGAAAGGCGAGGCAGAGGAGAACCCTATCAGGGCATTGTAGCAGGAAGCAGAGTCCAATCAAGGGAGGAGGACTGGAGGAAGGCCCTTCTGGGCCGCACTCACAATAACCCACCTGCTCCAACCAGGCTTCACCTCCCAATAAAATATTTAACTATAAACTCGGGAATGGACTAATTCATAGACAAGCTTCATGCCCTTATGACCCAGTCACCTCTCCAAAGTCCCATAGATGAGTGCATGAGCCTTTGAGGGGGAGCATCTAAATATAAACCATACCATGTAGTTTCTTGCTAATTTACCCATGTGGGACTCAAACTTGGATTTTCCTGCCCCAGTCTCTCTAAATTCTGGAATGCAGTCCTCCTTTCAGATTTTTAAATCATTTGTCATTTGCTATGAACTCAGTCCTTAGGTGCCAACATGCAGTCACTTTTACGTAAATGTTATTCATAGAATTCTAATCATTCTTATAATAAAAATAATCATATAAAACTCCTAAATTAATACATTTATACCTGATATAACCACTGAACTCCAGATTCCCGGATGACATAAACAAGTTGGAATGGTCTCTTACATATCTAAATGATCTCTTTAACTGAATATATTCCAAATATAATTCTTGATTCTCACTCCCAAATCAGTTCATGTTAGAACTTTCACCATCTAAGAAAATGACAGCTTCAGTCTTCGGGTAGCCCAACACCAAAATTAATGTTGATAATTTCTGATACTTCATATTCATTGCCAGATTGATTGGTTTGAGCAACACAGCAGATTCATGAAGCACACATGTGAGTGTGTCTGCACAGGTAGTGGGCATACAGTGTTACCTTGGGGACTAAATTATGCCTCTTTTCCTATCTTCTGTGGCTGTCTTTCTTTGTCAGCTTTTCCACCATCAAGCGGTGAGCAGCTTTCCTCTGCCACACTTTTCCATCACTATTTCACTGCCTTGGAGCCAGTCAAACTTGGACTGAAATTTCTGAAGTCATGAACCAAAACAAATCTTCCTTGAATTTACCTATGTCAGGTATTTTACCCAAATGACAAAAGGTGACAGGTTCAACATGATTGCCTTCCTTATTTCTCACATTTCCAACACAATGCATTAAGGAATTCCTTTAGTTCTATTTTCATAATGTATCTAGGTTTTCACATTCTTATAATTACTCAGATTGACTTGCTTGGGTTCATGAGAATGCGACATATCTATCTCACTTCTGTTAGAAAATAACTTTTTTACTGTTTTCATGGTTCTATCCCGGACTATACTGAAATTTTTTTCCAAAGATCATTGTTACCTAAACTCATTCATTAATCATAGTGAAGGTAAAACTTTTTCTATCTGCAGTGAGTTTTACTGAAAAGACAAGATAAACGACAGGAAAGATGAGAATGCTTATAACATTAATAGGCAAATTTCATGCCTTCCTCCTGTGCCTATTGTTAGGCTTTGGCTGCTTTGTAAGAAAGCCTATCTCCTAGTAGGGTAACAAAAAACTGCAAGAAGCAGCGTCTTCTCCTTGGAATATTTGAACATTAAAAAAGAATAATTCTAATTTGGGGATTATTACACTTGGACAAGCTCAAGTGTAAAGTTTAAGAACATAAAGCTTTTAATCCACTTATTTTCTTTGTGCACAGTCACTAAAATTACAGAGGAAATCTATTCATGTGATGTTGCTATTAAAAGTCATTTCCAGGAGGTTCCACTTCGAAGCGTTTGTGCTCAGGATCTAAACTGCCTTTAATTATGGAGTACTTTACTGATTCAGTAACTTTCCATATCCTTTAACATATCTTAATTTAGTTATTTGTTGCCTCATTTTTATTTATGGGCCCATTTCCAGAGATAACTCAGGTAGTTTTATTTATTCTTTATAGAAGTTATAAACGGGCACATTGGCTGTAATCTGGTCCTCTGGGAGGCTCAGGGAAGAAGATGACAAATTTGAGGCAACCCAAGTAAGCTTAGTACCTAAATGCTTCAAAATATAAATAAATGAATAAGTAACTAAGTAAGTAATTACAGTCAGAGCTGGAGATGTGGCTCAGTGTGAAGGACATGGGTTCAATCCCCAGTTCCAAAAGTTATACATGGGACCAATATAGTTCTCGTCTTCAATGGCCTCACATTTTCATTTCTTTATTTTAGACCTTGACTCTCTCCACACTGCAGAGCTCCTAAGAGGACTGTTATTTTATTTCAAGAGTTTCATATTTTCGTCCCTATATGATTTTCTGGTTGATGTTTTCTCTTGCAAGATTTCAAAGTCCTGGTGCCAAAATTTTACCTACCGTCAAGGGTCAAGCGTAAACTGTAGTTATGGTTTACATCTGTATGGCCCACAAAAGCCTCATGTATTCAGTGGGACCTTTGGAAGGTAATTGGATCGGGGGCACTACACTCAACCGTGGGTTAGCTCACTGAGGAGGTCACAGCTGAAGGTCCTGTTAGAATGCAGAGCATGGTAAAGAGGTAATCACTGGGAGTATGACTAGTTGGTGATCTGAGTTTAGTTGCCTCAATTGTCAGGGGTTAGTTGACAAATTAATATTGAATAGTTTTGTAATCAAACACCAGGAAATACATATCACATTGTTAAAAGATATTTCAACTTAGACAAACAGACTTTACAGCTAGGTTTTAAAACTTGCTTCACATTAAATAAAATTTCCCCCACAGTAAATAAACCATAAATTGTATATATTTAAATTTATGTTGTATTCAGAATTTTAAGGTCAACAGGAGACAGTTATTAAGCACTATATTACATGCTGCTTTTACAGTTTCTACCTAGATTTTCCTCTAAAGGCTCATGTAGTCATAGGTGGGGCTTTTTGGAAGTGACTGAGCCTAGGGTATGTGGTGCTGAGATGAAGGGTACACTGCTGGAATTGACTCATGGTGTGATGCTAGGATTAAGGTTGACCCACTCTGGATGTGAGTGGTACCTGCTGTAAGGGTGGATAACCTGTACAGGATTTAAAGGACAGAAATAGGATTCCTGCCTGTTGCTTGTTGATTTTGCTGCTTCCTGCCTTCAACATCATGAACAGTTTTTTCTCTTCTCTGATGCCCCCCTACTTTGTCACCCGGCCTTTGATCCAGCTGATTACACACTGAAACTTTGACAAATTGTGAGCTGTGATAAATTTTTCCTCCTTTAATTTTGGTGTTGGGTATTTCATCTCAGCAATGAGAAAAAGTAAGACAGCATCACTCTTCATTCTCTTCTTACTGTGTTGCTTCCTGACTACCTTCATGAAAGATTTACATCTATAATGAAGTCTAAGAGAGGGGCGTGTTGGATTTATTAATAATGTAGATTGTTTATCTGTCTCTTATTACCTCTCACTTATCCATCTATCTAGGTAGCTATCATCTATTCATCTATCTTTTGGATTTTTTTTACCCTCAAAATCTAATATTCCTTTTATTAGATGGAATGACCAGACATATGAATTTGAAATGGTCCTCAAAGAATTTTGGTTCAGGTCATTTTTATGGAAACCACTGATAGTGACAGCTGCTCTCTCCAGGACTGATGTTTTTTTCTTTTCAGTCTTCCAGGTTTCACTTGATATTCTTTGTGGTCTCTGTTAAACCCTCTAGAAGTTTGTGAATTTTATGCTGCAGGTTGTGTTTATGTTTTCTTCTTTGTTCCAAGTGTGCAGTGGTCTTTTCTAAGCCTACATTAACTAGCATAAGCCAAGAATCTACATATATTCCTAGGAGTCACGTATTTTCAAGCTAAGTTCCTTATTGTTCATTGCACAGAAATGACCTCTTTCATCAAAATCTCTTTTCTGTTTTAATTTTGCTATCTGCCTTTCTCTTGGAACTTTATTTTGCTTAGTTCAATTTTTTACTTTAATTTTAATTTTACAAATAATATGTACCTATTTACAAGTAGATTTCAGACAACATTTATAGCAAAAAATACACGTATAAAAGATCCTTTAAAATGCATTGTTAACCAATATAATAGTGAGTATGAGGAGGCTATTTTAGCTATCTGTTTTAATAGTACAAAGTAGAATCAGGTCTTTTCACTTATGTAAAAGCTTATAGTCATAGTATGGCCAATCCTCATCAGAGCTGGATATAATAATGGAAAAACCGTCAAGAATTGAAGCAGAGATAAATGAAGAAGGCAGGAGATGAGACTGCAGCAAAGATAAGCAGAGGTAGATCAGGTAGTGAGCTTTGTCCACAGTGACTATTGCCAGTTATTTTATGTATGTTATATTGCAAGCTCTATTTGGGTAATGTTTGATCCCTGTTCATGTTCTGCTATCCTACCTTTGTGTGTAGTATAAGACACAAAGTGCAGTGTATGATGTCTAATGTAAGCTGGGCCCTATCTGTACTTGATAACTCTGAAAACTGACTTTGGCTGCTTTGTCTTTGAATGACAGGTAGGTGGAGAAAAAAATACTTTCTTTATTATTTAACATGTAGCTGTGTTGTTCTACTTTAATCACAAGAAAGAATACAGTAACCCTGAAGATCAGACATATCAAAATTATTCCTTAGTCAACCTTACCTATGAGTCTTGTTATATAAAAGAACAGCAGGGTCATTCACTGCCAAACATGATTGTTGTTACTAAGATTGGTTATAAATTCCTCACTTACTACACTGGGTCCAATGCAGTCATAGAAGTATGGTATATTTAGCTACCTTTTCATAACCCAAATAAAGAGAAAACATAAGGAAGTTACTTGTTATTTCTTTCACCCAAAATCAGTCAAAAGCCACCAGTTAGCATCCTCACACCATTTCTTCCTATCACATGGACTGAAAAATTTGTGTTGATCCTTCAATGATTTTCTATTTTCTCATTTTAATACTACCTTTAAATTAGTGTATTTTTTGTCCTTTTATCTAAGGGCAAAGTTTTCTTTCTCACAGCATCTTCATCTTTCTCTTATTTCCAACGTTAAATCATGCACATTTTAAAAATTTTTACTTCTTTTAAGGAACGATTGAATTTGTGTAGTGTTGTTATACTTTGTGGGGAATATATTTTCCTCAGAATTACAAGGGAAATTTTAAAACCAGGGATCCAGGTTTTTAGAAGGAGCATATTGAATAATATCCAGTAAATAAATTGCAAATACAGTATTTAAAAATATTGTCTGACAATCACACACTTCTCTAGCTGAGCAATTATCTCAAAATTTCTGATAAATTACACCTGCTCACCATTGTACACGTTCCTTTCATAGATACTCTACAATTAAGGGTTGTTTTACTATTGTACTGTTTTAATAGTGACCCCACTTTACATAATTTCCAGTCTATATGCTGGAAATATTAACAACACACACTGGTGCAGCTGCTTTGTTTTGTATTATGCTCATGGGTTACTTGATATCAAGAAAAATAAGTGCTTATGTAAAATGCATCAGTAATTGTACTTGTCCTTGTAAATAATTTTATAATCCTGTGAATGAGACAATTAGAGAACAATTTTGCATAACATTAGTTCTAACTACAACAGTAACATCAAAAGTTTTCATAGAGAGGAGAAATCAGTTATAGATCCCAGTGAGTAAAAAAAAGAAATAACTTGGGAGTGTAGCTTTTATCTGAGTTTTGTGGGGTAATCAAGAAAAATCAAGTGAAAGTGAGAAAATAGTGGCTTCTTCCACATAGCATGAAAATGAGGACAAGTAGCCTTTCTTTACAGCCACAGACAACTTTCACAATTACTTCCCTTATGATATGGACTAAGATGTGTCTCCTCCATCAGTACTCATAGGATGAAGTCAAAGCCCAACGTGATAGATGTGGAAATTGGCCTTTGCAAAACAAAGTATAGTGGAAGTCATGAGACACAACCCTCACAGTGGGTTTGGGCCCTTATAAAAGGTACCAGAAAGCTTGTTTTCTCTTTGCCACTTTTTAAGGACAAGACGGGAAGGCAATCATGAAAAGAGCCTGCATTAGAACTCAACCAGGAATGGGACATTTTCATAATTACACCAAGAAAAGAAGTGAATCATGGAGTTGCTTAGGCAACATTCTCTAATCTCCAACAATTACTTGGTTCTGTTTCTTCCTACCCTGATTCACTTTGCTGTTTCTTTGTTTAAAGTAGCTTCATTTATACCACTGTTACAAGGAAAATCCTGAAATAGATTCTATATTCTCACTTGCTCTTAGGTAAAGCTTACTTTACAATCTTACTAAAAGATCACCAATTTTGGGGGGCTGTGAATTTAGCTCAGCAGCACAGCACCTGCCCAGCAAGCATAAGGTTGTGAGTTCGATTCCTGGTGTGGGAAAAAAAGGAAAAAAAAAAAAAAAGAAGAAAGAAAGAAAAAAATCACCAATTTCGAGTGCTACATAGCTGGTCAATCTATTATTAATCTCTCACTAGTTTTACCACTGACAAAACCTCTGCTGTTTAAATTGTGATTCTGAGAATTGCCCAGGTTATTTTTTAGACAGTTGAATCTTGCTCTTGATGAAAACTCCAGTTGTTCGCTTAGGCCTGCAGAAGTTTTATAGGTTAAAGTGAACAAGGTAAAAAGACTTGACCTCTTTACATTGTGTGCATCTCCTTTGTGTCCTTTCAGCTACAGTCATGTCTAAGCTACCATGATCAGAAACGCCAAACAAAAAGAATAAAAAGAAGTGACACCTCAATTCCTAGAAGAGGTCTGCCTAATCCCAGAAGCGATATGAATAATCTTCCTCACACATATTATGCTTCTTCCCCTCATCACTCTCATTCAATATCTATAGCTCAACTCCCTGGAGTTGAGAGGCTTACTTGTAAGAAAAGGCTCTGCTTGCATCAATTTATTAATTGTTTCTGATGATAATTCCTATCACTGGATTATTTCTATTACCAAACATGTTCGAACATATCTGATATTGACACTTCTCGTACTCAACCCTAAGACAAGGACTTGGGGACAAGTTTTTAGAAGATAGTCAAGGATAAATAACAGAAATTGGAAAAAAACACAACTGATGTATTCATAAGTGATTACCTCAATAATTTTTCAAAAGGTAAGGACTTATACTGTCAGAATTGGCTCTTCACTGACTTGTCAATGGAAACTTCAGCATTTCTTCAGAAATCCCACTCCCACCAACAGTGAAGGAGGGTTTCTTTTTCCCCACAGTCCTGTCAGCATTTGTTATTGGTTGATTTCTTGATAATAGCCATGCTTTCTGGAGTGAGATAGAATCTGTGTTGTCTTAATTTGCATCTCTTCAATGATCAGTGTTTTTAAATATTTTATATACTTATTTGCTGTTTGTAATGGCTGATATATTGTGTAAACTTGAGAAGTCTAGAAGCTTAACAAAGTGACTCAGAAGTTCTACATCTTAGGGTTTAGAGGACATGCCCAAGGGCAAATGTTTATGGCATAGAATATTGTGATGGTTGATTCATTGTGTCAACTTGAGAATATTAAAAATTTAACTAAATGACTCAGCAGGGGGTCAGTGTCCTCACTTTGTAAATGTCCTCAGCCTGTGCAAGAGGAGAGCATGGAGATGGTTTGTGTGGTACATCCACCCTAGGGTGGGTAGACTGCATGCATTATAAGGGAAGAAAAGAGGCTTGCTCCTCCCTTTGATCTTGTTGATTTTACTGTCTTCCACCAGCATGAACTGTGGCCCTTCTGCCATGTGCCACTTCCCTTGGAGCCAGCTGATTATGCATTGAAACCTCCACAAACTGTGAGCTAAAGAAATATTTCTTTTCTTAAATTTGGGTGTTGTGTATTTTGTCCCAGCAATGAGAGAAAAGTAACTAAGACACCATTTGTATTGTTTTCCTTTGAGAATGTGTGTTCACCTCAAATGTCCGTTCTTGGATTGGGTCTTCAAATTTGAGAGGTCTAAATTTTTTTCAATTCTTTGTGTGTTCTGGATACTAGTCCTTTGTCTGAGGAACAACTGGATAAAATTTATTTCACATTCTGTGAGTTGTCCTTTTACTCTATCGGTAATTGCTTTCTGCTGTGCAAAGCCTTTAAATAGGATAGGATCCCAGTTGTTGATTCCTTGTAGTATTTCCTGTGGGATCAGGGCTTATTCATGATATCTTTGCATACATTTATGCCTTCAAGTGTTCTACCTATTCACTTTTCAGCAGACTTGGTGTTTCTGTTTTAATAATTATATCTTTTATCTAAATAGTTTAGTGTATTATGAGAGACATGGGTCTAATACACTAAACTAGAAAAACAAGAACAAATCAAACCCAAAGCTCATACAAGGGAGAAAATTATAAAATAAGAGCACAAATTAATGCAATTGAGACTAAGAAAACAATGCAAAGAATTAATAAATCACTGAATTGATTCTTTGAAAGATTAAATATAATTGAAAATACCTTAAATGACCTTATCTAGAAAAGGAAAACAGAAGATGCAAACTCATGTAATTAGGAATGAAAAGGGTGAAACCACAACGGATCCTGTGGAAATCCAGAAGATCTTCAATACCTACTTTGAGAAATTATACTCTAATAAGATGGAAAACACAGAAGAAATGTACAGACGAATATGAATTGCCAAAACTGAATCAAAAAGATGCAAAAACTAAGTAGTCCAATACCAATCAATGAAATTGAAAATATAATTAAAAA
>NW_004955425.1:10678001-10739904 GCF_000276665.1 Chinchilla lanigera | reverse complement strand
AAGACATCAATTACAGAAGAAATGATTTCCGAAGGGATGTTTAGAAGGCAAACACTGTAAGAGTTAAAAGAAAGGAAAATATTATAACTATCTTCATTTATGCTTCAGAAAACAAATGAAAGCCATTAGACAACATTGACTTGGATTAAACCATATGCCATATTTTCTTGTGAGCTTGTTCTTTTAATGAGTTTTGTTCAAAAAGATTATGAAAGTTTTAGTTCTTTTCTAGAAAAGAATTTTCTAGTCATCCTTTTAATCAGAAACACAAATATTGGAAAAATGGCAACCATACAAAGCATTAAACACAGTATATTTGTATTGCACTAGCTCCATCAAAGAAGAGTATCATATTAGAAAAATGCTTGTTTCAGTTTACGATAGGAAGAAGCTTTTGTTTTGAAGGAAGACATAATAAGTTTGAGAAATAATATTTCAGGGACAAACCCATACTACTGAAATTTGTGCTTTTATTTATTTCACTGAGAACAATATTTTTGGGGAATCAATTTTGGATTGGAAAAAAATACAAAATCGATGAAAATAGGTAACATGAACTAAACTGATAATTCCTAATTTTGTAGTTACAATAAATGACAATTATTCCTATTGCTTTGCAGAAGCTTTTTATATTAATGTGATCCCATTTGTCCTTTATTCACTTTGTTGTTAGCCCTTTTGGGGTTGAATATTTAAAAGTCCTTACTCAGACCACATGCTTTCCCCTGTTTTCTTCCAGTGGATGTACAGTTTCAGCATTATGTTTAATCTTCAATAATTGTAATTGTTTCCTACATATCACGTGAGATATGTTTAAAACTTAATCCTTTTGCATATGGATATATAGTTTTCCCCAAAAAATTTATTTAAGAAACTGCTTTTCTCCCATTGTACCATTGCATAAATTTAGCACCATTATTGAAAATCAGCTGAATTTTGATGGATGAGCTTCTTTCTGGGCTCTCTACTTAGTTCTGTTGGTTAATGTACTTATGTTTATGCTAATATCATGTTATTTTAAATATTATCACTTTGTTATATAGTCTGAAGCCAGATCCTGTGATACCTGGAGTTCTGCTCTTTTTGCTTATCATGGCCTTGGTTATTTGGCTTTGCCTGCTTTTGTGACTTCACGTGCATTTTAAGATAGCATTTTTTCTGTATCTATGAAAAAAGACAAACATCACACACAATCAATAGATTGCTTTGGGGATTGTGAACATTTTAGCAATACTTATTCTTCCAAGTCATGAGCAAATAATGTCATTCCACTTTTTATGTTTTCTTTGATTTTATTCATTAATATTTTACAGTACTTAGTGCCTAGGTCCCTCAATTGCTTGAAAACAATCCATAGAATTAGGGAAAAGATTTTTAAGTTGTATATTGGATAAAATATTGCTATATATATTTACTATATACATTTACTATATATATATACTATATAGACTATATATTTATATAGCATATATATTATATACTCTATATATTATTTGTAGTATAGTATATATGCTTTATTTATATTTATATGTGTTTTAAATATATAGAAAACTCATTTCTATAGAAAGAAAAATAAATTAGAAATGGACCACAAAACTGAAGAGATGTTTCTCAAAGTAAGTAATAGTTAACAGATTTATGAAAATATTGCTCATTTTTTATGAAGATGCAAATTAAAACCACAATGAGAAGTCATCTCAGACTGGTTTTAATGGCTACTGTCAAAAACACAAAAGACAAGAAGAGGACAACCTGGTATACAGTTTGTGGGAATGCAAATTAGTACAGCCATTATGCAAAAAGTCTACAGAAGTCCTTCAAAAACATAAGAATATAATGACTGGAAACTGCATGCATTTTTGAAATATCACACTGAACTTTATCAATATGTACAATTAATAGTTGTTAATACAAATGTAAAAAGAATGTTTTTAAAACCTTAAAAATATGATCAACTTATGTACTCCCAGAAATGGGTATTTACTCAAAAGGTTTGAAATCACTTTCAAGAAATGATTGCACACCATGCTCATTGTAGCAGTCCTCTCAGTTGCCAAGTTTTAGAAATAACCTAAATGTTCATCAACAGACAACTGGATATAGAAAATGTGGCAGACATACGAAGTAGAGTATTATTAATGCCTGAAAAGGAAGACTGTAATTTGCAAACTCATGAAGGATATTTTAGAATATGTTAAATAAAACAAGCCAAGCATAGAAGGACAAATATTGTATGTTCTCACTTATATGTGGAGTTAAAAATAACCAAACTCATACAAGCAGAGTGCAGCATGGTAGTTCCCAGAAGTCAAGGGAAATGCAAAGACGATAATCAGTAAGTACAGTGTATCAGGTCCATGGAAGAAGTAAATTTAATTTATCTTTCTAAGGTGTGTATGACATGATGAAGATATTTTATGGAGTACTGCACATTTTAATATCACTGAGAAAGTAAATGCAAAAACTTCTTATCACAAAATATGTCTACTATATAAGACAATGGGTATGCTCACTAGGTTCATTTCATCATAACACATATTAAAATCATCACTTGATGCCTCATACACAAAAATTTAATTTTTCAATATATAATTTTTAAAGAAAATTATTTTAAGCTTGGAAAAAATAATTCAATGAATGTCTATGTTCCAGAAACTTATTGAAGTTATAAAACATAGACTCTGGAGGCAAACTGCCTTATTTTGCAGCTAGTTTTTTCAACTATAAGATATACACCTGCAAGCAAGTTACTAAACTTTCTGCCTTGTTGTGTTATCTGTAAAATAGAATGTGTTATGTAAAGGTGGTACATAAAGTGTTGTTTACATAAATTCTGGATTATACAAAGGTAGCATTTAGGCCTTTAAAATAAATGGTTGGCCAAAAAAAATCCTATGTAATAGACTACTATTAATGTTGTTAATTTCTAAGATGTGTGTTCATCAGATGCTTGCATTTACTAAGAAGTTATAAATGTACTAAGAGCTAAAACCAGTTAAGTATTTGCCTACACGATACACTGGGAATGACTATTGATAATTTCAGTTCATTTATGGAACACACACATATTTGGGCAAACATCAGTATTTTTAAAAATGTTAAGAGAAAAATATAGTTATATATGAGAAAATGTAATTGTTGTCAAAAACCTTTTCCTCAAAAAATAAAGTTGAAAGATTAAAGCAGCTAAAAGAGCAAGAAATATGTACTGTATACATGTAATATATAGACGTGCACAAAAGTTTAATTTTTATTGACTTTGATAACTGTTTAACTCATAAGAATAGTTGCTGCTACTTCACATAATTTTCTCACTATCCATTGATATCTTCCTACAAATGGAATACTTCTCTGGCTATTTCCAGAGTGCCACTCAGAATCGTTCAGAGGAATATTTCCCTCTTCTTCTTAAATACAAAATAATCTTAATCTTTTAATACAAAATTGTTCTCAAGAATCAAGTGTGAAATGAGAATGAGGAGACAGGAGAGTGGAAGAGAAGAGAAAGGGGAATGCAAATGATTTTAAACAAAGCAGTTGAATGGGAAAAGGGCATATTCAGTGACCAATTGTTGAACTGTAAAAGAAGGGGATCAGAATTGTGTGCACTTACGGCTAGAAATGTGATGTGGTGGTACTTTTTGGTGTGAAAGGCAAGTATTACTGCCATCCACGTGCTTTTTGAAGTCCTGACTTCTTTCTGTTTTGTTTGTAAATTCACTTGGACCTAAACGCTATGGTTGGTTTGATAGTTCAGAAAATCATCACTAATTTTTAACTTCTAGAACATTCAAGTAGATCTCAGGTTTATGAATTTCACTGAAGCATTTTTCCTATTTTTAAAAACAACTTTGAGAAAAAGAAAACATGCATTTGTAAAGGTAAGATTTTAAAGTTGAGCATGGTGGTGCACACTTGTAATCCCAGCACTTGCACTCAGGAGGCTGAGTCAGGAGGATCGCTGGGAGTTCGAGACAGGCCTGGGCTACCAAGTGAGTTCAAAGCCAACTTGAACTGCATAGGGAAACCCTGTCTCAACAGCAAAAGTAAAAAGATAAGACTTTAGTACTCCTAAAATGCCTACCCACCATACAAGGGATGAATGTCTTTAACTTACTCTGAGGTGAAAAGATTCAAAAGAGGTAAATTAAAGTTCTGATATATCCAAAATGTGAGCAAACAAAACAAATATTTAAGAAGATAAAACACAGCTTTTTTTTAAAAACATCACTTATATACATTTTAACTAGGTCTGTGAAGTACATATATTTGCACTTACACATATGCATCCATCTGTCTCAAAAATCTTTGCTTCAGTTCCCTAGAAAAAACTGCACGTTCACATTTTGGACCAAGGAATATCGTTTTGTTCTTAAAACCCACAGTTATAAATTAATCAGTCCGATTGAGACGTGGTGCATTATAAACCTTTCAGACAGATGAAATGTACTATAAACTTTAGTATTACCAAATGAAATAGGTAAATGACTCTCTTAAAATAGTTGCAACAAGCCCGGTGTGGTGGCGCATGCCTGTAATCCCATCACTCTGGAGGCGGAGACAGGAGGATTGTTGCAAGTTCAAGACCAGCCTAGGCTACAAAGTGAGCTCATGGCCAGTCTGAACTGCACAGCAAGACCCCGTCTCTAAACTACCAAAAATAAAATAAAATTAAAATAGTTGCAAACAATTAGAAGAAATATACACAGAAAATGCATATGAAATGTAGATTATGCTTTATAATTTTGAAATTACTCAAGTGACTACTTTCTAAAGGATTTTTTTCCCATTTCATCCTTTCACTTTTCTCTGTCTTTACTTGTGTGATGACTAGAGCAAAGAGATATTAACATTTATGCCATGACATAAGTATATGAAATATTTTGCTATTCAACATTACTATAATGAAACAGAAGTGAATTAAAGTGTGTTCCTTTTTTGGGGGGGTCACTTAGTATGTTGTAGGTTTATGTACAAAATGCTTGAAGTACAAAAATGTCCCTGGCTCTTACATTGAATAATTCAGTAAATGGGAAGCATAAGGTTTCACATGTTAATGTGTAAGAGACACCCAGGAAAAACAAAAACAGAACAGCTGAAATGAAAATGATACCTTGGAAGCCCCATCTACCTCCACATCACTCAAGGATGCTAACACTGCTCTTTGATCCTGACACCAAAGAATAATGTGCAATGTCCGTTATGCTGGCCTGGCTACCACCATGAATTATCTTTAAGCATTGATAGAGAAAAAAGGAAAAAAAAAAAACCAATAGGCGGAAGATCTTTAGTTTTGAGCTGAGTGAGAGAAAACGGAAAGTAGAGTGGCAGCAGGCCTTAATGGTCAGGTGTCTACAATAATTTAAATCCTTTATTGCATTCTTATTCTGCCTAATTTATTTTTGGATGGAATCCTTGTAATTAAGGGATAGGAAAACTGATATACTACTAAACTTGTTGACTGGAGAAACATCATGGACTTCCGCTCATCTGATCTTTGATCGGACTTGCCGGCTCAAAGCCATGATGCACTACGGCAGTTTACTTTTGTTTTTCCTGGGCCTGTTCTTGTCACCTTAGAAGAGAATGTTTTGAATCCACCATCTGCATGTTGTAGGCAACATTCACTTCAATAAATTCACTGAAATGTCACACTGTTATATTTCTGACTCTGCCAGGAACCAAAATAAGCTATTTTTTCCCTTAAATGTGTTTCAGTTTCTCCAAAGGGGATATATATGAGCTTGCTTTTTACCAGCTGAGAATGATGTTGTGAGTATAGAACATTTTGTTAAAGGTCAGAGAAAAGATATAAGTCAGAAATTTCTGTAGTTTGAATTTCAGAAGTTTAGACAGAGACATATTTTAATTGGACAACATAGGTTATTGTACCAGTAAATCTATTTCAAATCTTTCATGGACAAGCTGACATACTGACTCATGCAATAAAATAGTGAAAGAATAGCATGAATAGATAAAACTTAAACTTTTCTCAGAATTTAGATGAGAACTTTACCTGCCTTTGTTCACCCATAGCCCATATTTTGATTTCTTTCTCATTATTTAATCCGTGCCATTAAAATTCAAAATTTGCCAAGATGAAAGCACTGAACAAAAAGGAAATCATAATTAAGAAAATTAATTTATGCAGTGTTAAGCGACTGAATGTGGGTACTTTCATTTTTTACAACAGTATGGATAAAATACAGTTGATTATTATTATTTTTTTTTTCTTTGGTTTTTCTCCGGTACTGGGAACAGAACTCACAACCTTGCGCATGCCAGGCAGGTGCTTTTGCTGCTGAGCTAAATCCCCAGCCCCTGATTATTCATTTGGAGACCTAAGAGTAAATCACATTAGTTATAAAAAATATGCACCTTACATGACAGTGGCTGTAAGGTGGGTAAATCATACAGGTAAAGGAATATTGTTTTCCCCTTGTGTGAAAGCCACTCACCATCCATGTTCTGCCTAAGGAGGAATCTCTTTACCCTCTGACATAATTTGTCTATCACTAGTCTTCATTATTTAACATTTTCTCTCACTTTTGGGGCGTGCAATGGAAGATAAGATCTATGCCAGGGGTGAAATCCCTTTGTCATCATTATTTTAATATTCAAATACTTGCATATTTAGAATGGACTACATGTTTTACTGCCAAACATTAGACATTATAAAAGTTTCCTGTTTCCATAAAATAACTGATTTTATCTCTTCAAAATGATCAGTGTCTTGAAACAAAGAAGACTGAGGAATCACTCTGGATTTTAAAAGAATAAAAGAAATGGCACTTGAATATTGCTAATATCGAAGAATTTACTGTTCCATAGATTACATTATCAAGACAGGTAATAATATCTGAATAAAAACTCAATTAGGAAATAGTATTTTTGATGTTAATTTTCTGAATTTTATGATTTTAATTTTGTTTTGTGAGATACTGTTCTTCCAAGAAATACAACCTAGAATATTAAGATAAAAAGACCTAGTAGTTTGAATCTTACTCTTCAACTTTCTCAAATGTACTGTTATAAAATTTCACCCCAAAAAATTAAAGAAGGCATCATTTATATATAAGTATATAAAAATGAATTTCACTAGTACAACAATCATTGTTAATTTCCTCTCACCTTGTTTGAAATTTTGTGCACTTTTATTGCTTTTGTGCTTTTTATTTATGTCTTTGTGTTTGTAAATTTTTTACTATTTTCTCTTTAAAATTTAATAAAATTTTAAAATGAATTTCCGTATTATGTATCAAAGGAAAGTTTTAATCATAAAAACTAATTTAATGTGTATTTGTGTGTATGTGTACATGAGTGCAAGTGTGGTTATTCCCTGTAAGTATAAAGATTGTGTTCAGGCCGGGGGTATAGCTCCCGAGGGTATGGCATAAATGCCTGACCGGCAAATGCAGGGTCCTGAGTTTGATTCTCGGTATAACACATACACACAAAAGACTGTTTTCAACAGCAGGTAATTGAAAACTCAATTTGTAAAAGCTAATAAGACAAATGAATCTTTTCTTGCCAGCATGAAGTCTAGAAGTAAGTAGTACAGGCTTGTATGGACCAACTATGGCCCTGTGAAATAATTCTCCTGATATCTTTCCTCATGGTTCTTTCCTCATGACATGAGATGACTGTTCAAATTCTAGCCATCACACTACCTTTAAATCAGTGCACAAAACAATGAATAAGTAAAGGAGTGACCAAAAAGTTTTATCAAAAGACAATTGCTCTACATCAAGTATGATATCTGTTAATGTTCCTTTGACTAGACCTTACTCACTATGCCATATATTTTCCCATGTAAGGCAAATGAGTGTGGAATGTTATCCTGTGATACCGTGTTTCCTGATAAAAACTGAGAATTCCCTAAGGAAGGTGAAAGAGAATTCAGATGTCTAGGGACAGATCAGATATCTGATATAGTAATATAAAGACAGCAATAAAAAGCCTTCCAGTCTTCAATAGTCGACACTAAGCCTTACCTGACTGTGAATAACAATATGGAGATAAAATGAGAAAGTATTTATAAAATTATTGTTTTAACAAACCTCAGAACCTGTTTTTACTTGAACAAAAAATAATTGCTCTAAAATAGCTGTTTACATGCACCTTGAGTCCAATGGCTCATCTAGGTCCACTTGAGAAACAAAGCTACTGATATCAGGCTCTGGGCCTTATGACAGATTCAGTCAATTTAGTTTTGCTCTGGTACATAGAGCTGCAAGATTCATCAAAGAAAAACACAAAAAACTCAGTTAAAGTTGCATTTCAGGCAGCCACCCAAAGGACTGAAGTTTGGATTCATGCTACAACAATAGAAGAAATTTGAAAATCATATCTTAAGTAAAAGAAACCAGCACAAAACACATATTAGATAATTTTATTTATATGCAATATCCAGAATATGCAAATCTGTAAATGAAAGGGGCTGATAGGAAAAGAGATGCAGAAGGTGACTGCTAACTGACTAGAGCTTTTGCTTTTTGGTATGAGAAAAATGTTCTGGAAATAGGAGAGTGTGCAATGCTTTGGAGAACACTAAACTGAACACTTCAGAAATAAATTTGATTGTATGCAAATTATATTTCAACAAAACTCAAAATGAAAACTTCAACCAAACTGTTAAGTTTGCCAAATGTGCTTTTCAGTTTGCAGATTTCCAAAAATTGCTCTACAGTATTGATTCATATGCACATTGAGGGGCTGGGGATTTAGCTCAGTGGCAAAAGCGCCTGCCTGGCAAGTGCAAGGTCGTGAGTTCGGTTCCTGGTACTGGAGAAAAACCAAAAAAACAAAACAAAACATATGCACATTGAGGTCAGTTGCACATCTGCATCCACTTAGGAGACTAAAAAGCACCGGTGCCAGCTCTATTACCTACGCCACTGATAGAGTTGGTCTAGATTGACAGTGATTATATCTGAGGCTTGTCTTTTTAGCGAATGATGTTTGCTTGCTGATGGTCAGGTGAACTAATGGTCTAGAGCAGTGTTTTCAAACTACAGAGTTAGCCGGAATCTTTTTTTAAACATCATGGGAGGCAGAATTAGAAAGCTTTAAAGATGTCCCAGTCTGAATTGTAAACATTTATAATTATGGCACCATATATCACAAAGAAAATTATACATGTGTGACTAAATTAAAGGCACAGGAATGAGGCAGTCATCTTGGATGATATGAGTGGGTTCAGGATGATAACACTGGGTTCATAAAGCACAACTTTTGTGTCTGTGATCAGAGGAAAAGGTGAATGAGGAAAAAGACCATAGGTGCACTTTGGCATGAACTGAGCACACAAGCCAACTAATGGTGATGGCTTCCAGAAGACAGAAATGTAAGTGTCTGTTTCAACCAGCATCACTGCAGCAACAAAATACTGAGGAACAATGCAGAGGAAGAAAGGTAAATTTCAGTTCATGATCGACTGGTTCCCTACTTTGGGCCTGAAGTGAGGCAGAACATTGTAGGGCTGGGAGCATGTGGAGGAGAAGGCTGCACACCTTGTGTGGGCGAGGAAGCAGAGAGAATGAGACAGGAAAACAGAGACACAGAGAGAGACAGAGACAGAGACACAGAGACAGAGAGACAGAGACAGAGACCTGTCTCATCCCACTATGCTGTACATCCCTAAAAACCCATTGAATTATGAACTAATTGATTGATTAATTCATTCACGAGTGACCTCATAGTTCAGTCATCTTCCAAAACTTCACCTCTGAGTGCAGAAGTCTTTTGGGGGGCATTTTAGATGTAAATTGTAACAGCAAGGAAATTAATTCTACCCCAGAGCCTCAAGAAGAGAGCATAGCATTTCTGACAGCTTGACTTCAATCCCTGAGCATCTAAGCTACAGGACACTAAAGTAAAAAATTTTATGGATTTAAACAAAAAAAGTTGTGTTAGATAAATATTTTATGTTACTTTTTTCTTTTATTTTCATATGTTTTCATTTTGCTTTTTGAAATGTAAACATCTTATTATTTGGGGCACATCCATAAGCAAATATTTAAAAATTGTTTACCTATAATTCAAAACTGATTCAGTATTTCATTTGTTCAATCTACTTGTGTATTCATTAAAAGAAATACCCAGCTGAATAATTTACATTTCTGCATGTAAATTTATAATTGACTTGTTGACTTATAATGTGAATAAAACATACATATAAATAATGCAACTGGTCTCCAAATTTCAATACTGTAAAATCATTGTGTAAACTTACTTAAGTGCAAAATTTGAAAACTTGAATATTCATCTAAAATTTAGTTTTGAAAATATTTTCCTATGTAACTGAAAATACTTATAATCTCAAAATTTCATAAGAAATATTGATAAAATATTTTGAGAACATATATCAAATTATTTTCCTAGCACTCATTATATATGTGACTTATATGTAAAATTCATAAGATAAAAATCTCTAAGTAAAGCAAAGAATAACTAGTCAGTACTTTCATGAACGTTATCTCCAATATGTACTTCCTCAAAAAATAATTTCAGAAAGTGAAAAGATGCTAAAGTAATATGTAATGTAAGTGTGATTTAACTCTTTAGACACTTAAGCTACTACAATCTGTTCACTTTAGAGAAATGGGTATTGAAAGTTTGAAAGTGAGACTATGCACCAACAGTCTTGTTATTTCTGTAAAAAGTACTACAGTCAGGACTGCAAATATTTTTCAAGTACTGATTTGAAGTGTTTGGAATTGATCCTGACTAATCTAGCTGACTCTGGAGAAAAGTGCTCTCTTCCTGTATGAAAATTGTCTTACTTATGCACCTTTATGAACAGAATTGTACAAAACAAAATCTTACTTTCATCTTCATGGAATCAGCAATTTCTTCCAAGTTGATCGAAATCATATTTTACATTATAGGTTTAACAAAGAAATTGACATGGGGATATATTAATGGATCATTTCTGCTGTCCCAGACATAAAGTAAATACAAATAAGTTACATGTGTTCAAATTTGGAAATGTAAGTTACCTTTGGCTTTGAATAGAAAACCTGTCATTGAGGCAGGCATTGTATCTCACATTAGCTTTGCAAATTTAGGAGTAATTTTTGGCCCCAAAGAACAATATTTTCTCTTATTACTTGGTGTGATCTAAAGTATTTTACTGAAAAATAATCTCCAGTAAACAAAGGAAACAAATCCCTGTAGCAGTGGTCCAGAATCTCAAAACCTACCATTGTAAATTTATCCTATAGTTTAAGATAGGGCATGAGAATATTTTCTGCAAAGTGAAAATTAGTAAATATTTTTGATTTGGTGAACCAGAAGGGCTTGGTTATAACTACTCAACTTGATACCACTAAGGAAGCTACAGGTAATATTTAAATATGAATAGATATAGCTTTTTTTCCAAAGTTTCTTTACAAACACAGTAGTGGGAAAGATTTGCTTTGTGATCTGTAGTATGTCTGTTAAAGTGTAAAGCACTGCCTCTTTAGAAAATTTTGATGAATCAAACTCTTTGGAAAAGAACCACACTAAATCTCAACCTTGACAATTTATTTTGAATTGCCCCTTACCAAAGTTCTTAACACTTGTCTAAGAATTCAGAAACATACAGTTGAATGTGAATGTAAGTAAGTGTAAATTCAAGGGCAAAGCAAGACTAAAAGTATGTATGTTATACACAGTGCTAATTGTATAAAGAATGGATAGACATAAAGATCCTCAACAGGATACTGGCCAAGAGAAAAAAAAAATCATTAAAAATAGCATGTGTCTTGATGAAATAGACTTCATCCCTGTGATGTAAGGATAGTTCAGTATCACAAATTAATAAATATAATGCATCATATAAACAGAAGCAAGGGGAAAAATCACATGCTCATTTCAATAGAGGCAGAAATAGAATTTGACAAAATCAACAGTGGTTCATGATAAAAAAAAAACTGAAGAAAATAGGTATAGAAGGACTTTATCTCAATCTGTTAAAAGTAATTTGTGACGAACATACTGGTAAAATGGTACTAAACATGAAAAAGTTAAAGATTTTCTTCTAATAGCACAAACAAAAAAAGATGTCAATTACCTTCTCTCCTGCTCAGTATAACACTTGAAATTTTAGAAAGAGAAATCAGGCAAGAGAAAGAAATAAAAAGTGATACATAGAGGAAAGAAAGAAGTCAACCTATCCTTATTTGTGGGTGACATGAACCTTTACATGGAATACCCCCCGAATGCCCCTAAATCTTCTAACAACTAATAACTAAATTCAGCAACATACCAGGATACAAAATGAACACACAAAGTCATCAGATTCCCTGTAAAGCAATAATGGACCCACACACACACACACACACACACACACAAAAGACAATACAATTCACAATACCTTCAAGAAAAATTAAATACTTAGGAACTAACCTAACCAAGAAAATGAAAGGCCACTAGAACAAAAATTACAGTACTCTGAAGGAGTTCAAAGGAGACATTTAAAAAGTGAAAGATATCCACTGTTTCTGGACAAGCAGAATCTGTCTTGTACAAATAGCTTTAATTCAAAACTGATGTATAAGTCTAATGCAATGCCAATTAAAAAAGAGAGAAAAAATGCAAGTTAGTTATATTATTAGTGTCTTTTAGTTCACAGAAAAGAAAGGTTTGTGCTAAGATCGACTGAAGAAATTTTATGCCCGTATCTTGCACTTTGAATAACTACTTTAAAGATAGTAATATGCAATGTATTAACCATTGTTATTCTTCTATCAGCTTGTTATGAAATTTTGTTTTAGCTTTCTTCCATAAAATAAAAAATATATCAATAGCACTCCTCATAGAACTACAGAAAATAATACTAAACCTTATACGGACCCGGAAGAGACCCAGAGTACCAAAAGCAAACCTGGACAACCAGAGCAAAAGAGGAGACATCAAAATATTTGACTTCAAGTTATATTACAAATGAACCTTACTAAAACAGCATGACACAGGCACAAAAAGATGCAGAGTGGATTAATGGAATACAGTAGGGAATGCAGAAACATCAAGTATATTCAGACGTCTGATTTCTGACAAAGGGACCAAAATATACACTGAAGGAAAGATAGACTCTTCAAAAATGATACTGGGAAAACTGGCTGTTTTCCAGATAAGACTGATAAGACTGATAAGACTGAACCTAGAACCATATCTCTCACTGTGGAATAAAGTAAGATCAAATTAGGTGAAATATTTAAATATTACAAGAGAAAACTTTAATATGCTAAATGATGAAATAGATAAAACTCTTCAGGCAATAGGCGTATGCAAAGAATTTTTTGAACAGAAACCAACTGCATAAGAAATAACATCTAGAATTAACAAATAGGATTTTAGCAAATTAAAAATCTGGGCAGTAAAGGAACCAACCAACAGAATGAAAAGAGAATGTACAGAATGGGAAAACTTTTCATTAGATATTCCTCAGACAGAGTACTAATATCCAAACTTTATAAATAACTCAAAAAATAGATTTGTTAATCATGATCATGGAACTCTGATTTTATGAAGTTAATTACTTTTTTTTGCTGAAGGATTTCTCAGTATGAAATATGCTAATGTACATTATAAGTCTCTGTACCTGGCTTTTAATATAAATTGTTCCTAAAAAGGTACCTTAGTTTTGCAGTGAAGCAGTAACACTTAGATAAAACAAATTATTAGTAAATGATGTAGTCCACATGAGCAGTTAATACCAGACACTGGTGCAAGACTATACATATGCAAAATTAGAAAATATTCTGGAATGTGAGACTCAAAAGAGGGACAGAGTACAGAGGAATGTAGGAGATTAGAGGCAGAAGGTAGAAAATAAAATGCTCTAATGCTTCCAAGTAAAACTGAGCTCTCAATAGCAACGATATTCTGAGACATGAATGAGATGAAAAGTTATAGCAAGACTTTTCTCTATGGCGGCTGAATGGGAATTGACTTGCAAAATAAAGTGTGTATTTAAGCAGAAAAACTTAGCATCAGATACTTTTAAAAACGAACATAATATGAAAGAAAATAAGTCTTAATTTAACCATCAACTATATTACATAATACTAATATTTACCCTTTGTTAGAACTATTACCTTGGTGTAGTTTTACAAGCAATTGATTCTTTTAACCTATTTCTAGCCTAAATCTTTTTATTCCTGAAAAATATTTGCATAGATGTCTCTCTTAGCAGGAGACTGAGCTCACAGTTTATTAATAGAAAAATACCTTTCTGTATGAATTTCTCATTAACATTTCTTTCTCTCAGTTTCGTTGTTATATTCATAGAGAGATCTCAGTGTGTAAATAATATTTAAACAACTTTCAGAATGCAGTGCTTCACAAGATGAATGGATGTAAGAGCTGTTGCAGTTCTAAAGTGTTTATCTGAGTGAACATTGTGGTAATAAAGAGAATCAAAAGAGACATTCACACTTGGTATTATGATTCATATCTAAAATGTTCCCTAGAATTGTCATGTATTTAAAAATTGGATTTTAGAGTGTGATTCTACTATGGGGGCACTGTGTTTATCAGCTGGGTGATTCACTGATGAATTTATGGTTAAACGCGTAATTGAGAGGTGGATCAGTAGGTGTGTGAGCTGGAGGCACGTATTCTTGGCCCCAGCTACTCCCTTTTCTCCTTGCTCTCTGGATGTCATGTATTGAGTAGCTTTCCTCTGCTATCCCCTCCCGTGGATATATTTCTGCCTGGAGCCAGACAACCATGGACTAAACCCACTGGAAACTAAACTAAATAAACATCTTCTCTTTTAAACTGTGTATGTCAGGTATTTTTCTCAGTAACAGGACAATGAATAATGCACTTCTACAGCCCTTCTTCAAAAATCTATAAACAAACTATGAAATTATTCAAGTTCCTTTTGGAATACTTATGTTACATAATTCTAGCTCTAAATCTTATCTATTTATATACATGTAAATATCCATTTAACTTTTATTTTATTAATCAGGAAAGCTTTCTTCTTTTCCTGCTTCTACTGCTTTTAATTCCCCATGCATTTATTTGACATACTCCAAGCAGCAAGCCTTAACAGCAAGCAGGACTCTGAACTAGAATAGAACTTTCTAAGTCCTTTCCTGGTTTTCCGGGGCCACTAATCTACTTCCCTAAAATGTTGTTTTGTTTTTTTTTCCTTTCAGTACTTCTTATTGTCCAACATATTTGATGAAGGCTAATGATACTTAAACACTGAGGATGAACTTTTACTACCACCTTTCTGCCATGCTTCATGTAATTATTTGTGCCATTCTCTAAATATGCATAGAAAAGTGATTAATTCCTACCAGAATATGCTAGCTAACATGAAAATTTTTAAAATCTGACATATTTTTATTTAAAATGTATATGAATGTGACTTATCTGAGTTCTTACTCTCATTTCATTTTTGATGTAAATACAGAACTCAGAAATAGACATGTACACAGATTGTTTTCATTCTGATGCACTGACATTTTGTCCCAGATGTCTGACAAGCTTCTAAGAGGCTTCATGAGGCAAAATTTTCATTTAGTTTCCTTAATAGATTCTGCAGCTTGAAACCATTCTGGGATTAAATTTGGAGAGTACCGATGTGCAGAGGAAGCAGAATTTGAAATTTTCCTCAATTCTAAAAAACATTCTGGAATAATTTAGCATATTTCTATTTGGAAATATATTATTAAATATCTTCCACAATGCTTATTGTTTGAAGTAAGATAAGTGTATTTGACTGGAAAGTGTACAGCATCTAGGATAAGCAAACTTTGCAATCTAAGTGCTCTAATATACTATTGGCCACAGGGTGATGATAGTTCAATACCTGTAAATCAGTGGGTGTATTTCATCCAATTTATAGAGTGTCAAAACACAAATAATTCTCTCAGCAAATGCAAAAAGTATTCAACAAGTTTCAGCATCCCCTGGCAAGCATAAGGTCCTGAGCCTGATTCGCAGGACAAAAAAAAATAATCAGCACCCCTTCAAGATAAACTATGAACAAATTAGGTATAAAAGCAGTGCACTTCAATGCACTAAACACTGTACTGAGAAACCCACACGCATTATCACGCAGAATGCAGCAAAGCGGAAATTGTTTCTGCTGTGACCAAGAGCAAGATAAGTTATGAAATTCCAGGCTCATGTTTGCCATAGTACTGTATAATCAGTCTAAGCCAGACAAGTAAGGCAAGTCTAAAAAATAAAGTAGATACAAACAGAGAAGGGGCCAGCCAAATTATCACTGTTTGTAAAGGACATAATTTCATACAAACAAAAATTTAAGGAGTTTCAAATCTTCTTAAAAAAGATCAATTATTTCATTAAGGTTTTAGGATATAAAATCATTATGAAAAATTAGTAGCATTTTTATAAAGTAATCCACTTTCTGAGAAAGGAATCAAGAAAATAATACCATTCACAGTATCTATGAAAATGAATAAAATATCTAGGAATATATTTAAACAAGTAAATGAATTGTCTATAGAATAAAATTACAAATATTGTGAGAGAAACTAAAGTGGACACAAAACAAATTGAAATACATACCAAGTTCACCAATGAAAATAATTAATATCGCTAAAATGTCCATAGTACCCTAAGCAGTTTATAAATTCAGGGTGATACCCATCAAAACAGTAATGAAAGACTTGTCAGTAAAAAATCTCCTAAAATTATTATAGACAAATGAGAGCTCCCTCAGAAACCAAAGCCTTATGGAGAAAGAAATCAAAACAAAAATCTAAAAATATCACAATACCCAATCTCAAAAGATATTACAAAGCTCTAGAAACCAAAGCCACACAGCACCTGCACGGAAGCTGACATAGATACCAGGGAAATAGAGATCACAGATATAAATTTGTTCATCTGTTTTGTTCCATTTTAGTATCATTTACTTGAAGATAATTTAGTAAACTAACTTTACTCCATCACACACTATATAAACTACATATATTTATTCAACTCTCAAGAAACATTTAATAGCATGCTCTTATTGTGATTTAACATTCATATTGATGAATTTTTTTAGACATTTGCCATAGAAGTGTAGACAAGTGTAACTATTATGTCCCTATCTTCCACACAGCTGCATTTGTACTAAACTCATTCATATAGACATTTCAAAACTATTAAAAATTCATCTAAATAATCTCTATATTATTCAAATTCATGTTAAAGTTTGATTAACAAGTACAAAAATATTGCCTAAAGTTTTACTTCTTGTCTTGATACCTTTGCTTTGATTTATGATGAAAATCAGTTTATGTTTTGCAGTGTTATTTGCTCTATTGGCTCAAACACCGCCAAGTAAAGAGTCAATCTGTGGAATCCAGCAGCTTCACTGACTCACTTCCTGTTGTTGCTGCTGCTGTTTTGCATTGTATATATTTTTGCATGTTTCTACTTCCAACCAATCAAGATTTTAATTTTTAAATACATCTCTGATAAAATACACATAGAAGTTTCATGGTGTATTTTATCCAGTTTTACAATTTTTAATTTAATATATATTAGAAATTGAAGAACAGAATGATTTCAAGTAGTATGGGGATGTAAAACACATGGCTTCAAAAAGCAAAAACTTCAGGAACACTGCCAAAATTAGAATCACATAAAGTTCAAAGGAAAAACAAAAGGTAGAACTCAATAGATACTTTGCACATTTCTATGGCTGTGCTTTTACAACAAAGAAGACAAAATTGTAACAAAATCAGAAGAAAAAATAATGGCTTTCATTCTCTTTTGCCTGAAGCAATTGGTTCAAAAGTTAAGCTTTGAAGAACATGCTTCATAAAGCATGTATTGAAATTAAAGAAAAAAATGTATTGTACAGTTTCTTTTTAATTGCAGACATTTCTCTCAAAAAGTGTTATAGTATACAATATAAACTTAAAAGTTAGAAGAACTTCACAGAAATTTGAGTTGAAAGCCATGATTTTTTGCACTTAATTTTAATACATAATAAACAGGTTGACAATAAAATCTTCAAAGGCGATTTCTAAGGGAGTAATTTACTTTGAGTTTTGTTAATAATAAAAGTGGCTTTAATTCCTCCAGTAAACCCAGAGGCAAGAGTTACTCCTAACACACAACAATTCAGAATATCCCTTGAAGGCAAGAATGACATATCCTTGGTGTTTACCTGTCAAACACACAGTAAATTCATAAGTGATACTTTAATAAAGACAGAAAGGCAAAAAGAAATAGTAGAGAAAAATCAAAGGAAATCCAGAAAATGGATCCTGGTTCTGCGTCTGCTTACCAATACTTGAGTATGTACATTTTTACTTCATTTCATCTCTTGAATCCTGTATTGGTTAAATACCTACATTTGATCAGATGATTTATAAGGTAACTTTGTAAGAACAAAGCTAAAAAGTGATTTATTTACAAAATTTAATCATAGGAAAAAAATTTGAAATATTTCTTTACTGATAATAATGTTGTATGCCTATTCTGTTGTAATTCCAGGTGAATATATTTTAAAGTCTGATTAAATGCGATTCCTAAAAATGTCTTCCTTTGCTCTTTGTTTATTGCATGGCATCTCTGTTATCACAGGTTTGGCTGCATTGCCTGGCCCTGTGTTGGTTGGTCAGTGGTGTTGTCTGCTGATGTACCTACCTGATTCTTCCCATTGCCAACCCACACTGATATAAAAATAAACTTTTTAATCAAAATTTTAAAAAATGATATATTCAGTTCAAACTACTACAAAATTTATTTTCCTTCATGTAACTTCCAATGGTTTTTCTTTGAGTTTTTAAATTATGATGCATTTAGATAGAGAAATTAATATATTTATCCTGATATGATACACATATGTGTGTTGTATATACATATATGTATGCATATTATATGCTTATATATAGAAATATATATTTCTATTATTCCAGAGTTATGCAGAGCAAGTAAGAGAGAGAAAAGAAGAAAGAGAGAGAGAGAGAAAGTTCAGGAGCATGCTGAGGACTGTTGGTTTCTCCAAATCATAATCTTTCATTTATATTTCCCTGCAATGTAGAGAAATGCAAATTATATTAAACACCTTCTGATATGGCCTGATTCATAGATCCTATTGCTTCTAGAAAACTTAATAGTGTTTTGGTAATAAAATTTTGTTTTTATAAATAATATCAAAAATAACCTTTGTAGGACAATGGATGTCGAAGAATTTGTTCAAGTGCCTAACAATATGAGCATTTGTGAAAATCTATGTGCAGAACATCAGAAATGAAAAATACTGCAATCACTGGAAAATTTACTGGGCAAAGAAAAAATAGTGTTGTCAAATGACAAAATACACTATAAACTATGTAATCAAACATACATCTCTGATATTATCTGATAGCAAGAAAGATTTTAATATAGAGGATGACTGCATTTTATTTTATAATTAAATATTTGGTTCAGTATTTTATTACATTGGTTCATTATTTAGTCATATGAGGCAGTTCTTCCATCAAAAACTAGGCTTCCAACAAGGATTGAGAGTTAGAAACAATTGGAAAAATACCATAATAAAATAAATGAATTAATCACAAGGAGAAATTCAGTAAGTTTTAGTTTTCTGCTAATAAGCCTTGAACTCTTGTGATATGACCTGTTAGAAAATCCAGTAACATTTTCCAAACATACCTGAAAATTGTACTTTACACGAGGTCATTATCACAAAGGAATGTGATTGATGGGGTTTAATGTTATAACTCATAAAGTTTCATCATAATTTTAAGGAGAACTAATAGACAAGTTAAATGAAGTGAACATGAGTAATAATCTAAGAGATCATTTTCTTATAATTTGAAACAAAATACATAAAGTAACCTTGTTATAAACATGATGCAGTTTTAAAATATTTTTTCAAATGATAGTCTGCCTTAGTCTGCTTGCTGTTGCTATAACTGAATCGTTTACTTACTTACTTAAAGATTAATAAGACAAAATGTATAAAAATTTTACATTATTTTATTAATATGTACTTATGATATTTAACAATTGTATTCATTTTGAGGAATTGGTATATGTTTATTGTCTTTTATCCCCTTCTGCCATCTATTTTTTTCCTTCTTTCTCTAGATCTCCTTTAGATCTTTGCAAAGTTTACCTCTCTGTTTCCTACCACCTTCCCTTATTTAGCTCTGTATTGGCTTCTAATATGAGAGAAACTATGAGATATCTAGTCTTCCATGTCTGAATTTTTCCCCTCAACGTTATGTTCTCCACATTTATCCATCTTCCTACAAATAGCTCTGTCATGGTTTGTGTCTGGATGTTCCCCCAAAGCCACATGTAGTCATGGGGTGGACTTTTAGAGTTTTTGATTCATGGGTGTGAGTGCTACACTGCCCTGGGGTAGATAGTTTGCATATGTAATGGAGAGGAAGAAGCTGCTTGCCACCACTCCTCTTTTGCTCTTGTTGCTTTTGCTATTTTCTGTGGCCATGAATTGTTGCCCTCTGCCGTGTGCCACCCTGCCTTGGAGCCAGCCAAGTATGGACTGAAACCTCCACAGACTGCGAGCTAAATAAACCTTTCCTTCCTTAATTTTGGGTGTTGTGTATTTTTGTCTCAGCAATAAGAGAAAAGTAACCAAGACAAAGTCAAATTTATCTTTCATTATGGCTAATACTTCAATTTTTATATATACCACATTTTCTCTATTCTCACCTGTTGGTGAGCATCTAGGCTGTTTCCATAAATTAGTTGTTATGAATTTCACAGCTACATACATGGGTACACATCACTTATATGATGATTCAGGAAGATATCCAGGAGAAGTATACCTGGATCAAATAGGAATCATTCTGAAGACTTCTTCAGAAGCTTAATGATTAATTTATAAATAATAAAATTTAACATTGCTCGTGAGTGTGAAGGTTGAGAAGTATAAAATGGGCTGATTACCTTTGGTGAGATGATTCTTCCTTATTGGAACTCTATAGTTGCAAGAAAGTGCTGGGCCTTTCTTCTTCTATATAAAACAAGCATAGAATCCTACCATAATGAACTCATCCAATATTAATTACCTTCCAAAATTTTATCTGCAACTATCAATAATTTATGACTTTCAGATAAAGTTTCATCATAATTTTAAGGAGAACTAATACATAAACCATAACATAAGTTGAATAATACATCATTTAAATATTGTTACTTAGATAAGTTTTCAAATATTATTTTTCTGTAACTGAAATAATGAAAAATAAGATAGTTTCTATTTTCTTGCTCAATATTTAAATAAAACCAATTGATTTAAATCAAGAACAAAATTCAAAAATTCCTTTCTGTGTGTGTTACAATTAGTCTAATTTTTCTGTTTCTCAGCTAATGTTTTCAACATTTTTAATTCTTGCTTTGCAATTACAAACATGTTATAGGATTTTGTATGAATTTTGAATAACAAACATATTAGTTAGGATAAATTAGTTAGGATAAATTGTAATTTGTTTCATCTGTATGAAGTTAATAGTGAGTTAATCAAACACACTGGCCACGTTCCAAATGAGTGACTCTTTATTATAATAAATCGTGCATATGTGAAGCAAATCCTTATTGTGGAAAACTGTTGTGGTCAGTGATACCTCAAAACACTGACAATTATTTTCAGTGACTCCTACTATTTATCATGTTACTGCATCCTGATTATTATTTAAGTATTGTTATCTCATGTATTTGCAGTGCTAGAAGATAGATAGGTTTTGCTAGTTTTTGTTGATATTGTAATTGCATTTGTTGTTGTTTTAAATGTGCCACATTTAAAACTTCTCCCATTTTTAAAAATTCTGTGTTTACCTTTTTCTGTGGTCATAGATGAAGTGTATATAGCATAAGTTCCTCCTAGAGTAAAAGTGACCAGAAAACTATCACTCTGTCTAAGAAATGGCAAAAATCAACTGAATTATTTGGGATTTTAAAATAATTTCATGAGAAGTATTTTAACTGGTAATACATAGAGAGTTTAAGAGAGTATTTAATGTTTTGGGACCTAATATAATTTTGATAATACACAGTAAAGAATACAGTGCAAATGGCCTTGGAACACTTCATTGCAGACCTTACAAAGGACAAATTTCCCTTAAAGTATCAATTTTTGTCTAGATCATTATTCTGAGTAGATACTATGAGAAATCTTTTAGGAGTAAATGTATTTAAGGTTAAGCCAATTTGATTACATGATACTATTGTCTATTACAGATTTCCTTTACAAACCACCGTCCTATTTTCCTTATAAATGTTTATATACAAGGAAAGTCTGGTTAGCGGAGTTATAACCTGGGCATTTTGATAAGCAAATCAGAGTATATACAGTAGCTGGGTATGGTGGTGCATGCCTGTAATCCCGTCACTGAGGAGGCTGACGCAGGAGGATCCTTGCGAGTCTGAGGCCAGCCTGGGCTACAAAGTGAGCTCAAAGCCAGCCAGAACAGCATAGCGAGACCCTGCCTCCAAAAGACAAAACAAAACAAAACAGTATATACGGTATGCATTAAATTATGGGAGAGAAGACACTGAGTAGAGTACCTCATTATTACAAAATTTCCATAAGATTTTTTGTACTTTTATGACTTTGAAAAGAAAACCTGAACTTCCTATTTTTTCTTAATTTGAAATTTTGAAAAGTATTTCTATTTTTCTTCTTAATTTTAAATATTGCAACTTGGTTGTGAAAGATAAGTTGTCTATATGATAAACTTTAAAGTCAGAAAGATCTTCACTTAGTTTTGAAGTTTGAATGATCAATGACAGTTTTTGATCTTTCAGTTTTACCCTCAAAAACCCGCAGCCTGGCATAGTGACCTCAGTATATCAAAAAATCACTCTAGAATCAAGCAGACCTAGTTTCAAATTCAAATTCCACCACATACTAATTCTATGGCTTTGGACAAACTGTGAAAGTTAGAGTGTTCCTCCCCCAGGAGGCCTCAAGCAAAAAATGAAAAATTCACAATTTGCATAGGACAGGAAGGATACTCTTAGCGATTTTTAGCTGCTGTTGTCATTGAATTAAACATTTTAAAAATCTCTTTAAAATATAAATACAGAGGACCACAGAAATAAAATGTCCCTATCTAATTCTTAGTGTTAATGTAGACTAAACTAAGAATACATATGTCACTCGTGGGGGCTGAAGCCAGGGCCTTCTCACTGAAGTATATCACTAGCCTAATTTTTATGCTTTATTTTGAGGCAGGGTCTCACTGAGCCACCAAGTTGTCCAGTGTGGTGTCTAAATTGCAGTCCTCCTACTTCCACCTCCTGGAGTGCTGGGATTAGAGGTATGTGCCATCAAACCTAGATAAGGCAGTTTCTATAGTACGTTTTTTCCCCTAATGAGGAGTAGTTGAAAGCTGCCAAGAAACAGATTTTGGAGATGGGCAAGAGAAAACTTATAATTGAAATTAATTAAAAGTTATGATTCCATGAACTTCTTGATGTACTCACAGTTTTCTAGCTTCATATAACTTATGGCTTACATTAGTGAATAATGTTTCTTAATTTTTAAATTTTTAAAATAATATTTAAATTTTTATTAGTATGTGTTTGCCACCCATAATTATTAAACTCGTCTTTGGGAGTTGGTCCAAGTACCTAACATGTATTATTTCTTTTTATTTCCCCATTCTCTTCCCTCCCCTCCCGTCATCTTCTAACCTCTCACTTTGCCTCCCTTCTATCTCTTGGTCCTCTACCCATTGGCAAAAATTATATCTCTCTGTTTTATATTATTTATCTTTTATTTTGTTCTTGGAGTCATTTATATTTTGGATATTGGGGACCTGGCCAAGATTCCCAACTGCCCATATGAGAGATACAGTGAAAATATGAAATAAGAAACAGACAAATTTAGTAATACATGAAGAGAGTCTGAGAAGTCAATGTCTGAGGATCAGCAGAGACAAAGGTACAAATCAACCACTATTTATTAGGTGTATAGAATGATAGGAGGGACTGGCAGAAGATTCAAGGTTGGCAGAGGATTCAGAGATGGATGTGGCAATGGATAATCCTGGGATGACTCAAGAGGGTAGAAATGATCCCATGCTGAGAATAATCTTACCTTGGAGTGTTTTATTTTATTTTATTTTATTTAATCTTAGTGATTTTAGTTTAGTCTTAATGGGTGGGAGAGGATGGCTCATCCCTAGAAAATTAATGGGAAATCTCAAAAGGATGGTACTAATAATCCCAAGCCTCCATTTATTCCTTAGGAAAGTATGCACAATTAGCCATTGTGAATTTCTGGTCCCTAACATATCCTTTTTGTTTTCATAATTGCAGCAGTTGAAACAGCACATAGGATATGATAGCCATCACAGCAACAAACATATTCTCAGGAGGTTGTGGAAGGTCCTATCATGTCACCAGGATGTGAACCTCCTGCTTTGTTTCTTTAGTTGTCCCCCTGTCATGAATTTTATAGCTTGTGTGGATCTCAGAACTTGTGATGCGAGGCATTTCTCCAGTGTCATCCTCCATAATGCTTTCATGGGAGGGCTGGATGGGAACATGCTCCACCATGGGACTGGGATATTCCTCTCTCAGTTCAGTGTTCTAGGATGGCAACCATAATGGTGTTCCATTGTCTGCTAACATAAGCATACCCTTGACCCATGTTATTTAGAGCACTGGGCTATCCCACTTTTTTGTTTGGATGTCCTTCTATAGGACATGAGCCCTAGGCATTCTCATCAGACTGGTCCTTTTACCAGCGATGTATTTATGGAGGGTATTTACTTTCTGTAACCAGGTTTTAAAATGTTAAGGTAAAGATAGTAAGTTCTAATCATGCATGTAGAGGTAATCATATTCTTAATATTCTCCCTGTTTGTTTTTGTAATTGTACCACCAGCCACAGTTGTCTTCTGTGCTGAACTTTCCATGCTCAACCCTCTCTGACTATCTGCAATATTTATAAATAATTTAGCTATTTATAATATTCCTTCCTATGAAGAAGTATCCTTAACTGTGGTTAAAGGATAATGGGCATTGTTCTCATCTAACTGATATGAGCAGAGAAGGGTCAGTGTAGGTGTTACTGCAGTCAGGAGCCTTCTCCAAAAAGCTAATCTAATAGGCCTCAGATGGACTTCACATTGTAGTTTAGCAGTTATAAACTCTCTTTACAAGGTTGATCTGGTGGGTCCCAGTATAAGGAGTATAGCACATTTGTCACTGTTTCCATTTGCATGATCACTTGGAATTTGGCAGTGTCTAGGCAGGAATAAACAAATTTTCTGAGAAATTAAAGCATGTTAACCCACAGCAGTGCTTAGCTACTAGTGTAGCTAGAAACTGCTAGAAGGGATCAAAACTGGTGCCCCATTTATATCTAGCTTGTGACTATGGCATTGTTTTTATACATCTTTTTGTTGTACTTTTCTGTTGGGTGTTTAAGACCAAGTTCAAGTGAGACCTTTGTTAATTAAAATTAACTTCTTCCTGTCTATCTAGGTCAGTTAAGTCTCCTCAAGCTTTACCTTGAAACATGCATGGAGCAGCTCATCTGCCAGTATCAGCCATCAGGATGAGTCACAGCCTTTGTTTTACTAATTGCTCTCTATGAAAGCATGGGAACCTTTTCCCTCTAGTGTGTCTCCTTTGGCTCACTGTTCCCTGTATTCCCATTCCCTTGGGTCCAGCAGTCTTCTTGTCAGCAGGTCGTGCAACTCACCAGAGTTGTAGAATGTCACAGAAAACATTTCCTCATGTCCTGGATTCTCAATGACCTAGGAGATCCAGGAGCAAAATATTAGCTATCCTCTTTACCCTATTACCTTTCTAGATTTGGTATCTAAACCTCAGTTGCTGAACACCCGGAATAGAAGATCAGTTGCATTATTACTGCAGTGGGAATGGTGAACATAATTATTATAATTTTATCTGAATATCAAGCATTTTGAAATACAGCCAGAAATCTGTTATTTCTTACCCACCATTGATGTTGTAGTTGAACACTGTTAGGGTTAGCAGGCAACAGTTATAGAATTTTATACAGAAAAGTTACAATCAAAAGCCATACATAGTATTTTAGCATGACACTCATGCTGTTATCATTGAAATACATTAGAGTGTTCATCTTAGAGTAGAGTAGCCTTTTTAGTCAAACATCCCCATCTAATCACAAGACATTAAAAGGCAGAAAGAAACTCTTGCCTGATTTGTTATCCTTCAATAAGATGCGAATGAAGGATTTGTGACACTATCTGGATTGCTTAATTTCTAAGCATCTGTAAGTATAGTGACACATATATAGCACATACATCACATAAATTTTTGTTAAAAATTATCGTTTGACTGGTAACATCATGTTAGCTTGATCTAAACCTCCTATCACAAGTAGGTGGAGCAGAACAGAAAAGATGTTTAGATCTGAAAGAAAATGTTTATCACTGTAAACAGCCCCAGTTTTATATTTTAGAAGACTGTACATTTGTAAGGCATGTATACATTTAGTACACCATGAAATTAGCAATCATTAGTCATCATTGTTTCTTCACTTAGCTTTGCATGAAGAGCATCTTTTAATTATAAAACTTTATTGTCTTAATTTTTGAAAACCTAGCCTTCTGATGATGACCGAGGTAAACATATCACAGTAATATATTTTGAAGAACCTTTATTGGGATGTCTCCCAGAAGGCTATGGAGATTATCGGGCCTCCTCATTAATGAACTGAAGAAATATTTCCAGGCAGCTGCTTCCTTATTCATCAATAGGAGTCTTGCCCAATAGTTCTTCCAGTGCTTAAGGGTGGCCATTTAATTACCAAAACAAATTTCTGACGACCTATGAAAACCAGATCACAATTAACACAATTTTGATCAATCAAAGATTTTCAAGTCATACTACATAAACATTATGCATTATATTTAGAAAACCAGTTTTAGCCTCATTTTCACCAGCTAGCAGTTAAAGGTTCAGGTAAATTAGAATGAGATCTGAAATGTCTGATGAAGAAGAGGGTAGTACAGCTGTGAATGATATGCATAATCTTAAAAATAGGTTAAGGAAGGGTGGGTCTGAAGTGTGCAGCAAAGTAGTGATAGGGTGTTATGGTTTGTCTGAACATCCCCTCAAAGCCTTATGCAGTCATGAGGTAGGTTTCTAGAGTTTATGATTGATTTATGATATAATATTGGGATTATGGATGTGATTGCTGCACCTGCCCTGGGGAGGGTAGTTTGCATATAATGTAAGGGAGGGAAAGAGGCTGCTTGCTGCCACCCCTCCCTTTTAGCTCTTGTTGTTTTTGCAGTTTTCTGCCACCACAAATGGCTGCCCTGTGCCATGTGCCACTCTGCCTTGGAGCCAGACAAGTGTGGACTGAACCCTCCACAAACTCTGAGCTAAATAAACCTTTCCTTCCTTAATTCTGGGCATCATGTATTTTGTTGCAGCAAAGACAGAAAAGTAGCCAATACATGGGACAAGAGAGACTCCATTATCTGTTTTTAACTCCATATTTATAGAAGTCACAGGGCCCAGGAAATAGCTCAGCGGCACAAGAGACTGTCTGGCAAGTGCATTGTCCTGAGTTCAATTTCCAGTACCAAAAATAACCATATATATTTAAGTCATTTAAAGATCATGTAAGCTGTAGTTGACCCCTACTTTTTATCCCAGTCCCATTAGTTAGTTATTGACTCATTTAGAGCAGTCATAAAGTGGGAGCAGAATAAACAGGACAGACTGGGAGTTTAACTGCAATGGTCATTTGAAATTCAGTTGTCCAACCTGCTGGGAAAAGTAAATTCTGGGATAAACTTTGTGCATTCTTGTAAGATTCACAAAATGAGGTAGTGGTTACTATGGAAACTGAAAATGTACTTAAATTGAAGGGGAGATGCAGATTGGCATGGACATCTTCTGTGGGTCCTGCTTAGAGACTGTTCATCAGCCAGCTTAATAAAGCTTTGTTCATTCCTGCCTTTTTGGTTTTCTTGTAAGTGACTTTCTCAATAAACTTGCTTGCCATAACAGTAGAATTTCAAGCCTTTGGGTGAGAAACACTGCATAACCAGAATCACTGAAAATACTCACAGGAGTGTGTGGTGTCATCTCTAAAACAAACAAAATAGCAATTACTTCTCATCACTGTGCAGAAAGATTAAGGGTTAAAATGATGTGCTGAAAATCTGGAATCCACTTGGCTGCTTTTCCTGTGAAGAGCTCTCTGTGAAAAAAGAATGTGCATTAGAAATGGGATTTAACTGGGTTATTCTAGGAAAAATGCAAGGGTATTTAAGAAAGAATTGAGGAAGAGGATTATTAGGAAAATGATTGTCAACTTGTACAATGAAGTCTGCAAAAGCCACCTGCCAGTATATAGCTTGTGGTAATAATATAGCTTTTTGAGTGAAATCTATAGATAAAAATATTATAGAGGAATAAGAGGATATTGAATAGTACCACAATGCACTTGTCACTGGTGCAGCATCAACTCTACTATCTGTAGCCCCTGAGAGGCCTCCATGTTCAAAATGGATGGATAGTAAATCTGAGTGTCACCCTGCAGGGTTTCCAAAGATGTTTGAATTGATAAGTGGCTATGCCTAGTTTGGGGTAGATCCATTTAATATCTCCTAACAACTTTTACAGATCTTTCAAAGTCAACAGCAGATCTTGTCTCACACTTGTTCTAAGTTTCTAAATAATAATAAGGGCTGGAAATCTTATCAAGAGCTTTATTTTATCAGAATCTCCTCATCTTGGGCTATACAAAGGCCAAAAGCCTTTAAACTCCTTTTCACCAAGACAAGCAAGTCATATAACAGACTTAGAATTAGTTGCTAATAAAAGATCATCCATGTGATGGATGACATTTGCTTGAGGGAATTGTTCTCTGGCACTTTGCAAGGCTTGTTCTACAAAATATTAACACAAGACCAGACTATTTTTCCCCCCTTGTGGAAGACATATCCACTGATATTATTTCATAGGTTCCTTAAAGTTTACACTAGATACAGAAAATGCAAACTTTTGATGGTCTGGTCAAAAGGGTGTAAAGGAATTGTATAAAAGCAATCCTTGAGATGGATGAGAATCAGTCAGGAAGAGGCTGAAGCCCTAGCTGAAAAGGCCCATTATCTGCAAACAAGCATTAAATGCTCTCAAATCCTTTAACACTCTCTATTTACCAGATTTTTTAGGAATAACAAACACAAGAGGCTGAAGCCCTAGCTGAAAAGGCCCATTATCTGCAAACAAGCATTAAATGCTCTCAAATCCTTTAACACTCTCTATTTACCAGATTTTTTAGGAATAACAAACACAAATGTGTTCCAAAGACTAACTCATGGCTCCAAGTGATCCGGTTGAACTTGTTCTTGTAACTCAATGTACAAACTTCTCCTTTTTGAAGTTCATTAACCCACCCAAGCAGGAGTTACAGTGTTCCATTGTAAGGGTAAAGCTGTGTTGGGAGGAGAAACATCAGTGGCCCTAAAAGGGGGTTTTCATACCTGACTCCAGGGTGGTCTAACTTAATTATAACATCTGAGAGCTGGGGGTTTCCTTGGTTATTTTTTCCCAGTCCTTTTCCTTGTATGTATCCCATCTTATTCATAACCTTTGGAGCAATAGAGGAGGATTTGATAGTCAATTTCATTTTTCATACTTTTAATAAATCTCTTTCTCATAAGTTTACTGAGATAGAGGCTACACAGGGAGGAAATAAACCAGTTTGACTACCAGGCCCATGATATGTTAAGAAAGACCCATTGTATTGTTTCGTTGTTCTTATTTTGTTTTATTTATTCTTTTTCTCTCTTTAAAATACAATTTAAAAAATACACAACACAGCAAAAGAAAAACTTGTCCTGCCAATGATGCAGAAGCTGGATTAGCAGGCCAGGGAATTGGACCACTGATTATATGAGATGATGAAAACATTAGCACCTGTGTTTAATAGGCCTTGAAAGAGCTTTCCATTTTTTAATGGAATATGGGTGGTTCTTCTGCCATCTTTTGTATAAAATAAATTTCTTTTTGGGAAGTTTCTCCCATTCTTCATGCTAATTGAGGGCTCTGTCTAAGATAAACATCATTAGATGGGGGTACTGGTAATAATATCAATTGAGCAATATATTCTCTGAGTTCAATTATCCAATATCCATTGTCTGTACAGAGATTTAAATTTCATAAACTTTATCAATAATACTAGGTATAACAATAAGACCTTTTACACTTAAAGAGGCTTTCCACATAATAAATCCAATTCTATTTTTAGGTGGAGGGACCTAAATCCCAGTGGGAATGTCTCATTACACCCAATGAGATTTATCTTTTGGGCGCTGGTAGATCTAATCCTGTGCTCCCCAAAGTTCTTTGAGTGAGGGAGGCAATGTTCCTCTGAGAATCTAAGCCTGTTGCTGGGTCTAGACTGGATAAATCTGACTGAGGTTTTGACTGGAAATCTGATTGGAGGCTTGATTCCCCATTGGAGTCACCCCTAGTTTTTGTGGGCTCCAGGGTTGAGCCCCCTTCCCACTTCCTGAGAGAAAAGTTCCATCTCTGGGATATTTAGAATGACAATGTCTAGCCCAGTGATTACCGTTTTCACATCATTGACAAAGAACCAGTTCAACTTCACTACTTTCCAGACTAGAGTTAGTGGAAGTATTAGCTTGGCTTGAGAATATACATTGTTGGCAAAGATGTCTCATTTTACCACAACTAAAACATGTAACATTTTTAGCATTTTTTTTTATCTTGTTTTGTAAAAGCCAGTATAGCTTGTGCTAACACAGTCCCACTATGAGCTTCCTAACGGATATCCTGACAAGACTTAATGTAACTGTTTATATCTTTAGAAGCTTGTAGAATAGCCAAAGCCTGTTTATTGTCATAGTTGGCATTGTCATAAACAAGTATATCAGCTGCTTGAGCATGAGGAATTTGTTTGTATATGGCTTCATGTAGCTGGGCACAAACTGTATGTAAGGTTCTCTCAGCCCATGTAAGATATTAAGAAAAGACTGAACAGGAGCCCCATCCTTAGGCACAGTACACCAAGCTCTTTTCATTATATATATCCTATTTGTTCAAAAGTCTCATTGGTATACCGCAACTGTGGGGTTCCATCTGCAAATTGTCACCTTCCCAATGACATTCCTACAGTTGTGTTATCATCATCTGTCTGTTTCTGTAAACCTTATCCTTAGCTTGCTCTTGGAATTGAACATTAAAATGTAAGTATTGACTAGGAGACAGACAGGAGTGGGCAAGATGTTTCACATCATTAGGCGTGAGGTGATGAGTCTCCACATTAGAATCTAAAATACCCAAGGGAAATGGCCCTTAACCTCCATTATTCATTACAATTCTTTTAACAATTTGAAGTAAAAAATTTGATGTGCTGCCAGCAGCTTATTCTGACTATCTGGGTCAGGTTATAGGTCACTGGAAAGCAGCAAGGCCCAAGAATTTCTCCCTGCTTGGCTTCGTCTTGGACTGCCAAGACATGCAAGGCAGTTCTGACCTATATGGCCAGAAGGTGCTGGACCTGGCATTTCCCCATCTACTCTATCTACCATTATTTCTTCCCTGATTTTACAGGGAATGTCTGGAGATTTTACCTTCCCATGTATCAGCCTTTCTTCCTGTTGTAATTTTCTGCTCTTTTTCCATCTGATTTTCATTTTCTGTTTTCTCCCTCCCTGATTCACTGTAGCACTGATGCTTTAAACAGTGCATGGTTTAAGGTGCTAAAACAGACCTTACTAATACCCAACAGGGTAATGTTTTTGATGACATTTTCTCACCCCTGCCATGAGCTCTTTTTAAATTTTCCCTGATCCTTTTCCAATCTTCTAAATCTAAGGTTCCTGCCTGCAGACACCAAGGACAGAATGTAATCATTATAGTCCCCAACAGTTGGGTTTCTTATATAAAAAAAAAAAAAACACTTTAGGACTCTTTCTAAATTATGTAATTTATGATAGAAGTATAGTGTATCAGTCACTAACAAAATGTGGTCAGTTAAAAATTTACCAATACGTGAAAAAATTATCAGTGAATTCTTTTCTGTAAAAGCAAGACATCTGTCTTTGTACTTAACCATGTTCCTAAAAGTTAATAAATGTAAATACCTATATATATATGTATATATATATTACTAATATGCAAATACCAACATATGTGTATATATATATATACATATATGTATAATTATATGGTATTTGAATATTTGAAAGAGCTATCATGTGTTGTATATAAGTATATGTGTGTAATAAATCTGCTCTGCTGAAAAGAGGAGAGGAGAAGCATATGATAATTTGTTTACTTCTAAAACAACTCTTGTTAAATTATTTAATTGTTGATTTCTACCTTCAAGATTCTATGATCAAAAGACATCTTTATAAAATACTGTTCCATAAGAATTTTTCATCTTCAAAGATGATGCTACACTGGAGTTTGGAACACCAGGACATTTTTCTACCTGGAGATAACAAAACAGGAAAAAATACAGCCGTGATCAAAAAGAACATTAAAATTGTTTGAAAATTGATTTTAAAGTGTTCAGAAAATATTCAGAAATCTATTTTCCTAGCCACAGGATCATTTTACTTTACCTCCTTCAGAGAACAATTTCAAGTTCTTTTATGAAATTTTTCTAAACATAAAAAACCAAATTTTTGAATACAGCTTCCATTTCCAAGCAAGCTGGACTATCATAATGTTTTATGGACAAATATTATGGTTGGGTATTTGTTATTTTCATCTTAATTTTGTTCATCTTGGTGTATATGAAAAATCTAAATTTTAAAAACTGATGAAAAAATTTAAAGAAGAGACAATTTAAAATATGCTACAAATTACAGCATCAGGTCTTAAGAGATTAGATTATCTGGTCAGTAATATTATTTCAGAAACTATTCGTTTCTGTTTAGTGAAATATTGTTAAATGTGTTCTTTTAAGGGTTCCTGTTTAACACATATTAGTAAGTGAGTAGACAGTATTTAAAGATTTATGATGTATATACCTTCTATAATTTCCAAACAGTGTCATTAATCATATTTAAAGACAGATATTTTTTAAAGTCTACACACCTTGCATTATTTTGGAGTATTTCTTGTAGCTTTCATCCTGGGACATATATTACTTTTGTTATATTTGATATATACATAGAGATTTTCTTTCCTTTTTTCTGTATCCCACACTAGCCTGATATATACTGCTAATCCTATGCATCATTTAATATTACTAAATTGACAAACTAATACATGAGAATGATTTTGGTGCTGAAAAGAAAAACAACAAATGTTTAATCTGTTGGAGTGATACTTTTAAGCAGGCAAGAGAGAATGGCATCCAGGGAGGAACTGGCCTTAGATAAGAACATGAAAATTTCATTTACATGACAGGAGTAAAGGCAGGCTGAGTACACACAAACATTGCTCAATAGTTTAATTGTAGTGGAGAAAAAAAAAAAGAAAAAAATTGCTTCAACTTTCTTAGTGAAATAGGAAATAAGAGCATCTGTTGAGAGAATGAGATTGTAATGTTAACAGTTTGAGGAGAAAGAAAAGAAATTTGAAAGAAAACTTCAAAGAAATTTGAAAATTGAGGTACTGTTTTGTTATGTCTGTGTCTCAATGTCCCCTGAGGCCCCATGAAGTCACAGGTGGGGCTTTCCAGAGTTTGTTGTATGTAAATCGGGTGATACTGGGATTAAGGGCAGTGATACTAAACTACTCCACTGCTTGGAATTAACACAGTTCTGGGTGTGGATAATGGTAGCCCTGTACTGGGTGTGGGTGGCAACGATCAGTAAGTACAGAATCTGAAGGAAATATAAAGGGAGAAAGGGAAGCCAAGCTTGCTACTGCTTGCTGCCTCCTGCCTACTCAGCCATGGAGAATTCCTTCTCTGTGATGCTTCTGCCTTGGAACCAACCAACTATGGCCTGAAACCTCTACAAGCTGTGCAAAAATAACAGAGGGTTTGGTCTCCAGATCATATGATAAGAGCATATTATAAAGCATATATAATGATATTTGTTTTAATTTGTAATTTCCTAGCAGCTATGGCTTTGAATGCTTATTGTCCATCCTCATATCTACAGAAGGTGTCTAAATTTTTTACCATTTTTGAATTGGGTTGTTTATTTTCTTCTTGTTGATTTTTTAAGAGCCCTTCATATATTTTGGGAAACTGTCCCTTATGAATTGAGCCTTTTGAAACAATTTCCCCCTAGTCTATAGTTATCATTCAATTTTTTAGTGTCTTTTGTATAGGAAAAAATACTTAATTATATTGAAGTCCAGTGTGTCATAGTTTTCCTTCACAGATCATGTTTCTGAGACAATGTTAAATCTACATACCAAGTTGAAGAGAATTGATGTGCTGAAAATACTAAAATTTTCATATATATAGAATGTTTTTCACATGTATATAGTATTTCTCATATTTTATATCTTTAACTTTTTCATTAGGTTTTTCTAATTTTCCTCCATATACTTCTTGCAAGTACTTTTTGGGGGTACTAACATAAAGGCTGTTGTGCTTTTAATTTGAAATTCTAATTATTTAATGAAGGTACATGAGAAACCATTTGATTTACATCCTTTTGTCCTGAGACCATGTCATGGTTTCTGATTCCCAGAGCTTTGGTTTGTTGTGTTTTTTATTCTTTGTGATTTTTATGCAGACAGTCATGTCACTGATAAATTTAGTCAATTACATTTCTCCCTATCCAGTGTGTGTGCCTTTCATGGCTTTAAATTGCATTACTCAAGACTTCCAATACAATGTTGAATAAGAGTAGTAATAGTATCCAAAATATTTTAAAATATTATTATTAAGGTTCTGCATTTTGTTATTTATGACAAAAAATTTCTTCACATTTTAATATCCTTAAAAATCTAGATGTGCCTTATCATAGATGAATTTCTAAATAATATTTAATGATATTTTAATTACTTTTTTACTGCTATCATTTTAGTCATTTGTAAAAATAGTGTGTTAAAATTAGTGCTTGATCTGTTATAGTTAAGTTGGGTAAAATAGTAATGTAATGTATTTTAAGTCCATATCTCCTGGGTTTTTTTTCTTTGTTTTTATTCTCTTTGGTTGTCAGTTTTTTACATTAATGTTTGTGGTACAAAATGATTATATTCAATGTGAAGAGTTGGTACATGTAGATAACACATCTTAATTCTTTGAATGTCCGTATTTCCCTTTCCTCTCTTTTCATTCCTGGCTGCATTGCCCCAACTCTTTTTTTTCTGTTATCTACCATTTATTTAGCTTTTTATTTACATTTTGATTCAAATATACAATAAATCACGTGATATTTAAGCTGTTTGTCTGATTTGTTTTACTTACCACTATGGTCTCAAGGTGCATCCACTTTCCTACAAATGATTCAAGTATATCCCTCTTGATGCAGAGTAACACTACATTCTTTAGCAAGTCATCAGGTAATGGACATATGGGACACTTCCAAGATTTAGCTATTGTAAATTTTGTTGCTGTAAACTTGGATACGAATGTATCACTGCAATAGAATATCTTTAACTCCTTTGAAAAAATACTTAGCAGGAGAATAGCTGAGTCAATTGAAATTTCTTGGGTTTTTTTGGTGAGGATTCTCTATACTGATTTTCGTAATGGTTGAACTAGTTTGCATTCCCCCCACCAATGAAGAAGTGTTCCATTTACCTCACACTCTTGCCAGAGTTGATTGCTATCTGGTTTCATGATGACAGTTGTTCTATCTGGAGTAAGAATCTCAATGTTATTTTAATTTGCATTTCTCTAATGGGCAGAGATTTTCAACATTTTTTCATGTATTTATTGGCCAATTCTACTTTTTTCAGTTGTCCAATTTTTTGTTTGGTATTTTATTTTGGACACCCTAATTTTTGTGGGATCTTTACACTTTCTAGAGAGTAGACCTTTATCTAGGGAATCATTGTTTTTCTAATGGTCAGATACTACTCTTGATCTTAGCTGAAAGGCCAAGAAGTGATTTCTTATGGTTCAGTTGCACAGAATATTGTTTTCTATCATCTGATCTCTAAGCTATGTATTTCTTTTCCATTGAATGTGTTTCTTGTATGCTGTATACCTTTGGGTTTTTTTTTTTTTTCCTATCTTCTGCCAATCTGTGCTTTTTGATCAGAGAATTGAGCCCATTTCCATTGAGAAGTTTTATTGAAAGGTATTGACTTTTCCTATCATTCGTTATTTTCCTGTTGCTGATTATGTCTTTACTTCCTTTTTCCTTAACTGCTCACCTATTAGATTTTTTGGCATTGTTGACTTCATTTTCTCTTCTCAAATATCCTTGAGAGTCTTTTGTAGTGCTAGTTTGGGGTCATGATTTTCTTGACATGATCTTTGTCATAAAAATACCTTATTTCTCCACGTACTTTGAAGGAAAGCTTTGTAAGATATATAAATCTAGTTGGAAATTATTTTTTAAAGCTTGATGTACTTCCCTCTGTGCTTTCCTTGCCTTTAAGTTTTGCATTAAATAATTTCCTGCTTTTCTAATGAATTTACTTTTAGAAAACATGAATTCATTAGATTTGCTGCTTTTCTCAGACAGGTTTTAAGATTCTGCCCCTATGTTAAATTTTGATATTTTGACTATAATACTATATAGAGAGGTTGTCTTTTGGAATTGCCTACTTTGAATGCTGTATGTCTCAATTATCTGTTGTTTAATGTTTGGAAAGTGTTTTGCTATTATTTCTGTAAAAAGTTACTTGTATCCATTGCTCTGTCTTCTGATTTTTCACTTATTCCAATTAATCTTACATTTGTCTAATCATAGTAGCCAAAGGACTGAGGAGAGCAAACTTACCAACACATGGCCATTCTATTGAAACATAAAAATATTAAAATTCCCTTGAATTACTGTGTTCACAGCAAGGATAACATGGGAGTATTGTATTACCCTTAATCTTACCATTAAAATTTCTATACAGGAAAATTAGTCCAATCAAAAAAACCAAAAATTTAGTTAGGTTAACAACAGTAGACATGAAACCTATAAATTGCCCACCCAATTCACAAACAGCTTATAAAATGAAATCCATTTAAAGGGGACTATCAAGAAATAACAGACAAGATTGAGTAATTATTAAAGGAAGGCATAATTAGAAGGAACAAAAGCCGTAGGTATAATAGCCCAGGCTGGCAGATATAAAAGGTCAATGGGACCTACAGGCTTACTCTACATTTTATAGCACTGGATAACAAATCACTCACAGTAGATGGAACACTACCTGATATGGAGAAGGTTATCAATATAATAACTAGCCACACTGGACAATATTTTGCCACCGTAACTTTAAAGGATGCATTATTTGAGATACTTATAGATGAGGAATCTCAGGAATTATCCACATTTTCATAGCAAGGAAAACAATAATGCTTCAATACCTAAGAAGTATAAGAACAGCCCAGTCATAGCACAATCTATTCTCAGTGAGATGTTAGGAAAAATTACTCTGGAGAGTCAGATGTTACATTATATAGATTATATCTTATTAATTAACTTAGACATTTTTAAAAAGGACCTAGATACACTGGTAATATATCTGAAATCTAGAGGACTATCATAAACCCAGATAAGATTCAAGGACTAAACCACAATGTAAAATTCCTGGGAATAAGATGGTCAAAGGAAGGGTGAGTGATAATAAATCCAGTCATAGAAAAAAAACATAACCACACTTAAAAATAGAAAAGATACCCAGAGACTAATTGGCCTATTTGGATATTGGAAACAACACACACTATATTTACAACTAATATTGCAACCTCTTTATGGAGTGATTAGACAGGGACAGGACTTTTCTTGGGGTGACGAACAATCAAGAACCCTACAAACCCTTAAAAAACATGTGGGTTCATATAAAAATTACCATAGAGTACACACTGCCAAATGTATAGCTGAGATAATATTTACTCATGGATATGGGTCCTGATCACTTTGGGCTATTAAAGATGAAAAGTCATTGCTCATGGATTTCTGGATCAAACAATTTCCATACTCTAAAAATAAATACTCTTTTTTGAGAGGATCATTCAGACCCTGTATGAGGCACTTAAACAAGTGACCCTGTTATTACCAGATGACCAAAGCTGAATGTGAGGTCACATTTGCTCCTATTGCCATGGTTAACGTCCACCTCCCCAAGAGCTTAAAGTCATCTAAATGACCACAAAGTCCACCTGTGGAAAAGGTATATTAATGAGTGGGATGCCCAGCTCCAGGACAAGCTCTCAAGACTCACAGAAGTCACTCATGCTCTAAAAGGACAGCCCCGAAAAACCCTTCAATCAGATCACTGCCAAACCCAATCAAGTTCATAGGATCCCTGCTTGGACCCCAGGTGCCACATGTGTGGTTCATAAATGAGTCAGGACGAAACAAAATGCCAAAGTACACTGGAAAGCAGGAGCACTCCACCTAATGGACTAAAAAACTTTAATAAAAGAGGGTCAAGTCTCCTCAGTCCAAATGGCAATGCCAATATGGTCAGCAGTTGAATAATCACTGCTTGAAAGTCAGGAGGTGATCCACCTTTATACTGATTCGAGAGCTGTGTATAATGGTCTTATGATCTGGTCATCAGTCCAGAAAACTAATAACTTTGAGATTAATGGAAAGCTGCCTTGACCCAGGAACATTTGGCCAAAGTTTCATGAGGCTGGGATACACGTTAGTGCACATCAGAGAGATAAATCAGAGATACCTCAGGATAACAAAGCAGTAGACAAATAGATACAAATTGCCACATCAAAGCTGAAAAGGGGTTGGGTAATAACTCAATCAAGGGCAAAAAGCTCATAAGCAAGGCAAACTGGCACCTAGCACAACCACAGATTAATAGGAAGACAATGTTAAAGTACCCACAGATTGACAGGGAGACAATTATTGCAGCTGCATGTTACATTAGGGCACAGAGGGAATCACTACTTTTGGGTGGGGAAGGCCTAGAAATCTGAACATTACCTGGAAAGACATCTCAGAAGCAGTCAGGAGATGTCAACAATGTGGATAAAATATCTCTATTAGGAGACCACCCACCTTCCATTATGAACCAGACATTCCAAACTTTATCTTACAAATTGACGTCATAGCTGCCTTCACTGACAAATTTTCCCCAAAACAAGCATGCATGATGATGGATACCCACAGAAGGATTGCTCTAGCCCAAACTCTAAACATCTGATGGGAAGGCCACTAGATAGGCCAATTACAAATGGCTGTTAGCATTTGGTGCACCAAGAATCATACAGTCTGACCAAGCCACTCATTTTACAACAAAATGATCTGAAAATGGGACCACGCTATGGATATGATGTGGAATTTTCATCTTACTTATAACCCATTCAATGGGTTGTTTAAACAAGAAATTAGGATGAAACATGCAACTCTTTTTAAGAAAACCTGCATGTAGCACGTTTTTACCTAAACTCCAGGATGATTCCCACTTTTGTGCAGTCTTACTCTCATATTTTTACCATCTTGACGCCAGAGACATCATACACTTTGTGTCTACACACATCGATAACAGCAGGGAGAAACCAGTGGGAAATCAGATCAAGGTGAAATGTGGAGACAAACCTGTTCATTTTCCACAGGTGAGATAATTGCAAACTGAGAAGACAACACCTTCTGGATCACCTAGGGACCAGGACAACACATCAAAGAAAGACCTCACACCTCTAGTCACAATAGATGGACTTGTTCTCTGTGTGATGCTCTGTATTGCTTCACAAAACCTAAAATACATAAATCTTCCAGATATCTTGCTTGATTCCCCTCAGTGTCTTTTGATTCGCACCTCAAGTAATCAGGGGTTGGAATGATGTGAGCAGGACAGAAGCTACTTTCTGCTTCTCTCTGGTTCTAAACTGACTTCCTGAGTCTAACCTAGCTTGTGATAACCTTATGACTGGTGTGCCTGTGTGATAACTTGTTTGGTAATCATACAGAGTGGTTAGTGTAGGGCCTGTGTACCAAAAATCTTATCTTGTAAACCGTTTTAAGACAGGGTTTACATAAAGAAAAATACTCTTTTACCACCACGGGATTAGCACATGCTATTTATACACAGCTATAAGATTAGCACATGTCATTTTTATGAAACTGCCCATGTCATAAAAGATGAAGCCTCTGGCTGCTCTTTGACTTAGTCTTCGTTCCAGTCTTCTGGCTGCATGTTTGTGGACTCCGACCCAGGTATGACTCTTTATAGAGCTGCTGCTCAAGCTCTGCAACTATCTGTGACTGTCACCCTGCCCATCTGGAATGCTGGGTCTGGCTCCCCACATGTAGCAGTCTCTGGATCTCTGTGAGTTCCAGCACCCAGTCTGCAATCACTATGAGTTCTGGTGCTGGGCACTGGGCCACTCATAGTCTCATGGCACACTAGCCAGGTAGAGGAAAAGTCCTGCATCAGTGGTGTTGGATCCAGCTTCCAGCTCAGTCCCTGGCTGAGATCCCTTCTGTCTTGCCATGAGTGTGAAAAATGCTCAATAAACTGCATTTGAGAGATTTTTCAGCTCTTGGGATCTTTGTCTGCCAAAGGCAGTAACTCTATGGCTCCTCACAGCTCCAGGGTGGCCTGGCTTGGAGTGGGCTCCATGTCTGCTTATGACACTGCATGATCTAGCAGCTGTTGTTGAAACCATTTTTCATGTTCTCTTGTTGTTTTCAAGGCCTCATTCAGTAATTGGTCTTTAAAAGCATCCATATCTTCTAATATTCTGTCCTCACATTGGTCACTTTGGCTAAACATAATTTCAACATAATTTTCAATCTCCTGGATTTCTGTTTGGAACCTTTTTATGAACACTAGTTCTTTGCTAAACTGGTCATTCATGCTTTGGATGCTTCTGTTTAACTCAGCTAGCTTTTAATTAGTGTCTCTGGGAGCTCTGTGATTTTTTTTATAGCCTCCATTATCTGATTAGTTTTAATTCCTGTGAGCTGGGCAGCCAGCTTATTAATCCACTTTTTTTTTTTTTAATTCTCCTCTGTTATCCTTTAGAATAATTTAGCTTTTCTGGTTTTGCTTTCCTCTCTCAGTACTTTGGCTGACAGAGTCTGGTTTGGGTGAGTTAGGAGTTTGGGGAGGAATATTACTGCCTTGTTTTCTCATGTTTCCATTGTCTTTCTTGTTTAGGGTTTCATTGCTGTTTGTTTGCGTTATGATTAGGTATACAGTCACTTATAATTGAAAGACCTTATTGGTAGTGTGGTGAGGACTTTAGGTCATCTGGCTTTCTCTGATGCACTCAGAACATGAATAACTATAATCCTTCACCTCTATCTCAAGGTCTGATCACCTCTGTTAATATAGGAAAGGGCAAGCTGGGAATTAGTTGAGTACCCAGGTATCTGAAAATGAACCACTCTATTATTAATGTCCAAAGATCATCTGGGATTGGCATGCAGAGAAAACCTATCAAGAGCAACAATTATGGAACCCTGGAAATATGAAGAAAGTCAGCAAGATTGTCCAACACAGCTGGATATTTTCAGTTGTAAAAACCAATAATGTACTACCCTTAGCCTTAGAAAATAAATCTACAATTATAGTAAAAATCCAATATTGACATAGAGCAAACATCTACTAAATTTGATAACTATAACACCACTAATGATAAAAAAGAATGGAACAGTACTAACAGAGGGTTAAATTCCTAAAGATTAATAAGGCATGATAATTATACTATGGAAGACTAGGAGTACGGGAGTGGGAGACTGCAAAAAGAAAATTTTGAAAAATTTAATAATGAGAGCAGAAAAAATGAGACAAAATGTCCTATGGAATAGAAAGATATTCATAGAATTAGATAAAGGTATGAGAAAAAGTAAGAAATAATCTTAAATACATCTATGATAATATTTTGTGAAAGTATAAAAAAAGACACCTTAAATGTAGGTTAATTTCTAGTTAATAAGAAACAACTGGAAAACTAAGTCAGATTAGAAACTTCTTAAATCATAAAACATACAAATAATGAGATCTGCTTGTGTTTATAATGAGAAGTCATTTATTTGCTTATATCCATTATGGGGAATACAAAGAGAACCCCTCAAGTTTATGCTTCTATTGTATGACTATATTTTGTTTGAGGATACAATTTTCAATAATTTTTGCTCAAATATATGTATTGAGAAAAATTTTAATTCTAAAATACAGGATAAGACACATATAAAGATAAAACACTGAAATGACATTTCAATAGAATTTGAAATCCAATTTAGTATAGGTTCCATATTTTCCATCAAGAGAGACATTGAAAACCATAAGTAGTGGAGGAAGATGAACAGAGAGAACAGATGAAAAGACAAATTCCCTTAGTATTCTTCATTACAAAGAGAAAGGAAAATTAGGGGCCATTTTCCTCTTGGTTTAGATATAATTTACTGTTATTAAAGCAGCATATTTCTGTTCAGTTTCAGCTTTTCTGCAGAATATGAAATTAATGCTTCAGTTGGGAACTCTTCATTCAGGTAAGAATAGATATTTTATTGTAATGTTTGGCAAGATTCACTCTCAAAACACTGTACCTATCCTTAGAATTACTACAAATTGCCCTTTTGCATATTGGTCTACTGAGAGTGTAAGGTACAAAAATCCAATATTGAGATGCTATTGGGATTTACAAAAAAAGTGTATAGATGATACAATGAGACTGACATTAAGATGTGGTGGTGCAGGAATATAATCTGAGCAGCTGGAAAGCTGAGACAGAAGGATCACAAGTTAGAGTACTGTCTTAGCAACCTAATGAGAACTGTCTGAAAGTAAAGTAAATAAATAGATAAAACAACTGGGGCTGTTGCTCGTTGCAAAGGCCCTAAATTCAACCTCTAGTACCAAAATGAGAGACAGAAATAGGTAGATAGGTAGATAGAAAGATAGATAGATGATAGATAGAGCGATAAGTATCATATACAACAAAACATTGGGGAGATAACAAATTAGTCAGTTAATAAGCCTTGACACATACCCTGAGTTGTATATTACTCAAAACGATGAACAAGGTTGGCATATACTTTCTTCATGGAGGACCACACTAGTACAAACTGTTCCTCTGGAATCCATCAGTTTACCGTAATTTAAAGGAAGGTAGAAAATAGAGGTAGGTCAAGCGCACAGGTTGTGATCAGGAGATTTTAATGAGTTTTCTGGTTTCTAATCACAATTTGGATGGATCTATGATATCAGTATTACATTAATTAAACTATTACTAACTTCACAACTGCTTTTGCAGTCTGTTTTGTTTTAAATCCAGAGGAGCTGGACATTTTTGTGGTGGAGTGTTCTGTGTAATATCCAGTTATGAAAATGCTGAACAAATCTCCCCCCCACTTAATACTAATACTAGTTTTTATATTAGATATTCAGTTTCTACTCCATTTTTTTGTGAGATACAGATACTCTACCAAATTGAATGAAAAAGTGTTTTGATAAGAGGAAAACAATTCTTCTCTCCTCATACTTTGTCCTTAATGTGTGAAGTTAGGTAGATCTCTTTGGCAAGAAAACAGCGTGGGAGTTCAGATATTAAGTTCATATAGAGAAAATGAAGAAACTGGGTAAGTTCTGTCTCTTCCAGCCGAATTTCTCAGGATAATATAACATTCTAGGATTGCTTCACCTTAACTTTAGGTTACACAACCTCCTACAATATCTGGAACCACGCTGTATGCACTGATTCATGATTCCATTAACACAGAACAGCCACTGGGTAGTCAGGATATTGGAATATGTTCGATATGAAAAAAAATCCTGGTCCAAAAGTGACTTTGAAAATAGAAAAGAAAAATAAATAAATAAATAAAAATAAAAACAATTTTCTAAGAAAGATTTTAATCAGCCCATGGCCTGAATCTCCCTGTGTTTGAAATGTCTGCAAATGTCAAGCCTGCTAGGACATATTTGGGGAGCTGACCTTTACACATTAAGATGACACTAATAAAGGAAGAGACGCAGAGGTGAATGATTCAGCAAAGAGAGTGATGGGATCAATGTAAAACCTTTGTGCTCTCATCAAACTTCTTTTATTAATTATTCCTTACCTGACAGGCAGTGGTATTTGTCAAGATGCGAGTAGAAGCTTTCCAGAGAGAAGAGAATCATTTTATGATGGCTTTTATGCTTATCTAAAATCGCAGTGCTTCCTTTTTTATGGATCTTTTTCATTAATTTTGTTACTTTTCTTTTTGATGTTGTAAGGATCAATCCCAAGGCCTCATACGTGCTCAGCAAGAGTTGGGTGACTGAGCTAAATTCCAGGCCCCTTATTTTAATATTTTAAAATATTGCATTGATATATCAATTATCAGGTTCACTGAGATTTTATTTCCTTAAATTGTGTCTATAGCAAGTGCTTTACTCCCTCCACCATATTTTTTTAAGAAAATTGGTATACTTTTGACATACATGATGATATCATTCATCACAGAGATTTTGTACCTGTGCATAATATATTTTAATTCTTTTCCCCCATTTCCGTCCCTTCTCTTCAACCCTTCTTCCAGTTTCCATTTAAAAAAATTGTTTCTGTTGTTTTCCATCCTTCCATTTTTCAAATTTTATTTATCCCTATTCCCTCCCTTCCCCTCCAACCTCCCCTCCCCTGTTTCCTTTCCCACTTAAACATTTTCTGTCCCACTTCCCAATATCAATCCCCCATTTTGGTACTTATTTACCCTTTGGGTTTCTCACATGAGAAAAATAATGCAATATTTTAGCATGTGTGCCTATGGGGAATGCAGGCAAGACAAGGAATATCACAATCCCCAACTTGAAATTAAACTGCAAAGCTAACATGACAAAAACAGTATGGTACTGGAAAACCAACAAAAAAAATAAACAAACAGACGTTCACTGTATCCTAACCCTGTTTTTCCTCACCTGCATTGATTATTTTAGAATTGCTTGGAGGCAAGCATCAAGATTTAAAAAAAGAAAAGTTGAAAGGGAAACGGGACTTTGATAATTTTGTTGAGCAACAAAATTTGATAGATACTTCTGAGTATGGGTAACTTTGTGATGGACTTTACTATTACTTATATCTGCAAATTTTAAACACACCTGTGCTTCATTTACCATGCAAACCATTCCGCTGCAGCTATTTGGATCACTACTTATTTGATTTAGGCAGCTCTAGGAAAGAGAGGTGCTACTCTAGGTTACCAAATACACTGGCAAACACAACCTCTACGACAATGTAGCCCTCTCACTAAATGAGTAACCACTAGTTCTTTGAAGGTTCAAAGGGAAACTACTGTTCAGTTGTCAAGATTTGATGTGCTATAAGTCACACCATGTTCTTAATGATATCATGACAGAGATGCACCGAATTAGTTCCTGTTTTAGAGGGGCACATGAGATAGTGGCAAAAAATCCCTTAAATTCAGAGGGTTAAATATAAAGAAAGGTTAACACTATTGTGATCTATAAGGAATATGAAGGGAATCAAAAAAGAGAAAATTATAAAAAATCATTAATTTTATTAAATCATTTTAAAATGATTAATTTTATTAAACTTTAAGGAAAAAATTTTTAAAAAGAGATTTTCTACATGGGTTAAAAATTATATTGTGTTCATGACTGGTGAGGTAATTTATTCAAATGTTAAATTAGAAGAAGTATGACCCAAACTGTTATTCATAGTTCATTCAATCATATATTCAGTTTAAAAGCTATTGAGTAGCAATGACTAGCAAAGCCTTAGCATTGCTATAGGGAACTGAAAGATAAATCCACAAAAAATAATCCAGATACAGTATAAGAGAAATATAAACATAATTCATGGTAGGTGTAATACATTTGTAAACTAAGAGTAATTTATGTGATGTGATATTTGGAGGAATGAAACAGCACAGTCAACACTGATAAAATTGCAGAATGTGCCTTGGAGATCAGGGGAAGATTGAACTGATCATTGGAGAGTGGTTAAGATGTTTCTAGGTAGACATAAAACTTTCAGAAGTGGTTTCATTAACTCACATATATATATGAAGTAGAGACCTTTATTCCCCCAAAATACCATTGTATCAAATTCTTTAACAGTAGATTTTAGACATTACTAGATTGTAAAAATCTTTTTCTGTGGGTTTTATTTTTTTTCCTTGAAAAAAAACTCAAAATTTTCAAATCAATGAAACATGTTGGCTTTGTTTATATTTGTCCAAATGTGCATGGGCTGGAATACATAGGATAATGGAAGTTGGTATTCATTCAGCTAATGAAGGCTTTAAATTTTGTTCTATTTGTCTTTGGAAAGAAAGATTATTCTGAAAAAAGCTAATGACAACTTTTGTAATTTACGTTAAAATGATACATTTTGTATTTTGATTTTAGTTGACCAAAGAGACATTGACCAAAGAGTACATGTCACAGAAATGAAATCATACATTCATACAGATTCTCTCCATCTGAGCTCTCCAAAAAACTAGCCTCAAATTTAATCTTACTTATATAAAACTAAGGCCTATCTTTAGCTCATTTGAAGAGTAGACTCTCTTCCAGAGCAGTGCAATTATGCTTCTGTAAGTGATAGCAAATACCAGTGATAGCAAATATTTTAGAGATCAAGTGTGCAGACTGTAACCCAAAACCCACTTATTTATGGCAAAGTGCCAACATTGCAATTAATCCTAAATGCTGAGGTTTCAGTTTAGGAAATATAACTCATGTATTAACATCTTTTGTTGTAAAAGAAAAACAATATGCATGCCATAGGTTCACCACCATTGGAGTAGACTGTTGTGTTGATTAACCTTTCCTCACTGTAAGAAAATACCTGAGATAATTTTTAGATGTATTTTTTTTTCATTTTTGGAGATTTTATCCATACCTATTTGGCCCTGTTGCTTTGGGACCAATGCAAGGTGGAACGTCATGGCAGAAGTATGTGGCACAGCAAGGTGGTGGAAGAGTCAGGAGGCACAAAGCCACAGGAGGATATCGGCATCCCAGTCCCTTCTGAGATCACACATGCAGTGAACTCAAACTTCTAACTGGGCTCCATCTATTTTGGTTTCCAGTACCTCCCAATAGTAAAAACCTGGAGACCAAGTATTTATTTATTTATTTATTTATTGTTTTGTTTTGTTTTGGTTTTTCTCCGGTACCGGGAACCGAACTCACGACCTTGCGCTTGCCAGGCAGGCGCTTTTGCCACTGAGCTAAATCCCCAGCCCCGAGACCAAGTATTTAAAAAGCAGGCCTTTGGGAAGCATTGTACAACCAAATTTTAGCAATAGTGTAGGACAATGCAAAACTTGACATCTAGTTTAGCAGTCAAATTAGGAAGACTAATTAATACCATGTCACAGTATCAGGAAAACAGTTTGTATGTGAACTTCTTTATATCCTCAGTGATGAGTAAAATACATGATACAAAACCTGAGTACAAATTTAAATTTTAGATTTGCCAACAACTCCGTGTTTTCTATTTTCTCTACTCTCTTCATTGATATTCAAGTCTTCCACTTGAAGCAACAGCAAAAAATAAATGATAGTTCACATAGCAGCAAGGCAAAATAGTAGGGATCTGAGGTCATTTAGTGGCTTATTTTGTCTGTGGAAAGTAAACAGGTATTTCTTCTGACAGATTATCTGACCCCGTAGAAAATGAGGACTGTGTGGCTGATACCCAAGTAAGTTTTCCAGATATCAATCACTGACCTGGTTGAAAACATGCTTATCAGTATTCAGCAGTTTCACCTTACGATGAAAGCTGGGAAGAAACCTCCATCAATGTAGAAGTAATAGAAGGAAAGTTATCAGACACCAAAGGCTTCTATCCTTTACACATATTCAACTTTCATTGACTTCAATCAACTTCAACCTCTCAGCAGGAAGAATTTTGCTGCAGGATAAAAATATGAATTTCATTAATGGTATTATAAAGGGATCAAGGCTTATATAATGAGTTTAATATTTTCAACATAGGAGGAATTACTGATCACAGGAGAGTCTAAAAAATGCTATTGCAAATGTTGATGAGGGTATAGAAGAAAAAGGACCATTTTACATTGTTAGTGGGAATGTATACTAGTGAAGTCATTATTGAAATCAACAGGGAGAATCCTCAAAAAACTAAAAATACAACTAACGTTTATACCACGCCTCAGTATAATCTCAAAAGAAATGGTCAGCATGTATGAATACCCATGTTTATTGCAGCACAATTCACAATAGCTAAACTATGAAAGTAGCCTATGTGCCCATCGACACATGAAGGAATAAGTAAAATGTTTATACATATATATAAATATATATTTATTTATTCAACCAAAAAGAAAAATAAAATCATGTCATTTATATGCAAGAAAATAGATGGAACTGGAGATTGACAGTTAAGCAAAATAAACTCAGAAATTCAAATATTGAATGTTATCTCACATCTGTGGAATCTGAAAAAATATAGACAAAAGAGGACAGAAAGAAGACATAGATCATTACAGAAGAGGAAGGAGATGCAGGGGAGGGAGAAAAATGTAACGGAGGGAACTGAGGGGTGAAAATGATTAAAGTATGTTGTATATGAATGAATATACCAAACTTAACTCATTATTCTATAAAATCAGTATGCACTAATTTTAAAGCTACTATTGGCTTACAAAATATGTTTTGTGAAGATGGGAAGTTTTAAATTAAATGAAAACAGATGATAAATGGTAGATAATAGATAGATGATAGATAATGATAGAAGGATAAAACAGATAAATGTTAGACAGATGATAGATAGATATAGATAGATGATAGATAGATGATAGTAGATAGATAGATAGATAGATAGATAGATAGATAGATAGATAGATAGATAGGTAGATAGATAGATAGATAGATAGATAAAGTAGGTAGGTAGAAAGATGAAGCATATCTTTGGAATATTTTCTAAATGGTTCCCAGTGTAGCTCCCCATCTCATAAAGCAAATAGATTCACCTAATAGATAATATTAAATTTTTTAAATGTATTCATTTTTGAGAATTTAATAGAACATTGAAGGAGGGAGGGTAGACAAGCCTTGAGTCTTTGTAAGTTGTTCCGATATTCAGATCATAACTCGAATATGGATAGATATATATAATTTTAAAAACTGAGTGGAAACACTTAAGTTTACCTAAGAAGAGTATAAAGTTTAGCTGTTACACTGGAGATTTTTAACAGATCAAGTTTCTCTAATTAAGAATAAAATGAAAGATAAAAATGCCAGTTTTTGCTAAATTTTATCTTCTATATATAAACGTGTGAGAAGGATATTTTTCTATTTCCTCAGCCAGTTTTTCAACACGGGCTTCCATCATATCCAGTGACCACTTTCTGATTGTTAAAGGCCACTCAACAACAGTGTGCAAGCAGTCAGTATGATTTAGTGCAGATACAAAATGTCGAGGTACATATCTTCAAGTCAGGGTACCTCAACACTCCAAAAACCTGACCTAGTCTTCATTTCAGAGGCTAGGAATTTTTTATTTTGTTACTGGGTTTGGAACTGAAGACCTTGGGCTTGCCATGCAGGTGCTGTGCCACTGGGCTATATCCCTGGCCCAGGATTTTTTTGAAAGTGGAATATGAAATTGATTCTGTGGCTTTTAAACTAGTTACTTGGAATACTTATCCGCATAATAGTCTGTGTTTTTCTTTAGGACCAGCTGGTATCTTTTCATAAAACCAACCTCCTACAACAGTGATAGGAACCTTCTAGAGACAAAGTACAAAACTGCAACCCCAAACCCACTTATTTATCTCAAAGCACCAAAACTGCAATCAATCCTGAATACTGAGGTTTTCATTTAGAAAAAAATCAATTTATAGATTGACATCTTTTTTCTTCAAAGTAAAGCAACACTTTATAGGTGCACCATAACTCTTCTAGAAATAATCACAATTAAAAAGACAGCAGAATAATTGTATAACCCCATTAAGAAGAACACTTGCAATTTCATGCAGTATTTCACTTTTTCTTTTCTCTTAATTCAGCTTCTTTTCTGCCCTTTGGTTACCTAATATACATATCATTATTCTGATTCTACAGCACTTGTATCTAATTTAGTGAAGATTTTACTCAGACCTTACTTCCTCTTTCAAGAACTCTAAATTAAAATCAACTCTCTGTCTCTCTCTCTCTCTCACACACACACAGACACACACACACATATACACACACACACACGCATATACAAGGTGAGACTTTCCTATTATATCATATCAAGGTGCCAGTTTGTTTTTATAACATTGATTAAGATATTAAGTAAATTTAATAATTGGTCGTTTGAATTTTGTAAATGATTATGAACTTAATGAGAATTAGAGAAAAGTATCTTTTGTTTACTGTTTACTGCTATGACTAGTATAGCATATGGGGCATAATTAACCTTAAATATTGCTTAACAGTTGATACTTAAATACTGGTAAGTGAATGATCTGTTAATTTGGCCATGAACACACTCCAATTTCCTGAACTATGTCTCCTCAGATATTTGTGCTTATTTGGAGTAAATCTCCAATTATCTTCTCTTTGCATGATCATTTTTCATTACCAGTCTTTTTTCCCTGTTCAGTCTTAACTATTGCTGAATATTTTTGGTTTTTGGTTTTTGCTGAAGCCCTTCTGAAAGACTTTGCCTCAGGCTTTTCATATAAAAGACACAAACACTTCTGTCTCACTTCCTTTCACAGGCCTTTACACTAGTAAAATATTTAAATATGGGACTTTCTTCAGGTACCAATATTTTCCTTATAGTAGCTAACTAGGAAAAAGGATGCACACAGCTTTCCACTATTACCTTGATCTGTAACTGAGCTTCTAGAGAAGACATTGTCTGAAGGAGAATGAATTTTTAATCAAATATAATTTACAACTAAGTCAAGCAAGATGAGAATAGAAGTGATCATTTGACAGTTGTGGGTCATTGTTCTTCTTAAGAAGAGCAGTTTCAGAGAAATGGGAGCCAAAATTGAATCTGTGTTACACATATGCACAGCTTCTGATCATGTACTTACATGCTGATAGCACCCAAATATCTCTATTTAGTGTATGTCTTTCTCTTGATCCTTAGAATCATATCCAGCTATCAAGTTGAAATCTCTATCAGGATGGCATACAAATGTTTCATTATTTATACATTCACTGCCTTGACTAAAGTGCTCATTAGAAAATAACCTTCTGTTATTTCTGCCTCTGGTCTTATGCACCACAGCTTCATTGTCACTCTTCATTTCTGCTACTGGAATGATCTTTCTATTCCCTAAATCTTAACATATGTTTATGTCCTGCTCACAACCTGCTTGTTGGATCAATTCTGTGTTCCTCATCAGAACTGCAAAACTGTCAGAAATCAAGATTTCTTCTCTTTCTCACAGACTTCACTCTAGCCATTCAAAATACTTCAGAGTTTCTAGTTGTGTGTGTTGTTTCATTATTCCATATTTCTTATCTCCTGTTTCTTCATGGAAACTGTTTGCATGTTTCCTTCACTAGGTGGGCTCTAATGTATCCTTCAGTATAACCTGAAGGCTCTAGTCCTATATGGAAATGAACTTGACCTTCACAAGTTTAGTGAGAAACATTCTTCCATTTTTCACTACTAAATCTTACATAAGCTAGTACTTATAATACTTCTGCATTACATAATGTCTTGAAGACTGTGATTCTCTTATGTTACACATACCATGTGCTGGAGCTAAAATGATGAATAATGCATACCCATGGTTCCCAAACACTGCTCAATCTAAAGATGAAAAATATATGATCACAGACTCTGAAGAATTCTCAATCTGAAGGAGATAAAACATGAAATAAAAATGTTTCAGCTCAGTAATGTTTCAAATAAAAAGTACAAACTACTTTATGATTTCCAATACAGAAACATGTTTTCTGTCCAAGAGCCTTGTAAAGGATTTCAGTAATTGGATGACTTTTAATCTTCATATTAAAGTGAAGTTGGAATTAGTTAAGCAAAAAAACCTCAGCGGTAGTAAGGATCACAAATTTGAAAGAAAGATCATCATGACTACAAGCAGAGAAAGCCACTGTATAAATGAGAGAGGTAAAACAAATATTTTATACCCATAGTGTAATGTGTTCCTTGGAGAATAGCAGAAGTCTATCCTTACATCTAGTTAAAGGTAAATGTTATTCTTCCAGTGATACCAAATGACTGATAGAATTAACAAGAGAATATAATGATATATTTGTCAAATGTCATTGTAATGTAACCAATTAAGAAGCCAAAGTGATTCTAGATGTCTGTTATGGGGATTCCAAAATTCATTAGGGCAGTAGGGATAGGGTCATAATGGAGAACAGAAGACTGATATATGTAATAAGAAGATGCACTATTCAATGAGTTATTGTAAGTAAGTTTTACAAAAAAGGGCAAAATCTAGTAAGTCTTTCATATTTCTTAATTTTTAGGGCAAACAGGACAAGATAGGCTAGAAAGATGCAGATCTGGCGAAAGAGGGAGAGAAAAAAAGATAAATTAGGGGTGTGGTGAATAATAGTTCCTGAGAATCTGGATTTTTGTAGCAGGCAGTTAGATAATTTAACATGTAACTAGGAAAAGAGATCTGATCTGGAGATATTGACTTTGACATCTTAAATAGATAAATGTAACTGAAAAATATGTGCGAGTACTCAGTGACTCATAGTCAAAGAAAAATTCTCCAGAAACCCAGACGTTTAAAAAAAGTAATTCATGAATGATTGCAAAGGAGCCATTACACAACCAGAAGAGAATGAGGTTAAGGAAAAGACAAAGGAGTAGAGAATTAAAAAAGATGAAGTGCTCAACAATGTAAAAGTGTGGAGAAAGTGAACAAAATAATGAAAATATCCTTTGGATTTGGCAAATAAGACCTCCTTGAAAAGTGTAGAGTCAGTGAATTTTAAAGACAAGGAAATAAATTGCAGGTGATATCACTGGGGAGAGATGAGAAATTGGGAATATGAATATAGATTGATTTTATTATGAATCTGATGAGGTTAGGCAAATAGTATTTAGAAGATATATTTGGAGAAAGTGGTGTGTTCTATTTACTTTTTTTTTTTACTGCGAGCAATTGAGAAGCTTATCAACTAAGGCAGATCGATGATGAAGATCACTTTACAAAATAAGAAACTTTATATTAAATTTAATTTGCTGTTTTAGATATACTGGTGATAGAATAGAAATAAGGAAGTTTTTTCTGAAAAAAATTTCTGGCACATATCTTTCACTCTGTCGTATATGAAGAACTCATTTTGAAAAAAGAAAGGAAAAAAAGAGAAAAGAAACACAGCTATTGGCTCCCTCAATATAGTCTTCTTTCTCTTACATGGGACAGAATATCTAAAACCCACAAATAAAGGAGGAGCATTTACTTTGGCGCATGTTCCAGAGGATTTAGCCCATGCTCACTAGTCTCCAAGAAAGGAAAGAATGGCGTGAGGCATGTTGAAAGAAAGCTGCTCAGTCCATGGCCGCCAGGAAGCAGAGTATGACGGGAGAAGCCAGTGCGAAGATACACCCTTCGTGAACCACCCACAGTGGCCTGCCTCCTCCAACCACGTCCCACTTCCTAATATACATCCAGAACCCCATGATCCAATCATTTTTTAAAGTCCCACCTTTGAACATGGCACTTTGGCAGACATTGTAGGTCTAAACCATACCAGTTCACCCTTTGGCTCCAAAAGGCCCTAATTTATCTTATGCAAAATACATTTAGTCCATCTCTAAGAGTCAGTAAACTCTTAATCGTTCCAGCATTTTTGAGAAATTAAAGTCCAAAACCTCCTCCAGGCCAAAAGGCAAACTTTTAAGCATGAATCCCTATAAAAATGAAACCAGAAAGGTAAGTACTGTGGGTAAACATTGCCAATCTAAAAGGGAGGAAAAGGGAAATGCAATGAACTGAATTAAAATGAGAAAAAAAACTGCAGATTAAAACCAAGACCCAAGGCAGGTTGCAGAGAAAGAGGAATCCCATCGAGCTTGAGCAGCCTTGCTCGGTTAGCCTTGCTAGTTGTACCCTACCTGTCCTCTCTCTTGGGTTGGCTCCATTTGCTGTGTAAAAGTTTACTCAGCAAATACTTGAAATTCTTGGCATCTCTAACTTTCTGGGGTGCCTCCTCACTGCTGGCTTTGTTCTCATAGCTTCATGCACTGCCCTCTCAGGGGCTCATAGCATGACTCTCAGATCTTCTGAAATCTGGGTGGAAGCCTCCACGACACTACATGTATTCTGCATGCCTAAAAAAACTTACATCATATGGATGAAACCAAGTGGAAGCCATACCTAGTGGAAGCCATACTCTAGTGCCCACCAGCCTCTGAGTGCTTACATGGTTGAGCACAGTGAAATAAACTTCATGGAACCAAATTTTTTAGGTGGCCCTTCTTAAACAGGGGCTCAGGAACTCTCTTCTAAAATGACAGCTTTATACTTTTGCACCCTCCTGACTGTGAAAAGCTTGATCTGGCCATTTCCTGAGACATATTCAGGCATATTTTTAACTGTCCTGGTGCAAAGTATTTGGCTTCTCCTTAATGCACATCTTTTCAACAATAATAGTCTTAGTGAGTGTAATTTTCATAGAAGCATAATTTCTTACAAAACAGCAAACATTTCAAATCATTTACTCTGTATTTTCTCCTGCTTCTTGTGGCAGATCTGGCTTAAAGTACCATGCAGTGTCATGAAACAGCTTGCATGTTGAGCTGCCTTAAAATTTCCTTCCTCAGATTAATTAGTTCACCTCCCTTAACTGCAGTCTTCTCTAAAGTTTCAAGACATAAGCAAAATGTAACCATACTTTTCCCAGAATGCAACACACAAGGCTTCCAGTCCAGATTCTAATACAGTTCTCATTCTCATCTGAAACCTCATGAGCTGGGCCTTTACTGTCTGTGTTTTTATCAGCATTCTCATCTGTGCTCTGACAAGAATCATCAAGCAAATTCTGCTTACAAAATTCTAAGGTTTCTCTAGTTGGTATCTCCTAAACTTTCCAAATCTTTCCTGCCAACAAGTTTCAAAGATTTCTGAACTGTCTTCTCAGGTGTAGTCCTAGTAATGCTCCAGCTATCAGTGTCAATTTTCTCAAATAGATACTTTGCCATTGATGAGAACAAATACTGGACATCCATCACTTATAGGAGGAGAGGTATATTTTGGCTCATATGTTGGAGGATTTACTCTATAGTTGGCTCTTCCCAAGACCAGAATATTATGACAGAGAGGTGTGGAAGAGAAATGGTGCTTGATCCATGGCAGGCAGGAAGCAGAGGAAGAAAAGAAGAGCCAGGGAGAAAAATATTCCCTTCCAGGTCACTCCCCCAGTGACCTGAATCTTCTAACATGACCTTGCCTCCTGACAACACCTTCAGTATGCCCAGGATCCAGTCACACTTCAAAAAATCCACTTCTGAACATGAGGCTCCTGGGGGGACATTGTGGATCTAAACCAGACCATCCATTCATCCTGACATTTCCCACCTTCTTTTTCTTTTTTTTTTTTTCCAGTACTAGGAATCGAACTCACTACCTTGCGCTTGCCAGGCAGGCGCTGTGCCACCGAGCTAAATCCCCAGACCCCTCCACCTTCTTTTTCATTCAGCATTTCTTCAATGGTGCAAAGGTTACACACTTGCCAAGTAGTTTTCCTATATTCTTTTCTTTCCTATTTCCTTTCAGCATACAAATTTTTCAGCTCCATCATAGGTGTTTTTGAGATAATAGCTATTATGAGAAACATATACCTGCAGATGTGGTAGTGTTAGAATACCTTCATGATTGATAAGGTTACCAACATTTATCCCAGATCAGTTTATAGTTTACATGAAGTCCTCAATGCTGCCAGGGATTGATCTCAAGAATAAGCTGAGGCAATAATGCTCAGACTTCAGTAAGCATCAGAATCATCTGCAGAGAATACTAATTTCTGGGATCTAACATTAGTGATTCTTATTCAATTAGTTTGAGGTAGAACCTAAGCATTTATATTTTCCCAGTAATTCTGAAACTACTAATCTCTAACCATACACTGGGCACCGCTGCAAGGATTTTCAGGTTCTCCTTTGGATACAGTACATACACATGATTCTCAATTTGACATGGTTCAATTTATGAGTTCTTTTATTTCACAATGGATTGAAAACTATGGACATTCAGTACAAATATTTCAAAATTTGAATTTTCAACTTTATCTGGTTTGGTGATATTGCATGAAACTCTCTTGTGATTCATGGCAACTGTCAGTGAAGCAATGACATGACCATCAGGGTCAAAAGACTATACTATACAGTGTTTTGAGTCGCTAAGCTATGGCATTCAGTTTAGGAACAATAAATTTTTTTTGCCTTGTAATATTTTCAACATATTTTGGGATTATATAGATTTAGCTCCATCATAAGTCAGGGAGCATCTGTATAAATATAAGTCAATATTTTCACCCTTATTAAATGATAGGTATTAACTTGAATTTGCTTTATCATCTTTTTGGAGAGAAAAGAAAGAATATAAGTAACATACTACATTTCGTTCAAAACTACTTGTTACGCTAAGGCCAGAATTTGCTCAATAATAATCTTAAACTGAAACTCTGAGGTTAGAATGTGTTCTCATGGCTCAAAACATATAGAATCTCTATGACATTTCCGATTATTGTCTTGAGATGTCTAGCAATTTTGAAACATGCAGACACTTAATTATTATAGAAAATTGAAAGTTTTAATAGAAGCTCATCTTAGAAGCACCTGAGAAAATATCAGAAAATAATATATGTTTTAAATGTACTTGTCTCAGAGTCTGCCAGCTTTTTGACATAGATGGAACTTACATAAGTGCCTTTCTTCCTGAGCCATTGTGTTCTACATTTTAGTGCACTAGCATTAGTCACTAAGTACCTTTTAACATTCTGTAGCAACAAGAAAGCTAAAGAACATTTGCTAGATGTCAAAACAGCCTTCCCATCCTAAGGAGAGGTACAGCCATTAGGTAATTATACATGTTCCCTCACAAAATGAAATGCTTGGATGCAAACCATCTGAAAGTGCAGAAATATATATATTATTGGCTGCAGGACACATATGACAATATATTGCAGAACATCATATACTTGTGCACTTTTGCTGATTGTCGAAATTTGTAAAATAAGAAAAGCAAACAGAAAATATATCTCTAATGGATATGTTTTTTAATTTTAATTTTTTTAGAAAATTTTGCCATATAATTTTTTTATATGCAGCTTTGGAGTAAACCCTAAAATAGTCTCACATTTAAGACTGTAGATGTGATAGGTCACACCAACTTTGGCCCTTGATCTGCCTAGAGCTAACACCTAGGCAGTACAGGTTTTTAACACAGATTCAGATTCTTCATCTGTGTAGATCTGGAAAACCTTTTCTAACCTTTCAATGCTTTATTATTCTTGCCTGAAAAGTAGAATAAAATACTTATAAAGCTATAGTGAAGATTTCTAGCTAACACAGTTAAATTGTCTTTGCTTAGTATTTGCTGTTTCCATGTTTTTGACGTTATACAATATAATAAAGCTTTAGAAAATTCAGAAAAATATGACCTAGCTGAAAAACAAATGTAAATTGTTATATAACAGTGTGTCTGGTCTAGGCTTCCTGAAATGGAGCTTTTAAAATATTCAAGAATTCTAAAATAATAGAACGGTCTCTGTAGTACCATAGTAGTGACTCCTTGCGGGTACCTAGATATCTTCTGAATTGAGGCTGGTCACTAGAACGACGAACTACAAGTTTAGAAGTTTAGGACTTTGAGCCAAATTCATGTTCAGGAAGTGCAGGGAAATAAAGGTGAAAGATTTAAATGATCCGAAGAGAAACCAGAATATTGTAGGGAAATAAAGATTGTGCCAAGCCATGTGGCAGAGAAGTTAATCAATCAATAATGCAGTGAAACTCCCTTAAAAGTGAATACTGAAATTTACTAGAGCCTCCTGTTAGGTAAACTGAGGTTTAATTCCAGGAGAATAGGGCAGAGAACCTCTAAATTTCCTTCTACACCTCACCCTTTCTCTTCATTTGGGTAGTCTTCTTGATTTTCTGTACTAATGACAAAACTCTAGCTGTAGGTACAGGGCTTTTCTGACTCTTAGAAGTCATTTTAGTGAATTAGAAAACCAAAAAGGATGATAAAAAACCCCAAATATATATGCAGTTGAACAGAATTATGGGTGGCTGGGTACTTGTGAAGTACAGCTAATGCCTTAAGTAACTTTTAAAATCTATGCTAACTCTGAATTTCTGTAAATATAATTGGAAGTAGAAGAGAGCAGATATCTTAAAACATCCTTCTTTGCTTTTGCATCAGCACTGGTTGAACATTGAATTTCATCTGCAATATCATTATCTGGTGTCAAAGATTTCATAGTACTCACCTACTTAGGATGACCTCAAGATCCCCGTCCTTGACATTCTTAAGAAAATTATCACTAATTAAGCCCTTCATGTGTTACCAAGAAAACACATATTTTCCAGAAATGGTAGGAAAGCTGGATACAGACGGGTGTTATATTGAAGTTCTATGTATTTCAACTCATTATTTATTTTAATAATTCTGAACTTTCCAGGTAATCTATTTTCAGCCTACAACTAACCTGATATGCCAGTTCCTCATCTGTATAGCTCATGATTAATTGCAATTCAGGTTTTACTTATTTTTATTTGTCAAGTCCACTCCAATAAAATTCAACTCATTCTTTACATTTCTTTCTGAAACCCCAATTAGCTATCTGTGCTTGTTTCTTTAGTCATGTAAAATATTTACATTACTTTCCAGTAGAGTATTTTATTATTAACAGCTTCTGAGACTTCTAAAATATTTTAGTTTTCTAATTTGTGCTTAAGACTAAAAATAATTCTTAAGGCTTTTTAAATCCAGTTTGTTTGTCCATGAGTGAAATCTAGCAGAAGCATAAGGAAAGGGAAAGATTTCACTTGGAGGAATGATGTAGGGAAAAGTTCATTCAAAAAATTGTCCTTCTGATAACTTTGTCATTGAGATAATTGTCTTTTGGAAAAATTAGCTCAGAGGAAACTGGTTGACTTTCTACAACTTTAGGCACTAAGAGTAAATTTTCCTGCCAAATTTCATGAGAAAATTTATTTTCCCTGTATGTCAGCTACCTAGAAAACTATACAATAAAATCTTATTGAGAAGGGAATTGTACACAACAGCAGTAATTCAGCAGCAGTAACTGTTCATGTTGGATCTTTATATTAGTTAAATATGTATTAGGATAAACATAATTAGTTGCCATATATAAAAGGGACAAAAACTGAAGAGACAATATAAAAGGAATCTTGTATATGAATGAAATCTATTTATGGTGGAAAAATATTATTCTATGACAGTAATTCTACAAATTCCAGTATGGGCAGGGATAGCTCTAGATCTGAGATAAAGGTATAGTAGTGTACTTTAAAAGATTGTTTCAATACTCTTTAGAGAGAAAATTTTGATGAAGTGACAGTGCTGATATCCGGCAGCACTGAGTCTTTCATTAAAAGGCAGCTTTGGTCAAAACAATGGAAATTTAAAATCAGAATTTAATCAAAGTGTAGACTATGATGACAACAATAGAAGGAACTTCCACTTTTATAAATAAGTATTGGCTAGTTTGAGGTATGATCACTTAAATACTAAAAATTAAAAATCTAGAAAAAAATCTAGCTCATTTTCATTACTAGAAGTCTATTTTTAGCATGTGAATGTTGATATATTTGTAATATAGATTGGGCTTTTGCTCATTTACATATTTACTGCATTGCTGAGAGTATTTAAAATCACCAAAAGATAAGTGTGTTTACCCATAATAAACGATAATATAATCAAATGGTCACATTTTAGAGTATGGTTAGCTTATTTGTTGATTTTGACTTTAGAACAACTGTTAAAACTAAAAATAAAACTCTTATTTTCTATAAATAAATAGATTTACCTGTTGTCTATTTCCATATGAGGTCAAATTTTGAGAAATGATCAGGAGATTCAGAAGTTAGTTCTGCTGATCAACTCTTCGTAAATGATCCTAGAACAGTAATGCGGAGAAAGGAGATGAAGTGAATTAGTGGAGTCAGAGAAGTTGAAGAGCCCTCTCTTAAGAATTAAATTGAATATTACAACCTGGAAATGATTAGACAATAATGACTTTCATGTATACAGGATCTTGCTTCATGAAATGGTGGAGATTGTTATTAAAGTACATGAAAGACATTGCCAGGGTTGAAGACATCATTTCAGAGTTTTCCAAAGGATTCTACAAGCATACTTAAGGCTTTTGAATGTAACAAAAAGGTTATTTTTTTCATCAGATTTTATATTCAAACATGGTTATTTGAAATATTCTAGATTTTTTATGTAGTCCTATTCAGAAAAGCCCCACTTAAAAAAATGTCATTATTCTCACTCCCATTATGACAAGAAATGAATAATTGTAGTCAGGGTTTGCAAGGGAATAAGGAAATAGATACATACAGGACACAAAAATACAGGACACAAAATTTATAGGATTATTTTATAATATTCACCCAAAAATTCAAATACAGAGGAGTGAAAGGGATTTGTCCATGTGCTGGAGACCAAAGAAACCAGCTGAGGGCCTGGATCCCATAGCAATGTCCTTCACAAGTTCATTTGAAGACCTACTTCCCATGGCAATGTCTTCCACGAGTCTAGCTGGAAGCTTAAGTTCGTGACAATTTCTTATGCAAGTCTTTATCAAAGAACTGCACTGGGATGACCGAAGATCAGTGGTGGAAGCTAGAAAATCTTTACCAGTGCAGTGAAGGATCTGTGCCACTAGGCTGAGGGATCTGCACTGGAGCCAGGAAACATGCTCAATGTAAAGACCAGAGCTCTTCCAAAGAGAACCGCAGCCATTCTCAGTAACAGAGAGGGCCCGAGCTCCCCTGATGATGAGAACAGCTGAGTTCATATTAGGAAAACCACCATGACAAGCTTCTCCAGCAACAACATGCCATCTTCCCTTCCGGTTCTCCTTTTTCTAAATTTAATTAAGTTTACCGGTACAATTTAGGTATATACAATAATCACACTCATAGTCCTCCTTTTTGCTGTTGCCAAAAATGCTCAGGTGCACCTTCAACACGCAGCACCACTGACTCAGTTCCCTGGACATTCCAAATTGACCATTAATTAATCCACCACAATAGTCATGATCTATTCAGGTAATATGAACAAATGAACAAAAACAATTTCCAAGTGAAAAATGTGAATTAAAATATTCCTAGTATCATGGATTATTGACAGAAAAGGAAGATCTTAGTGTATTAAATAAACTTAAAAAGCCATAATATAGTTTATTTCTTCCATTTTTAAAGATTTCTTTTGATATTGCTCTCATTTAGAAGCTTATCTACAAAAGATTGATTAAAATTCTAACTAGACTGTATATTGTTTTCAGATCAATCATTCTCATTACCAAATTCAAGCGTACAAAATTGGTCAAGAAAAAAGACAATTTTAAGCATTGACTGTTCCTCTCAATAAACCACAGACATCAGCAATACACCTATTCCAGCTATCCTTACATATACATATAAATTTTATTTTTCATTTTAAAAAAAGCAAAATAATAAAAACAAATACACAAACGAAACAGCACAGAAAGCCATAAAAATGATACAGAATTTCATAACATGGTGAGAGGATATTAACAACTGTTGTTATATTACATAATATCATCTTCAAAATGGTTGTACATATAACCAGATATAGGTATGCAAGATTGATCAAACCTACTTCATCCCAGTTGTTCTGTCCTATTTGAGCAGTATAAGAATCATTGTTAAACTCCTACCATCTTGTATGGTGAAGCTCTAAATAATTTCCAATGTTTTATTTTATTTTATTTTATTTTATTCTTT
>NW_004955425.1:10667885-10677901 GCF_000276665.1 Chinchilla lanigera | reverse complement strand
CTGTTTACTGTCTTTGACTGATCAATCTTACATTCTTATGTCTAGTGGACTGAACAACTTCACTGATGATAACAGTATGTAAGGTAGCAACCACTGTAAATTTCTATCAATTTGTTTTGAGGTCATGTATAATTTTTGGTATTTTTGCATTGTTTTGATTTTATCTTCATTGTTGTTTTGTCAGTTTTTTAATTTGTAAAATAAAAAAAATTTAAAAATATCTAACTAGATCCAGTCTGAATGGTTCCCTTTCTACCCAGAAAAGCCTTGAAATTAATTTCTTTTTCCAGGTTAATATATCAACTGTAAATATCTGTATATTTGGTTTTTCTATCATTTCTTTGCTTGGGATTATATATAACTCATCTATTTTCCTCTTCCCTCCTTTCATTTAAATGGATAGTTCTCTGACATCCCTTGTGAACAAGTCAATAACACTTGATTTGGTAGGACAAAGATTAGTTATGTATCTGTATTTTAAGAAATATCAGTTCCTGGAAACTTTAGCACCTATAAACTAATATTCTACCCTGAGTTCTGTGTACCTTTTCAGTTGGGTGAATTTCCTGTATACACTCTAAAATATATCTGTGGGAAGTCACTCAGACTGCTTCAATGCTCAGGAGTGATGACATCTGAGAAGTGGCCCCACTTCTCTAGCAGGCACATAGTGGGATACCGTTATGTAACCATGACTTAGCGCATATAAACAGACTTGCGCTGGTTAGAGCACTATGTAAGAATGTAAACATGTGATAACAACCTGTATAAGAATATACAATGAAGATCAGGTGGTGTCATTCTGGCTCTCTTCTCTGCTCCATGCTGCTGCTATTATTGCTGATGTCTTGCACATGTGCATTCTTTCACCTTGGAACCTCACCCATGAAAATACCCCTTGGGCCCCTGAGTAGGCTGACAGTATCAAACGATTAGTAGAAAAAAATATGTAATTTGTTTTCTACTGTCATTGCTGTTACTGTCGTTATGATTTTGAGGCTAGAAAAGATAATCTTGTAAATGCCGTAGAGTGCAATAACAGATGCAGATGAAATTGGAGAAAGTTAACTGATTTGAAACACTTGTTAATTAGGTTTCAACTGTTTCAAAATAAAATGAAATCATTTATCAAGAGGCATTTATTTATTACTTACACTAAAAACAGTAATAAGGCACATAACCTAGAACTTTACAAGATACTGAGAGGAAGGAGGTCAGTGTTATTCTAGCAACAGAAAAGAAGAAAATGAATGATAAATGGATATATAAAAACATGCCACATCTTATTTTAAATGCTGTGCTATTATATAACATGTTAGATCAACTGGGGCTTTAGAAAAATATAAAACCTCCCTGAATAATGTTTATGTCATAAAACTTATTTTCTCATTTCCTATATTAAATTAAAATTTTCTTCTTCCTTTAAATCATGCTGTTCTTAGAACATCAGAAATTCAGCAATGGCTAGAATTAAAGAAGGAGTTCATGTAAAAAATATATGAGTAATTGATTAAAAGTAAGATTGATCTCAATGTATCACCATATAATATTTCTAATATAAACAATATTTCAAAACCATATTTTCTCAAATAGTGTATATGTCTCCTTTTGATAGAATGATCTCAGGCATAATTCCTTTTCAAAATATGTTTCTGACTAGGAAAGTGCTTTCCTAGCTTGGGAAAGACCCTGGGCTTAATGTACTGCACTAGAAAATAAGTAAATAAATCAAAATAAAGTAAATGTCTCAAAAGTATTTCTTCCTAAGATGTTTCTAATTTCTATTCCAATTTATTTTGACACAATTTATAATTTTCCACTTAATATGTACATTCGGGATTAGTATTAGTGTTTCCTTCAAAATAACTTTTGCTAACCTCATTCCATACACGTGTTTATAATCAAGATCAATATTATCTTATACAACCTATGAAGACAGTTATATGAGTCCTGTCACAGAGAGGCACTTTTTACTTGCTGCAATGCCAGAATTCCACGTTTTAAATTCTTAATAAATTTTAGGAACTTAGAATTTTTACAAGTAAAGTTTGTTGGACAATAGAGCCTTATGTGAGTTAAGTAGATATACACAATATATAATCACTTTATCTTGCTGTTGTGTTTATACAGTGTTTGCAATAATAAAGATGCACAGAATCCTGGTGTATTTCCTATACTTGGGAGTTTAGCAGTACTCAATTGTGCACCTGAAAAACATGTTTCTTAGTTCAGACTGCTTAAATAACAGGCATTCACCTTTTCATGGTTTTGTATGCTGGAACATGAATGATTCAAGGGACATGAATGATCAAGATCTGCTGAAGACTTACTAGCTTTTCAATTTATGTTCACTGTATCTTTACATAAGAGTCAAAGAGAGAGCCTTGATGTCCTTTCTTTTTGTTATATGGTCACTAATCTCAACATGAGGTGTTACCCTTCTTACTAAATCAAAATCTGTTATTGTCCAAAGGCTCCATCTCCAAACAACTTTACAATAAGAATTAGAGTTTTAATTTATAAATTAAGAGAAGGTGATAATTCAGTATTACCAAAGGAGAAATTCTAGATTCTAGATTCACTAAAAGGGAATGAAAATTAACTCAAAAGCAGAGTTCTGTGCTGAATATTACAGGAGAAGACTGTGTAGCAGAAAACTAACATCAGGACTTTGTGGGATCAAACGTATCAGAAATTGACCTTAGTATTCCCACAACTGTTTCTCTGAAAACAAGTGGGTTAAGATAAATTAGCTGCATTGAGTCTGCCTCAGGTTTTGTGTGGCAATGTAACTGACTGGGGAGTTTAAATGGCTTTGTTTGCTCTAGGTCATATAGCTAAGATGGCATAAAAGATAGATGAGATCAAGGATTTATCATCTGTGTCAAATGATGGGTGAATTTCTTGGCTCTTTTCTGGGTAATCTATATATAATTAACGTAAAAAGGAAGAAAAATCATTTTGTTTTCCTAGTTGGTAAACCTGAGTAGGTGAAGCTGGTGTACTTGCTATATCTCCTCCCTTGTGTACATTTATAAAGCTAAATACAATAACATTAGGTTAAAATATACTCGTGTCTGATAAGTCTGATTATCAAAATTCTCCCAGAAACACAGCTGCTGTGCAATGGAGTAGAGGTAGAAATAGGTTTGGCTTTCAGACCTTTAACCATTCAACCAATCAATATGTTACTGTTTAAAGACAATGGTAGGAAGTCTTAAAAAGGACTTGATGATTAAGGCTAAGCCAACCACCTATGATGTAGTGGAAATTCCTGGGCAAATTACAGGAATAAATACAAACTAGTGATGTCTGGAGACACATGAGTATCCCCTTAAAGAGTCATGAAAGTAAGTTGTCAAGGACAAAAGTAAGGCAATAAAAGAGCCAAGGATAATAATTTTAAGTTTGTACTTTAATCTTTCAGGAAACTGACAGCATTTTTAATGGTTTGGACCAAAACTGTTCCCCAAAGCTCAGAAATTTAGAGATTTAGAGGTGGGATTTTGGAAGATTAGTAGAACATGAGGTATTGACCTCACCAATTGATTAATAGTCTATTGATAAATTCATACCTGTGTGTATGGTTAGTAAGTGGGGACTGCTTGGGAAATATACAGTACTTTGAAGAGGACAACTTCTCTGGCTCCCTTCCTACTCTCTCTGTCTCCCAACTGTTATGGATTGAGCAGCTACTTTTTGGCTTTTCCTTTTGCTGTGATGTTTCTTTCTTGGAACTAATTGACAATGAACTGAAGCCTCTGAAATCATTAGCCAAAATGATCCTTTTCCTTCTGTAAGTTGTATGTGTCAGGTATTTTGTCCCAGCAACTGAAGAGGGAATGTGGTGGTTGAGAAATGGGTGGAGAAACAAAGCAGTAGCATCTTAGTGATTGAGATAAACACATCTACATTATGTTCCAGAACTCTCGGTGAGGAATGTGGCAAGCATTACTTGATGATTAAAGCACAGCTCTATGACTGCTCATAAACATGGCTTTGGGATCAGACAGTGATAGAACCAGAGGCTACTGTGTGGAGATCATTGATTGCACTGAGGAGAAATTTTAGATGGTGGGAGTTCTCTGTGTTTTGACTATTTTTATGAAAATTTCTAGAGTGTTTTTGGACTTTGAAAAGCAGAAAGGAATGCTTATTCTGAGTAAGTTACTATGTGGCACTAGTTAATATTCAAAAATTATTATCAGTAATAAGAACTATGCCCCTTGTGAATGGAGAGGGTAAAGAGCATAAAATTTTTCACTTTCTCCTTGATTTTTAAGTAATATACTTGCTGGGGATACAGCTCAGTGGCACCTGCCTGGCAAGTTCAAGGTCCTGAGTTTGATTCCTGATTACAAAAATGCATACATATATTAATTAATTAAGAAAATAGCTCACAAAGGTTATAAAAACAGAGACAGTCTTTACATTAATGATTGAATTTCAAGTCATTTGTGCTACCACTCTTCTGTACCAAGGGTCTACTAATGATTAGTAGACCCTTTCCCTTACAAATTTTAATTCCTTAAATAAAGATGACCCTATAGGAGATGATTCTGAAGGTTACAATGGTCAGAATTTAAAGGAAAATGCTATTGGATTGAAGAAATTGGAATGATACTTGAATTCTTTCCCTATTTCCATTTAATAGTAGATACTTTGTTGAAGTGTTGGAACAAAAGAGAGAGAGCTATCATCATTAGACTATACAAAAGAGTAGAAATTTCTACTTCAAGTGCCAAGCTCCATCCTATACAAATATGATATCTACATTTTAGGTGAATAAGAATTCTGGAGCATTTTGTATGTCTCGTACTTCTTAGAACAATTGTAAGAATACTGCATTATGAGTAGAAATATTTTTAAATGACTAATAATGTACAGGCTAAATTCAACAATTATTTGTCCTGATCAGTCAGCAGTCATCAACATCTAAACAAGACTCCCCGCTAGCAAACACATTACAATTTGCTAAAATTTCAGACAATCATTATATTTTTAGCAATAATTAAGTGATATAATTTTCTAAACATGACATTACTGCATGCTTACTAGACTTCATATACACAGTGCATTGGTCAGTTTCTTCACTGCTGCCTCAAAATAACTGAACGTACAATTGAAAAGAGAAAAGGCTTATTTCGGCTTAAAGTTTCAGAGGTCTCATTCTATAGTCAGTCAGGTCCAAGGGAGAAACATCACGGGGAGAGGCATGGTGGCAGAAAGCTACTGAGGTCATGGTGTCTGGGAAGCAGAAGAAATGCCCCATGATACACTTTCTTCAACTAGACCCCACCCCAGTGGCCCACCTGCTATTCATCCATGGCTGAACCTATCTACAACGTCATTGCTCTACAGTGCAGCTGCTTCTCTGCAGGACCTAATCCAGTCAATCTTGATCAAGATTCATAGAAGGAAACCAAAAATAAGATGCGACCCACTGAATTATGAGATTTGCTGCATTCTGGTCCACAGAGTAAAAACTGAGTCTGTAGTACCTAGATGATACTTTTAAACGTTCAAAATAATGAAACAGCCTTTACTGATAGGAATGGATTGGCTAGGTCAATTTCAGTATGTTTTTTTTAAATTTTTACTTTCTTGTCACATAAAGTATATCAAACTGCAGATTTTCATTTTCTCTTAATTTTTACCCAACTGTATATACCCTACCTGAAGAACATACATAAAAATATAACAGAAGAAATGACAATATTAGTGACAGCATAAACTCCTCCTAAATAATTATTTGTCTAATTTACCCTTTTCAAGCACTGTGCCTGCTACTATTTGTGTCTGGAATGTCTCCAAAAAGCTCCTCTGTTAAAGTCTTGGTTGCCAGCTGTGGCACTGTTGATGGGCAGTGGCACCATTAAGAGGTAGCACAGCCTAGTGGAAGGACGTTAAACCACTGGGCTGTGCCCATGAAAGGGTTACTCCATTGGGATTTTAGCCCCTTCCTTTCTTTGTTTTGTTTTTGTGCCATAAGTTCAATGGCTTCCTGTGCCTCTTGCTCACACCATAAAGTACTATGATGCCACAGGATGAGCAACCTTTAAAGCCAGGAGTCAAAGACTAAAATCTCTGAATCCAGCAGCCAAAATAAGCCTTTTTTCCTTATCAGTTGATTTCCTTATCAGTTGATCCCGGGTATTTTTGTCAGTGTTGGAAAACTCATGCAAACTTTTGAAATTGGATTAATCCTATCAAACTCTGCTGCTCTTTTATCAACTATGTCTATAGCCACTTTTCTGAAGTAGATTACATCCCAGAAAACCACTTTCTTTGCCTATTCATAAGAAGCACTGATTAATTTATTAAAGTTTTATTATAAGACTATAGCAATTCAATCATATCTTCAGCTCTACTTCTAACACTAGTTCTCTTGCTACTTCCATCACATCTGTAATCATTTCCTCCACTGAAGTCTTGAACCCCTCCAAGTCATCCATGGGGAGTGGAATCAACTGATTCCAAAGTCCTACTAATATGAATAATTTGACCTCCAGTTGAATCATGAAAAATTTTTAGGACATCTAGAACAGTGAATCTTTTCCAAAAATGTTTGCAACTTATTTTCTCAGATCTATCAGAGTAACCAAAATATATAGCAGCTTAAGTCTTATGGAATGTATTTCTTAAACCGTAGCATTGAAAGTTAAGATTATTCATGATCCACAAGCTGCAGGATGTCTGCTGTGTTAACAGTAATGAAGGTAACATTCATTTTTTGTATATTTATTCCATCAGAGATTGGTAACCAGGAACAATGACAATGAACAGTAGCATTTTTATTTTAAAAATTAAAAAATTGACAAAACAACAATGAAGACAAAATCAAAACAACACAAAAACAACAAAAACAGTACATGACCTCAAAACAAAATGGTAGGAATTAACAATTGTTGCTACATTACATACTGTTATCTTCAATGATGCTAGTTTTTCAGTTCACCAGACATAAGAATGTAAGATTGATCTAACAATCAAAGACTGTAACAATAAAAAACGACATTGGAAATGATGCAGAGCTTCACCACACAACAGGTAGGAGTTCAACAATGGTTCCTATATTGCATGTTGATGTTTTTGAATCTATAAGCAGTAATATTTTGGTAAGTCTTTTTTTCTGAGTAGGAGAGTTCAGCATTGAGCTTTAACTATTCAGTAAATTATCCTGTAAACAGAGATAATGTTACCCAAACTTTTTTTTTTTCATTTATAGAGCCTGGCTATAGGTGATCTAGTATCATTTTAAGTGTTCTAGGATTTTCAAAATGACAAAATGAATTATTGACTTCAATGTAAAATAAGAAGCTGTATCACCTTCTAACAAGAGGCTCACTCTGTCCTTTGAAGCTTTAACTGCAGTCAAGAACTTCTCCTCCACAGTTATGACAGTCCTAGACAACACTTTTCAATATAAGGCTGTTTTGTCTACACTGAAAATCTGCTATTATATGTGAATACTTTTATCAAATACCTTGTGGAGATTTGCAAAAACTCACTTGGGCTTCCAAATTCATACTTTCTTATACTTTTATTTTATAAAGATGAGATGGCTTCCTTCCATAAACTTCATGTTCCAACCATTACAAATTTCAAGATTTTCTGCAGCTTTCTCACCCCTCTCAGCCATCATAGAATTGGGTTCCATATTGCTCTGAATTGAACTTGGCCTTAAGTGGAATTCTGTGGCTGGTTTGATCATCTTTTCAAATCACTAAACTTTTTTCAGCAACACGGTTGATTTACCATCATATTATTTTTTGCATGTGCTGGAGCAACTCTCAATTTTCATCATGAAATTTTCCTTTGGGTTTGTAGATTGGTGAACTGGCACAAGAGGCATAGTTTGCATTTCACCTCACCTTTTGACATTGACACTGAGATTAATTAGGTATGGCTCTTGATGCAAAGTGGAAAGTATGAGACTTCTTTCATTTAGACTCTAATTTAGAGGACAGTGTAGAATTATTAATTGACTTAACTTCAATATTATTATATTTCAATAAGAAATAAGAAAATCTGAGTAGAAGACCAGAGACTGTCTAAGTGATGGAATATGGGAATGCACACAGTACTTATGGATTAAATTCACTGTCATATATGAACATGAAGTGTGGTGACCCGAAATAACTATAATAGCAACATCGCAGATTACTACTAATGGATCACTATAACAAATGTAATGATGATGCAAAAGCTGAACGTGTTACAGGAGTCACCAACATGGGACAAAGAGACATGAAGTGAGCGCATTATTGAAAAAATTGTTCTGATGTAAATTTACTCATTATTCTGATGTATTTACTCAGGATTGCTACAAATTTTCCATTTGTAAAACAAGCAATATCTGTGAAACATAATAAAACAAAATAAAACGTGTGGGATCCTCATCTGTGCTCACTACTTCTGACTCGAGATGTAGATAACTTTGAGTTTTAATGATTAATTCAGTACAGGGAGATGAATGAAAGTCCACAAAATGTTTTATTCTACCCAAAGAGTAATAGAACTTAGTCAATATTACATTCCATTTTTTACTGTGGATATCAATAGAGATAGTAACAATACTAGTGTGCTTAAAAAGGTACAAATAATAGTAGTGGATGCTTATTAAACACATACGATATGACATTCCTGTTAGTGATTTTATGTTAGATACTTCATTTTTCACTAAAATTCTTATGAAAGTTTTATTACTATCATCTTTAGACTTCATAGAATGAATTTGAAAGAAAAAGGAGTGAAGTGTCCTGCTAAATTCCACACAGTAAATTTACAGAAGATTCAGGATATGAACCCAAAAATTCTTCCTCCAAGATAGGTATTGTACTACAAAGCCAGTTCATTTTATTATAAATTATCATGAGATAGCTACACATATATGTTTGTGTTCATGTGTACACATCTTGAAAATCAAAGGAGAAGAAACCCAAATAAAGGACTTGATGAAGGAGTTCCACTCTCAAGGAATACTTAGATTCTGCAATGCTAAAGTAAACTATTCATAAGAATTTTTATTTTACATTAAGTCAAATTTCAAAATTTCTAAAAGTTATGTAAAACAAATTTCTGTAGGATTTCTTACATGATATATTTTTAAAAGATGGTATCTAACTGATTAGGTTACCATAGTTTAAAATTTCTGTATCATCAATATTATACAAACTGATAATTCAGTGTTCAACATGTTTATATATAAATTTTTGTTCACAAAGTGGGCACTAAGTTCATTTTATCATTTTTGTAACTAAAATAACATTTCGGCCTCTATCATAAAAATATAATTTAGAAAAGGTCTCTTTAACTAAAAAAATTAAGAGCTAGGCAATATGAGACCCATATAAAATGCTTAATTGTTGATGCTTTATCTTTGATGCTTTCAATCTTTCTAACTTATACCTTCTTATCTACAAAGTTGATTTTCTGACTCTTTTGTGTCCCAAGATATAACAAGAGATATTCCAGGGGCTGGGGATTTAGCTCAGCGGCAAAAGCGCCTGCCTGGCATGTGCAAGGTCGTGAGTTCGGTTCCCGGTACCGGAGAAAAACAAAACAAAACAAAACAAAAAAAAAAAGAGATATTCCAAAGATATATCTGAGTAATAGTCCCCAACAATTTTTTAAGTGAGTTTTTACTTCTTCCAAAGGTGTATCTATTTAAGACTCCTCTCTCAGCAGAGGCATTGATAGGTATATCGAAGAAGAATTTTCCTGATGTTTATCTATTGCTTAAATTGGGATTTTGTGTTTTCAAAGGAAGATAACAAAGGTACAGTATAATTTTCAGCACATAGTTACATAGCCAACACTAGCAACACGATGTATTCCTGAAGTGTTGGCCCTGACCACTTAATGAAATTTAGTTTTACTGCATTATTCTTTTTTTCTGCCCTCCTACACATTATTCTTTGGACGCGAGTATCTGTGCAAGATCTACATTTATTAGGGCAGGGGTCATGCTCATCTCCTTGAGGACAGTGTATCTATTTCTATTACATGGGATT
>NW_004955425.1:10618867-10667004 GCF_000276665.1 Chinchilla lanigera | reverse complement strand
TTAGTTGCTTGGAATGCACTTATTCTATTATATCTTAGCAGCTGAGGAAGAGTTATTTTGCAAATGTCTTTAAGTTGCACTATCATGGCTGTCTCAATGTCCTGAACTAATTGAGAATGTTTATCTTTCATTGCCATTTTGACTATGGGGAAGAGCAAATATTTGCACAATACCAAATTCAGTGTACAATGTGAAGGAGAATATTCTGCAATGTTTTTATACACCCACCTTGAAGGTGGATGAGCCTCAGGAGAAATTACAGAATTTCTTGTCAAACCTCATAAAGGCACTCAGGAAAGATGACTTTCATACCTGTTTCAGAAGGTGGCAAGAACAGTAAAATCAATGTGTTTGAAGTAATAGGGAGTATTTGGAGAGGACCTACTGACAATGTCTCTTTTACTATAATATTTTTTATTTAAACATTTACTCTATAGTTTTATCACTATATACTTATAAGTGTGTATTTCTGTGTGTGTGCATGGTGTGCATTCTTTTCCCCAGTAGCAAATATGTCATGCCAAAGATGCAAGGATGTTCAGCACCTGTTAAATAAACATATTTGAGGGCAAAAGAAAACAATTGATAATATCAACCTATATGAAAAACATTTCACAGAATTAGCACTCAATTATGACATAAGTGCTCAGATCAGTAGAATAGATGCTAACTTAAATTTATCAGGAACATTTATAAAATATCTAATATTATTTAATGGTAAAAAGCAAAATGCTTTCCTTTTAAGATAAGCAACAAGGCAAACATGTCTGCAGTCACCACTCTTACTCAACATGGGCTGCCTGTTTTAATCAGTGCAATAAGGTAAGAATGGGAAAAGCAAGGTGTGCGTATGTATCTGTCACTGTTATGTGATTATTTATGTAGACTTTCTCTAGACAGCTACAAAATGTCTCCTATTAATAATAACTAGCCAGTAAACTTACAAAAGTAGGTATACATATACAAAGCAATGGATACATGGACACCAAATATTTTTAAATAACAATTATAATCACCTCTCTTGTATATCATTAAAATACTGTGAAGTAAAGTTAATAAAATAGGAACAGTCCTTGTATTCTGAAAATGCCAAAACACTATTGAAAGAAATAAAAAAAATAAAATAATTGGAAAGATGTGTTTTCTCATGGACTGGATTCCACAGTAGAGTAAAGATAACAATTCATCCTCATTTGATGCTGTAGGTTTAATGTAGGTCTACTCAAACTTTATCAAGAACGTTTTATAGGTATAGATATATGTCTAAAATGCACCTGACATACAAAAGAATTGCAAAAGCTTAAACAATTTTTATAAACATGAATAAAATTCACTCATTCTATCTCATTTCAAGACAATGTACACAGTAAGTGAAGCTCTCCAGTATACATGGAAGGATATGCACACAAATTAATGAAACAAACTAGAATTTCTCAAAATTGAACCACTAAAATAATGACAAATGATTTTGATAAATACAACTCAGTGAAAGAATAATTCTTTTTTTATAAAATATTGCTGGAGCAAATGGACAGTAAAAATAAAAATTTAATCTAAAGCTTTCATTTTATGCTAAAATTAGTATGAATCTTTGACAAGTGTAATATTATTTGATTTTAAAAATTAATGTAAAAATATTTGAAATCTAAGATGAGGCAGAGATTTTTTAGTTTTGACCTCAAATGAATGATTTATTAATTGAAAAATTGATAACTGGAGTTTATTAACTTATATTTTGATGTAGAAGATAACTTATTAGTAGAATTAGAAAGCTTCACACAGTTTTTGGACCACAGGTCTGACAGAAGACTAGCATCTGAGGAACGATACTCATTTAAATTCATTAGCTTTCTTCTTTAAGAGAGAAGTATTTCACATAAAAAGTAAAGATGATCAATAAAACAAAGCCTGAGGGAAAATTTTACTGGAGAAGATATGGAAATGGAAAATAAGCACATAAGAAGAGGTTCAACACTAGTAGTCATCAGGAATATGCAAATAAAAATCACAGTAAGATACCACTGCACACTTATGGGAATAAATAAAAAGTAGTGGGAAAACTTAATGCTGGCAACCATATGGCGATTCTGGATCACTCACACATTGCAACCATGCATTTCAGATTATCCTTGAAAATTATTTGCAGTTTCTTTGAAAGCTAAATATGGAACTATCACATGAAATAGAATTACACTCATTGGCATTTATCTCTGAGAGATGATGCATATGTTCATACAAATACTGAGCATGAATATTCATAGCTTCCTTCTTCATGATAACCCAAAGTGGAAATAACCCGGATGCCCTCCCGGTGAGTGATTCGTCAAGCAAGCTGTAATATAGACTACCGCTGGTAAGTAAAAAGAAATGAACAATTGAAACACAAGACGACGTAGAGAAATCTTCATGCAATTATTCTGAAAATAATTGAAAATAATTCAAGCTCGGGAGATAGATGTTTTGCAATTGGGAAGGGGATCCAGAGCTGGAAGCAGGAGGAGGGAGGAGGAGGGAGGGTGAATTAAGATGTGCTGTGCAATCCAGCCACTCTCACAGGGAAAGTGGTCATTATGCTTTACAAACATGTATGGATACAAAGTAAAAAAATTTAAAAATTATAGATTGTATTGTTCCATTCACATATGTTTTTCTTCAAATACAAACATATAGAAATAGATGACAGAATAGTGATTTTCAATGTTTAAAGAGGGATGTATATGTAACCATAGAATGGCGATGAGGGTGTTTTTTAGTAGAGAAAATTTTGTGTGTCTTAGTTATCAGTTCAATACCTTGGTGAAAATGTTGTCTTACAATTTTGATGTATAATATCTTTGGAGTAATTTGGACATTGGAATATCTAGTTACTACTTATTGCAATGGCATGTAAAGCTACATAAAAATATTTAGTAAAATAGCAAAGAAGGAAGGGAAAAACATGTGTATAGATATATGCATATCTTAGGTATTCTGTGCATATATATATATATATAAATACTAATTCATATTTGTTCATTGAAAGGAATAGTTAGTGCTTATACTGTTTGAGCAATTTTGCATGCCTCTATCTGGTAATCTGAGCAACTACTTTGATAACTGCAAGATAAGATGCAACATAATAACCATTGTTAATTTCCTATCATCTTGTTTGAAATTTTGCATCATTTTTATGTTTTTTTCTTTAAAATAAAAAATAGAAAAAGCCCAAGTAATATATAGAGAGAACATCTCAAATATTTCTCTTTGTTGCCTCTATTTTCCTAAAAGCATTGAAACATACTCTAAGAACCTTTGAAAATGCTAAAATAGAGATTTATTGTTTCTATTCTCAAAACAATTCCACTCCCGTGAAAACTACCATATAATAATGGCAACCACAGTGGGAGAATGCACAATTATATATACAAATGTACAACTGTATATACAAAAGCTAAATATGGAACTATCACATGAAATAGAATTACTTTTAAAGCATAATTTATTGTTTAAACTATGTTTTCATAAAGTAATCCCATGATATGGCTAAAATGAATTATAGATATGGGTAATTGCATGTCAAAAATCTGAGAGTCAAAGATAAATAATTCATAAGATGTTTTTATATCAAGTTTCACTTTTTGTAATTATATGACACAAATTTTCACTGGATCTCAAGAGGAAAAATGATTTACTATATTGTCAATTTTTAAGTTGGGTTTATCTGGTTTCTTATATTTTTATTACATGTTATGTTATTCAGTCACTTTCTGTGGGAACATTTCACTGTCTATTTCTTCTAACAAAAATAGCAATGCTATAAATACATAATAAAATATATGTCTCTATCATTATTTGTTACCATCCTTATTTATCCTGTGATAACTTCTATTTTAAAATAAAATTTTCCTTTTCATCTTTTACTATGAATCATTATTTACTTGTACTTTATAAATAATTGCATTGTATTTTCTCTTTATACACATCAAAATTGTCAAATCTACCAGATAATCCCATTACCCATTGATACTAACTATTCTATATCTCAAGTCTCCAATAATGGATAAAATATATGGGAATGCCATGTTATGGATAGTTCTTCTCAATTCAATATACAAAAGATAAATAGTTCTTGTATTTTGAACAGACAATTTCTCTTTAGTATAAATTGCATAAGATGTTTTATTTCAATAACATGTGTGTGGAAATAATAAGTAATTCAGCTTTGATTGAGGAATATACTTTGTTTCCTTTCTTATAAGTTTTGTTTCTCACATCCCTCTGTTTGCCTTTTAACCTGCCTCAGAAATAAAATCTCTAGAACTCAAGTTTTGATTAATATATGAGTGAAATGGAACTAAAGAAATGAAAAACTGAAGATAGTTAAGCTAAAATCACCCATTATTAGTGAATATTCAAATGTTTTCCAAAGCCCCAGCAATGGGCCTAAGACCCCCGCAATAGTGAAAGAAAAATTTCTCATTTTTTAAAAAGGAAATTTTGACAAAGACATTAGGTGAGTCATTCAAAGCTTTAGATCTACTAGGTTGTGAAATCAAAATCTGAATTTAGATAGATTGACTCATGGTCCACTTTTGTAAATAGTAGGTATGTGGACCTTCTTCCAAATGTGCCAATTTATTCTTGATCAATATGATTTGATCTTCTTATCAAAAATAAAGTAGTGTGCTGTATATAGAATCTCCTGCGAACAGAATCTTCACCAAATATCCAAAACAGGTAATGGATCTAAAACTGTAGGCTGTAAAAGAGCCAGTGAATTCATAGGATGAAATTGACATTTATTATCTATAATTTTCCTTATATGCCCAGCAGGCTAGCATTACTCTGGCTTGCTGGACCTCATATTATATTTAAATAATAGTAATGGTCATAATAATTATAACTAACATTAATTGCATATTTAATATACCAAGTACTGTTCTAAGTGTCACATCTATCTTGCCTACCTTCAAATTATTCTATGATGTGAACACTACTATGACAAAGTAAGTTCCATTTTTCTTGCAAAGAAATTGAATATTGAGAGAAAGAAAATATACATCAAATATCACTGTATGTCTTAAATATTACATTACATGGTCACAGAAAAAGATTCTTTGAACTTGCATTTAGAGTTAATTATAAATGTTTTAAAGAATGTTGCATAACTCTAGTGTGAAAGGAAGGAAATCCAACAGTTGCTTGCTGTGAACTCCAAAGAGTGGTATTTCCCAGAGACCAAAACCAGATCCTCACTCTTTTATGTCAGATACCAGACAGACAGTTTGGCTCTCTGTGGTACATTCACAACAGCCTGATGAATAGTGCTAGTTTACATTCATCCTGATTCACTTATTCACAGAGAAGAAAAGTGCAGAATGTCATAATACTACCTAGGGCACTATCTATCTAAAAATCAGTATATCAGCAATCAGATGTGGATGTAAATGGAATGACCATAGGTAAAAATGGCTAGCTACAGAAATTCTTAGACCATAAAGAATGCTGAAACAACAGCTTTGCTGTATGTTACAACATTGGTAACAAATCTGATCATCTTTCCATATTCAAAGTCTAGCCCTAGTCATTTTTTGTTTGTGTTGGTGAACTCCTTCAGTACATGCACTCATTCTTTAGGTCAGTTAAAAACATAAATTCATGTGTAATTGTTCCTAAGTAGAGCTATTTTCTCCATTCTTTATGTATAGGTTTAATTAGTTGAACTCATAGGAGACAAGATTTTTCCTTTAAAATATTTCAGAAAATATACTATACTCTACTTACAATGAAGATAAGTGTAAAAAAAAAAAAAAAGAAAACTGTTACATTTAAGAACAAATTCTCCATTGTAAAAAAATTCCACATCTTTTTTATACATTCCTCAGTGGATAGACATCTGGGTTGTTTCCAAGATTTAGATATAACAAATTGTGCTGCTATAAACATGGGTGCACATATATCGCTGTGGTATGATGTCTTTAATTCTTCTGGAAAAATATCCAGAAGGGAAATAGCTGTGTTAAATGGGACTTCCAATCCTAGTTTTGTGAGGCATCTCCAAATTGATTTCCACAGTGTTTCACCAATATACACTCCCACCAGTGGTGGAGTAGCTTTCCTTTCCCCCCACAGCCTCTCCAGCATTTGCTATTGGTTGATTTCTTGATGATAGCCATTCTGTGTCTGGTGGTCATGTTATTTTGTCTTGAGACTCTGTATCACTTTGTATGTTCTTGCTTTGATTTGCTTATGTTTGTGACACTGGTATGCTGCTACTGTTCTATTGGTTTGTTTCTTATTTACTACTCTCTGTAAAATAAAAGAAGAACAAACTCTCAAATATTACCACAAACAATTGTATTCAGAAGATTTAGGCCAGGGCCTGTATACCTATGTTTTTCATAAGTGCCATACACAATCATTTTTACTAGGTGGTACCTCAAAAGTTCTGCTAGCTTCCAACACTTCAGTTCTGAACTACAATTGTCATTTATCCAGTATTTAATCATCACTTTAACAAGAGGAAAAGTTGTTCCATTTACTAATTAACTGTCAGAACTAGGTTATGTGTTGCTTCAAGTTACAATTGAGTCATTTTAAGTTTAAGGTGGCCTGGTGGTTAGACCACACAATTGAACAAGAGCAAATTGATATCCAAAAAGCAAGCTATGTCTTGTTTTCGTATATTCATTATTCACACTGGAAAGGAATCAGTGTAGAGATATAGGTGTAGTTACAATGTAGAACTTAATTTTCAGTTTTTGAAGTTGCATGGGGGAATAGTGTCAGTTATGCAGAGAAAAACAAGAGTTGTATAGTTAGATTGAAGGAGGGAAAAAGATTTTACAAGACCTGGAAAGAGCATTTATTTTTTACTTACTACTGATGATGGCAGAGGCCAATTGATCCTACAGCAAGATTTCTCTATCTTCTGATTTAAGCTGTTGCAACGTGGTTGGACAAGAACCAATTGCCTTGCTTTACGACTTTAAGTGGAGAAGGGGTTCCTGGGTGTAGGGGCTCATCCTGGATGTCTTCTTTCTCTGGCAGACCTAAAACATGAAGACAGATCATTTTGGAATTCTCCACAAATCTCTAGCTTCTACTCTTGACTTTTTAGTGAAGTAAAATATTGTGAATGTTTAGCAGTAGTTTATTATTTTTCTCAATTTTAGGGATGAATAGAGCTGACAGTAAATAATGTCTTTTGTGATCTCGTTTCTTAAATCATTGTGATTGTAGTTCTTTAAAATTACCCTCTTCTATTAAAAAGAATAAGAAAGCAGTCTGAGCAATGTAGTTAAGGATAGCAATATGTAATACAACAGCCACTGTTAATTCGTCTTACTTTGTCTTGAGACCCTGTATCACTTTAAATGTTCTTGCTTTGATTTGTTTATATTTGTGATACTGGTATGCTGCTATTGTTCTATTTTTTGGTATGTTTGTTTCTCAATTACTATTCTCTTTAAAATAAAATTTTAAAAAATTACCCTCTTCTCTGAATATATATACGATATACTTATGGAGATAATTATATGGAATTGTTACTTCTTTAATCCTAGAACATAAAACAAAACTGGTCACTTGTAATAGAACCATTATAAGACTCAAAGTAAGAGAAAGTATTTAGTCAAGAGGTTGAGAGCTGTCAAAATGCACAGATAAGTTTACCTCTCTATTTTCTCTCAGTCTGATATTGTAAGATTTTGAAAATAGGGCTTAAATGCTTTATTTATGTTCTCATATGCTGTTAGCAAACTATAGTTTCACTTTTATGTATATCTCATCAATGTAGAACTAAATAAGATGTCTGAGCTTCTACTTTTTTTCTACATCTATTATTGAACATATAGTTCAATCAGGAAAAACAACACGCTTTTGTTCTCAGCTGAAATGTGTTTTTTTCCATTATTTTGGTTCTGTAGACCTAAGAAAAATCTGTAGTTCCTAAAAACTGTTTTGTTTTCATTCTATTTTGCTTCATTACATTCTTGTATTGATTTTTCTGTCTGTTGAGTACATTCTGCTCTGATCTTTTATTTCTCAGTAGTAGTTAACTAGGTGACAACGGTAAGAGGAAGAAGATAATTCACACCTGCTTCTATATATGAGGGTTTACACCAAACTGTTCTCCCACTGCATCTAATGGTCAAAAGGTTCACTAGAACTTTTAGATTTATATTGGCAGGATTCAGGAAATAAGTGGTTTTTGCTGAAAGTTTGTTATTTGGACTGAAAAGTAAACCATGGTATAGTTTTGTCTGGTGATATTGTTCTCTTGTTGATGACAATATGATGGTCAATGTTTTCTATTTGTTGAAGTTGACATTTAAACTGCAACACACACAAACATACACACACACACACACACACACACACACACACATACTCACACACATTGATTCTGGGTTAAAGCTATTACCTATTTTAATCCAAAAATTCTGCCTTTAATAAGAATATGTTCTGAAATAAAGGTCTAAATTTTCTTTATGATTTTATTAGAAATGATTAGAAATTAACATTCCAGCATGTTTCTGATGAGAATAAAATGTTAATTTATTGGGTTAATCCAGTGCCTAGTTACCCTCAATAAAGCTTTAGTGTCATGCATTGGTTAACAGTATGGGCTGTCATGACAAATGATGAATTTAAATGTTTTTCTACTTACTGGATTTGTACCTTGCCTAACTTAAATTACCTCAGTTTTTTGTGCTTTAATAAATCCTAGGAAATAATACCAAGAATCAACAGATAAGATTACATCAATTTAAGTTAAAAAAATACTTCACCACTGCAAAACTACAATCAGCTGTGTGAAGAGATGACCTAACAAATGGGGGAGAAGTATTGCCAGCTACTTCTCTAAGCAATTATCCAAAATATAAAATGAACATAAAAACAGCATGTATCAAAAATCAAGTGATGTTGTCAAAAATAGGTAAAAGAACTGAACAGATATTTCTGTTTTCATTGCAAAAGAAATACAAATGGAGGACGTACATAAAAAATTTCTTCATCTTTAACCATCAGGGAAATGCAAAAGAAAACAACTCTGGGATTCCATCTTAGTCAAGGCAGAAGCTGTCATCAAGAATGGAAGAAACAACAATTACTGGTGAGGGGAAAAATAAACTTTCTGTATTATTTGTGGAAATATAAATAAACACAGCCACTATGGAAAACTGTATGGAAATTTCTCCAAAAACCCAAAACAGAAATTCCATTTTATCCACACTATACTGATACACGCATACCATTTTATAGCAACACAGTTCACAACAGCTAAGCTCTAGAAACACCCTGAACAATATCAACAGAAAAGTGGATGAATACTACATTATTATCTAATAATGGATATTACTATTATTATTGACAATTTATATCTATATCTATATCATCTATATCTATATAATATTTGGCAGGAAAATGGATGATGTTGGGCCCATAATGTTTACTGAAATATGTCACTCACAGAAGTTAAATATTCAATGGTTTCTCTTGTGAGAAATTGAAAATAAATAAATAAATAGTGAAATAAAAGATGATAGGAAACAAAAAGGCAGGCTTGTTGGAGATTGGGGAAGGGATGAAGAATGAGTGTAGGAAGAAAGATAAAGGGATCAAAAATGATCAAGACCTGCTCCATACACTTACCAATTTTTCAAAATAAATATAAATGTGATACATTGCAAATGTACACTAATAAAAATCACTATCCTCCAACGTTTCAGTTTCAGCTCTTTCAAAAAAATCTACATTACAGGATTAAATAAAATAATGCATATAGAAATTTTAGAATAATTAGTATTATACTAAGTACACCTTAAAATCAATACTATGTACTAAAAAATATGCCAAAATATGTGAGGGATCAAAGCTTTCTTCATGTATGATTTCCAATCATCCAAGATTAAGAGTTTTCAAAGGAAAGGTAAGCATATTTGAACATAACATGTAGCAACAAAAAGGTTGGCAATCTCAGTTGCTCTAACAGTGTCTTACTTGAAATTTGCTGACCCTCTTGTCCTCTTCCCTCTGTAAAGAATTATAATATATGTAGACTTTATTAAGACTTCTTATGGGAAGCCAAATAAGTTAAATTTTCCCATTAACCTTTTGTCTTCTCTCCCAGGATTCTTTTAGCCACATGCTGTCTTTAATCTCTGCTCCCCTCTCTATGATGTGTGACTCACCCTTTCCTCAAAGGAGGTAGTATAGTAGTAGGGTTAAAAGGTTGTTCTCTGTGCTGGATTTTCTCAAAGACATTCTGGCGCTGATAATCCGTTTGACCTTAGTCAAATTACTAGTAACTCACTGTGTTGATTTCCTAATCTGACAATTATGTCATAAATAATATTTAATATTCATTTTATGGAGTTAAATTCCTATAGAATTTCTATATCAAGCACCACTAATTGACTCATAACAAACACTCAAAAAGTGTTAGCAATGATTGCAATCATTCAACCTTAACTATTTTTAAGTGGTTCATTAGGTTTATTTAAAAAAAGAGGAAATATGATATTACATGTAATTTTCAAAAATGTTAAAACACTGTATAAATAAGTACAATATCTGGATCAATTTTTCTATAGACTGATAATAAGGAAATCTTCATGTAGATATGAAGAATTTTAAAGGAATGATATTCAGTGACCCTATTTGTATATCTAAAAATTTATTTATAAGGTGAACTTTGTAAAGAGAAGACGGCCAATTAAATCCACCTTGTTTTTATCTATATAGGAATAGGAAAGAAGCAGGAATTACTGGGAAAGTCCATTATGCAGACACCCACATTCCTTTGTGAATCAAGTCTAAAGATATTTGAGTAACACAAATCATCTGAGAGACTAGTAGTAACAGTTCTATAATCTGTCCCCTTTTCTCCATAAGGACATCATTTATATTAATCAATAATTTAAATAAATTAACATGCCCTTTTCCCTTTGAGTACAGAAAAATATAAGAAACCAAAGAACAATCAAGCTGTATTTCTCATATGATTGCATAGATTTATCACTAAATGAGTCAATAAAACTAACTTTTTCAAAGATAATTTTAAAATGCAAAGCATCTGAAATCCAGCTCAAATTTTCAGAAAACAAAAATATGAAGTTATAATGTTGTATATTATGATAAAATGAAAGATTAAAGTAATGGTTTTTAACAAAAGAGCACTAATACTTATACACAAATTGTTCAATATAAAAAATCTCTTTATATATCAAAATTTAATATTTCTATACCCCCACAAAAACTACTTAATGTCTAACATTTCAGTCTAAGGCCCAATACCATTGCTTATACTCCAATTAAATTCTCTTTTCTAGGACTTGCATATTTGCCAAGGGAAATAGACTCCAATGAAGCAGAAATAGCTTACTCTTTTTTAATTAGTTTTTTAAATTATTCACTATTTACTTAAACTACAATTTCAGTTGTGTTCACATAATAAGAAAAAACTATTTGACAAGTAATTAATCTTCAAACTTTCTCAAAACACAGGAAAAAGAATAAAGTAGGAAAAGTTAGAACCCTATAGAACAAAACCTCTAAAGGCTTATTTTCCATCAGTGAGAAAGAAAGAATTTGGGAAAATATTTTTATGTATGTACACATATAGTCTGAGAAAGGTATAGTGACAGAGACTGAAGCACAACTAGATAGCCAGTGGAATCAGTAAACTGGGACACCTGAACATTTCTGAGTCATTTTTGCATATACTATTTGAATAAAAATTGTCTCATTAATTTCCAAGGTAAAAAAGACATTTCCACACATATTATAATGTACTCATGTTAAAATTTATTTTAAAAGAGTTCACTCTAATATCTATTTTCTTAATAAAAATTGTGTCAAGTAAAGAAATAGAGTCAAAAAATTCCTTGCCAAGAGTGTCAAACCAATGGGGAATGCCTTATCTGAGAACTAATACAGTAACTGAAATAAATTTGCTTATGCAGCCCTGTCAGCACCCTCTATTCCCACCTCTGGAACCAAATTAAGTTCGGTTATCTCCATCTTGGACCTGGTAATTCCTTCATTTCCAAGATAAGGAAACAAAATTAACCTCAGGAATAAAAATATACAAGAAAAAGAATTATTTATCTTTTTAAAATGACCAAAGGCAAAGTTTACCAAAATATGCCAATCACATAAGGTGTTTTCAATTTTTTGTTCTTAACACTTTCTTGAGTATTGACCAGTCTTTCCTCAGACCTGCAGTTAGAGTTTCACAGTAGATAATAAAAAGGACATACAGTAACATTAATACAAGAAGTTTATCCACCAAGACTGTTTTCAAATCCTTTTAAAGAATTCCTAAATGTTTCTTTTGCTAAATAGACTCAATTAAATTAGCCTCTAGCAGAAGAGAGAAAGAGCGAGAGAGAGAGAGAGAGAGAGAGAGAGAGAGAGAGAGAGAGAGAGAGTGCAGAGGAGAGGAGACAAGAGGAGAGGAGAAGAGAGGAAGGAAGAGAAGAGAAGAGAAGAGAAGAGAAGAGAAGAGAAGAGAAGAGAAGAGAAGAGAAGAGAAGAGGAGAAGACATAAATCCCTAGTGCTATGATTTCCATTTCTGTAAAATAAAGTACTGTCTCTAGGATACTGTGTCTTCTATCAATCACTTGTTTTCATAAGGCCACATACTGAGAAATAAGAATAGATATGGATCACTCAACAAGCCTATATTATTCACCTACCATATGTATAGCACTGCATGAGAAGCCAGTGGACTGGAACATGGATGAGACCAAGATGAGAGAAACCTTGGTCTGCAGTGAATACACATCTTGAGTTTGTCCTCATTGGTTGTGTCCTAAACATACAGATACCTATCTGTTCTGATGTGGATGTGCCCCATAAGACAAAGCAGACAAGGATTATTTCTTAAGCATAGTCAGAGAAGCAGAGAGTGATGATAGAATTGTTTCCACAAAACAATGCAAAGTGCCCAAAGTTATGGACGCATCTAATAAATAAATACTTAGAATACAGGAAACTGGAAAGGTACAGCCGTGTGTCTGGGCACACACAAAACCCCATTTTTCCTAAAACATGACTGTGGTGAAAGTTAATTTCAGTTGCAAAAACATAAGAAATTTTTACTTAAACAAATACTATCCCATTTAATATATGTCCACTTTTTAATATTAATCAGAATAGCAGAATAGTACAGTTGTGTGTTCTGTTTTACACCACACATCTTTCCTTCACCATCCTTAGATTTCTTAGGCAACCACCATTCCCCCACTCTCTGTGTCTTTGCGTAGGGGACAATATCCTTGAACATCTGCAATGAACTCCTGACGATAAGCTTGGCAAATACAGTTCTCTCTACTCCTGATCACAATGATCAATTCTAAAATGAGTGTGTGAGCCAATTCACTTTAGTAGGAATCAGGCGTACTTTTTACTAGTAAGAGGAAAGCTCTGAGCTGCTTGGAACCTGTTTGTCCTCACAGTGAACACCCACTTGCTAAGAATGAAGGCCAAGTAAAGAAAAGAGCAGGGAATTATCAAAGGGGAAAGAGTAAGAGAAACTTAAATGGAGACAGAGACAGAAACAGAGACAGAGACAGAGACAGAGAGGGAAAGATGGAGAGAGAAAGGGAAGAAGGAAAGGAGGGAGGAAAGGAGAAAGAGAAGGATGGAGGGAGGAAGGAAAAATGGAAGGAAGGAAGGAAAGGAGGGAAGGAGGGAGGGAAGTTTGTATTTAATTAAGGACTGCCTCACTGTTATATTAAAATGGATACCTGAATAATAACTCAGGACTCAAGATGGGACCCTCAAGAAAGACCAAGTCAGCTCAAACAACCATTCTTTCCACAGGTGAGGAATTTGAGCTATGATAACAGGATGCCAGTGAAATCTCCTTATTTCTCAAGTGGCAAAGTTTTATAAGCCATCCATCTGGCCAATTAACTGAACAATTACATAAAAAAATGGAACAAGCAAAGCTAATTTTCACTGTTACTGTAGAAGGGTCCAAGAAGCAAATAAGCGAGGAGGTTATTTATGAAATATAAGAGCTGGACTTAATAATTTTAAAGAAACTGCTGCAGGGCAGAAGTTTGATTAAGATTGCATAGTTTACCAGATTACTTTTCCATTACTTAGCACTGTCAGTAAGTATCTTTAAAGAATTCTACAGGCAATGTATTTGTCCTTTATGTAAACTGTATCTGTTAGCTCACAGTCTTACCTTTCAAGGAAAAGCACGTTCTGGCTGAAAATGACAATGCTTAGTCTCAATATTAGTTAACACAGACAGGAAACCATGTTCAGTACTGTGCAATATAGAAACTGGAAATTACATTGACTTCCAGTTTCAAGTGGTACAGTTAATAAAGGTAAACTTTGGTGTTTCAAATCAGATTTTTTTCTTAATTTATGATTAAGCATTTTACCCAAGTACTAAAATTTATTTATTTATTTGCTTATTGAATCATAAGACAATTTTTATTGTTGTTACTGAATTGCTGAATGATGTCTATGGTAAGTTACAGATTCAATCTGTTTAAACATCCACTCAGTGTTGGCAAATAAACATGGATATAAGGAAAGATCATGTGTGTAATTTAAGTATGCAACAAGGATGCATATATCATTTCATTTTTAGAAATAAGCTCATGAAAGAAAATGGACTGCTATGTGTAAGTGAGAAGAAAGGACAAGAATTATTTGCTTTGCTTGGTATTCCAATGGTTATTAAATGGTATTGCAGTGTTTATTCATTTCTTTAGCCCCTGGAAATAGAACTGAATTGGCACTCTGTAAAGCACTATTTTCTTGTAAATGTTAGCCTAGTGTTCTGTGTTTTTGACTAAGCTATTCATGATTTTTTTGTAAAATACTTACAATAAAATGTTTTTACATACATACAGCTTCATGAAAAAGCTTTTACTTACAACTTGGTAAGCATATGAAGTTTATGTACAAGATAGTAATTGATGGTTTATTGTGCCTACAAGGTGGTAATTCACTTCAGAGTTCGCTGAGTTTATACATTAAAAAATATCTTTTGAATGTTTTGTACCTTTTTTTAAAATCCTGAATCTAAATTTACAGTCCTGCAAAATATTCATTATATATATATATATATATATATGCTTGTTCCTATATATATTAGTATTGAAATGCTGAATATATATACAAAAGTTATTATCTTAATACTTAAATAATAATAATAATAAAAAAAGGATAAGATTTTAGTATGAATTTTAGGCATCACATTTCTATGAAATGATAATAGGAATGAAAGAATTTTTAATATTTTTAAATACTTCTGCATAACTTTTGTGTGTTAAAGGATGGAAAATTAATTCTCACATAGACATCAGTTGTCCCTCCTACACTGCAGGACTTAGCAAACAGCCTGGGAAGAAGCCCAGACTCTATAACTGGCCCCACTAAAGAAATTCAGCAGTCTGGTCCCTACTCCTACATCAGTGGGACCAACCAGGGTCACCAGCCACACAGTAGGACCCCAGTGAGGATTCACACGATGGATAGGTGAGACTAGTGAGATTAAAAAGTACAAAATACCAGCCAAAAGGTGGTAAGTTAGGTGAATGAGCATTGTGCTTAGAGACAAAGCCATATAGACTCCAAACAGGTGGATGGGGCTGCTCCTCTTTTCTTAAAAATTAAAATTTAATTTCATTTAATTTTATCTGTTTTATTTTTATTTCTATTTTACTTTCTTGTCCTTCTTTACTCTTTCTCATTTTTTTTCTTTCTTGTTTTGTCTCTTTTCTAAATGGCTGGTGGGAATTCTAGTCGCGGAAAACTAATTCCATCCTCCAAACTCAAAGACCAAGTTCAGATAACCCCCTAAATACTCCTTCATTCTTTCCCTTCTCTAGTTTTCCAAACCTTGTGTCATTGTTTGTCCTCTGGCCTTGCCTCTACTTTCTTTCCAATCATATTTGTTTTGCACACTATCTTCCCAAAATTTCCTCACCACAGGGTAAAACCACTCTACCAAAGGGCAGCACTTTGCATACAAACTCCTAATTTCTGATCACTTCCCTTATACAACTATAGACTTTACTTCTATGGTCTAAAGAACAAAAATCAGTAGTTAGCACAGTTTTTCAGTTTCTAAACTTTGCTTCATGCTATTGTTATTGCTAACTGTAGCACTTCAGCTAGGATGTCACATCTGTAGTAACCAGTTATTCTCCCTTTTATAACAATACTTTGAAGCTCTGAGATAATAACCTTACCACAGCCCAACACCAAAGGACCAGGGAGTGAGCCAAACAGATACCACCTCCCCACTCTTAATTAATTGGGAAGGTAGGATCTACAGACAGACACAGACCAAGAACCTCTTACACACAGAAGACATACCTGAAAAACAGATACTTCCTAGAGAGGCCATTATATTAATGATATATTATCTACTACAGAAGTTCACAAGGAGCATCAGAGATAAAAAAAGAAAATATTTTTAAAGAGAACATGACAAGAAAAATAACAAAATGAAATTTTAGATCTCCAGCTTATCCAGAACAAGTCCAGAAAATGTTGACATAGGATAAATTATAGACACATATTTGAAATTGCTGAAATGAGAGCAACTGAACTAAAGAAACAAAGGCATGAGGTTATAGAGGAAATAAGATTAGAAATAATTTCAAAAGTAACAAAAGAAATGACAACCATGATGAAAGAATTGCTTATCATATGTAGAGAAACTTAGATAAAAAAAGGGAGACTAGAAAAACGATGGAAACCTTGAATGAACAATATAAGAAAGAAACAGAATACATGAAACAGACTCAAAGAGATACACAGGATATTAAAAATTCCATTGAAAACTTGCAAAATCACTTGAACAAAACTTAAGATAGACATTCAGGGCTTGAAGACATGATCATGGGTAATGATCACAAAAGGAAAGAGCTTTTAAAAACAACAAAGGACTAGGAAATTAAGTCAACAGTTTCAAGAAGATGTAAGGAAAAACAATGTATGGCTAATGGGTGTCAATAAAAAATAGGAGTTAATACAAATGACATAAAGGAATATTTTCAAAAGTAATAGCATAAACTTTCCCAAGCATGAGAACAGAATCTGACATGCAGTAAGTAATGCATATAGAACTCCAAACAGCCATGAGCAAAATAAATCTACACCTGAACATATTATCAAGATTCAAGAAATTCAGCACAAATAAAGAATATTAAAAACTGGTAGAAAAAAAGAAACAGATTACATATACAGGAAACCCCATTGGAAACATAGCCAACTTTTCAACACAAACCCTCAAAGTTAGGTAGAGTGTCAAGTGAAGTATTTTAAAACCTGTAAGAAAACAGCTTCTAACCCAGATTGATGTACCTATAAACTATCTTTCAAAAGTAATGGAGAAATAAGATACTTCCATGAAAAACAACAACTGAAGAAATCCATAACCACCAAAGCAACTCTACCAAGAATCCTGAAAGATATACTAGAGAAAGATTACCACAATTTCAAGAACAGCATCAGAAAGAAACCACTAGGCAGAGAAAGCAATTAAACAGAGGGGAAAAGCAAGGAGCCCACAGCAGGAAAATAACATGACAAAGATAAGTCAATACATATCAGTTAAAATCATCAAGGTAAACTGGTCTCAATTCAGCAATCAAAAGAACAGATTGGCAGAATGGTTGAAGAAATACGATCCAATAATATGCCATATACAAGAAACACACTTAACTCAAAAAGAAATTCATAGACTGAATGACAAAGGTTGGAAAACAATATTGCATGCAACAGGAACTCAGAAAAAAGCAGGGGTACCTGTTCTATTTGCAGACAATATGAACTTCAAACCAAAAATAATCAAACTAGATAAAGAAGGTGACTACATCCTTGTTAGGGAAAAACTTCAAAAGAAAGAGACAACAATAATAAAAATATATGCAACAAATATGGGAGCACTCAACTATGCAAAATGAATATTAATAGAAATGAAAAATCAAATAAGCAATAGCGGGCTGGGGATTTAGTTCAGCGGCAAAAAGCGCCTGCCTGGCAAGCGCAAGGTCGTGAGTTTGGTTCCCGGTACCGGAGAAAAACCAAAAAAAAAAACAAAACAAAACAAATAAGCAATAGCATAATTATAATGAAAGGTTAGTACCCCATTGTCACAAGGAGATAAATCAATTAGAAAAAAATCATAAACAACAGAACTGAACCAAACTTGTGAACAAATTGACTTAGTAGATGTTTATAGAATGTTCCATCCAATAGCAGAGTACACATTCTTCTTAGCTGCACATGGGACATTCTCTAAAAGAGACTACATACTAGCACATAGAACAGTGCAATTTACTGGAATCTGTGGGACATAATGAAAGCAGTCCTAAGAGGAAAACTTATAGTGATGAATTCTCACATCAGAAAAATATAATGAGCACAAATAAAAACTCTAATGCTGTACCTCAAGCTTTAAGAAAAAGAAAAGCAATTTGGGCCCAAAGCCCATACAAGGGAAGAAATTATAAAGATAAGAGCAGAAATTAATGCAAATTGTTACTAGTAACATAATACAAAAAATTAATTAATTCAAGAGTTGGTTCTTTGAAAGAAAAATTAAAATGAAAAACTCCTAGTCAATCTTATCAATAAAGAAAATAAAAATCTCAAATACATGCAATAAGGAATGAAAAGGGTGAAATCACTAGAGATCTTGTGGAAATCCAGAAGTTCATCCATACCTAATTAAAAAATCTCTAATCACTGAAAATGAAAAGTACAGAAAAAATAGAAACATTCCTTGAAATATATAAATTATAAAAGATGGATCAAGAAGATATAAAAATACTGAATAATCCAGTATGTTAATGAAATTGAAAATATAATTAAAAATTTAGCAAAAAAGCAAACCCCAGGTCTTCATGGATTATAAATTGAACTCCACCAGAAATTTAGAGAAGATTTAATGACACTACTCCTCAAAATCTTTAATGAAATTGAAAATGAAACAATTCTCCCTAACTCATTCCGAAAAGCAAGTGTTTCTCTGATACCAAAACCAGAGAAAGACCAAGCCTAAAAAGAGAACTATAGGTCAATCACTACAATGAGCATAGATGCAAAAATCCTCATTAAAGTACTAACAAAGAAAATGGGCAAATAATCAAGAGAATTATACATCATGAACAAGTGGGATTCATCCCAGGAATGCAGGGGTGGTTCAAAACATGCAAATCAATAAACATAATTCATCATATCAACAGAGCCAATGGCAAAAGTCACATGATCATCTCAACAGATACAGAAAAAGCTTTTGAAAAGGTTCAACAATCATTCATGATAAGAACTATACAGAAAGTTGGAATAGATGGTCTTTACCTTAATCTCATAAAAGCCATCTATTGCAATCCAACAACCAACGTCATACTAAATGGAGAAAAAACTGCAAGCTTTCACTTTTAAATCAGGAAAATACTAGGATGTCCACTGTCACGACTCCTATTCAGTATGGTTCTGGAAACATTAACCAGAGCAATTAGACTAGAAAGAGGGAAAAAAGGAATAAGAATAGGAAAGAAAGAATTTAAATTATAATTATTCACAGATGGCTTAATACTCTACCTAAAAGACTCCAAAAACTCCACCAAAAGAGTTGTAGATTTAATAATCAAATTCAGTAGCATATCTAGATACAAAGTCAGAATTCAAAATCAATAATGTTCCTGTATACAAACAACATACTCAGTGAGAAAAATTAAAGAATCACACCCATAACAATAGCATGCAAAAAAATGAAATATTTAGGAATCAATCTAAGAAATGAAGTAAAAGATCTACACAGTGAATATTACGGTACTCTAAAAATGGAGATTGAAGAGGATATCAGAAAATGTGAAAATATCCTTTGCTCGTGGGTGGGAAGAACCAACATAGTGAAAATGGCCATAATCCCAAAACTCTTACACATATTTAGTGCAATCCTAATCAAAATATCATTAGCATACCTCACAGAACTAGAAAACACTTTCTTAAAATTCATCTGGAAGCAGAAGAGTCCTAGAATAGCAATAGCAATCCTAGACAACAAAGGTAAGGCAGGAGGCATCACAATCCCTGATTTGAGATTATATTACAAAGCTACTGTGATAAAATCAGCATGGTACTGACACAAAAAAGACCTGAGGATCAGTGCAACAGATTCAAAGGTGCAGACTCAACTACAAACACACTCAGCCACCTTCTCTTTGACAAAGGGGCCAAATATGTTCACTGGAGGAAAGATAGCCTCTTTAATAAGTGGTGCTAGAAAAACTTGTTTTCTATATGTCAAAGACTAAAATTAGACCCATGTCTATCACCATACACTTAAACTAATGTCAAAATGGATCAAAGATCTAAACATTAAAAGAGAAACACTAGATCTACTAGAAGAGAAATTAGGTAGAAATCTTGAAGACATTGGGGTCAGGCAGAGAGTTCATGAAGAAAAAGAAAACTACATGGGAAGTACTTTAAAGAATCAACAACTGTGATCTCATCTTATTGAAAAGGTTTTGCCCATCAAAAGAAATCACTAACAGAATAAAAAGAAAACCCACAAATTGGGAAAAGACTTTAGCAAACTGTCCCTTAGACAAAGGACTTCTATGTAGAACATATAAAGAATTTTTAAAAATCAGGACCCAAAATTTAAAGACCCAATCCAAAAATGGGCAGCTGAGATGAACACACATTTCTCAGACAAGGAGATACAAACGGTAAATAAATATATAAAAAAATGTTTAACATCATTGCTCTTTCAAGAAATGCAAATTAAAATAACACTGAAATTCCATCTCACCCCAGAAAGAATGGCTATCATCAAGAAATCAACCAATGACAAGTGCTGAAGGGGCTGAGGTGAGAAAGAAACTCTTCTCCACTGCTGGTGGGAGTGTAGACTGGTGAAACCACTGTGGAAATCAGTGTGTAGATTCCTCACAAAACTAGGATCACAGATCCCACTTAACCCAGATATTCCCCTTTTGGGACTTTTTCCAGAAAAATTGAAAGCATCATAGTACAGCGATATATATATTCCCATGTCTATAGCAGCACAATTTGTCATACCTAAATCTTGGAGATAACGCAAGTGCCCATAAACTGAGGAATGGATAAAAAAGATGTGGCATTTTTATGCAAGTGAGTATTACTCAGCTATTAAAAAGATAAACTTGAGGGTTTTATAGGTAAATAGATACAACTAGAAACCACAGTTATAAGTGAAATAAATGAGACCCACATGTATAAACATCATTTTATCTCCCTAGTGTAAGAAAGTGGAAGAGTAAATAAAATTGAATAGGTACAATAGACATTGTGAAAGGGAAAGAAATTGCTCAAAAAGAAGTAACAATTCAGATAAGGGAAAGAAGAAAAGAAAAAGAAAGAAGGGAAAATGTACACACACACACACACACACACACACACACACACACACATATGCAAGGATAGCTGAAATAATTATACTGCTGTTATCTAATGCTTTATTGAAAGGAATTGCTAATGCCTAAATTTTTTTCTTGAGCAATTTTACATGCTTATATCTGGTAATCTGAACAATTTATTTAAAGACAACCATATGCAATATAACAACAATTGTTGAATTCCTACCATGTTATTTAGTGAAGCCTGTATCATTCCTAATGTTTTTTATTACTTTTTATTCTCTTTAATTATTTGATCAGACTTGCATTCTTAAACTGGTAATCTGAGCAACTTCACTGAACATAAAATATGTAGTACAGCAACCATTGCTAATCTCTATCATTTTGTTTTGAAATCCTGTATCATTTTTTTGTGTGTTTGTGTAGTTTTGTTTTTGTCTGTGTTGTTGTTATTTTGTTTTTTCTATTCTCTTTAAATAAAATTCTCAGAGAGGAAAAAAAAAAAAAGACTGACACATTGGCTCTGATTAGAAGTGCTTTCTAGGACAAGAAGTAGTGCCATATAATATATTTTCAGCTTACTAAGGCACTGCAGATGTGAGTAGATAAATTACAGTTTTGGAGAAACAGGAGGAAGCTGTGTTAACAGTATCAGAGTCAATTTTGCTCTTTTGCTTCATTTGAAAAAAGTAATAATACTCTTGTTTAAAACCTGTCTAATGGGCTGGGGATTTAGCTCAGTGGCAAAGTGCCTGCCTGGCTAGCGCAAGGTCATGAGTTCGGTTCCCGGTACCGGAGAAAAACCAAAAAAAAAAAAAAAAAAACAAAAAAAAACCTGTCTAATTTAGACAGTATTGCTAATTGTTGTACTTTTTTTTTCCGGTACCAGGAGTCAAACTCACGACCTTGTGCTTGTTCGGCAGGTGTTGTGCCACTGAGCTAAATCCCCAGCCCCAGTATTTCTAATTGTGTTAGTTTTCTGTCACTAAAACAAAATACTTGAGTTAATTAACTTATAAATAAAAAGGTTTATTTTGTCTCACAATTTTGGAGCTTCCAGTCCCTGATCTATTGGCCCATTGCTTTGGGCTTGAGGTGAGGAAGAGCACAACAAGTTTGTGGCAGAGCAGAACTACTCACTTCACGGCCAGGACATAATAAAGGAGAGAGAAAGTGTTGGAGTCCAACAATTCCCTTTTAGGACACACTTCCAATTGCCAAGCACTTCCCACCAGGCCTCACACTCTAAAGTTTCCAGCATTTCCTAGTAATGCCAGCCTTAGGAACATATGTTACCACCTGCATTGGGGTTATTCAACTTCTTTTATAGGCTTGACCACCTATGGTGTCTATAAGTTCCTATTCTCCAACTTTCTTCTGATCCAATCTCTTTCCATTCCCCTCAAGTCTAGCTCAGAAATCCAGTGGCACTGAGGGCTTGGTGAAAGGAATCTTTCTACTAGGAATTCATTAGTGGTTGGGAGCAAATGGGATGGAGCTCCCATGGCCACTGAGCTTACTAGCTTGTGGTGGGTTAGGGGATGCATCCTATATGGGCACCAAGCTTGGAAGACGGTGGTGAGCAGGTTGTACACGGCCAAAGAGCGTGGAAACTTCTGTGGCAGTGAGTGCCAACTCTCACATGGCTCCAGTATCTTTTATCCATACCCATCATGCTATCACACCCATCCCTGTTACTGCACCTCCCTGAGAACCACTGTCCCCCAGGCTGCTCTAAATTTAGTTCCAGGTCCTTATCCAGGATCATCTCCTTGTTTCTTTCCATTGCTATGACTCACCACTCCTAACTCAGTCGCCACCCTCTGAGTAATTCTCTGGCCTATGTCTTCCTTATTGACTTAATGAGGAGGCTCTCTCCTGTGAATTTCTTCTTTGCTGGGCTCTGCGTCTCTCTAGGAAGACAGGTAGGACATTTGGGACGTGGGCTGAGACTGCTGCACTGGTTGTTTAATGCAACAGCTCAGTTGCCACCGCTCTACTGGGCTTATTCTCCCAGGAGTGTAGATCCTTTCCCTAGCTGGCATGTTCACTGAATTCAGCTCTAAGCAGTGTAGAGATTAAGAGGTGGCCCTGCTTCTCTCTCTAAATACTCCTGATACTGGAATTGAGCTGTTGCCTTCTCCTTCAACTTGCCTGCTCATCTGGGTTTTTGCTTGACTTTTTTTTCCCTTTTCTGAGTATCTACAGATCCTGTTATTTTCTGAGCAACTTTTGAGGGTAGCTTTCTAGTCAATCATAATCTCTCTCCTCGGCCCTATTAGCTCTTACACATGTAACTCACTCATCCTTTCAAGAAAGCCAAACAGCAATGAAATTGTACTTACTGATTTCTAGCATGGTATTTCAATGTCATCTCTTAAATTTTGATTTACAATCAAGTTAGAATGGAGACTGAATTTTTCCTTTATGATCAAATCTCTAGAAAGCAACTAACTCAGTTTACCATTCATAGTATAAAGCTTAGGATAGCAAGCTGTTTGGATACAACAGATGTCCAAAAGAGAGAGAGGGTGCTATGACAGGTCCATTCACACTGGTTTACTTCTTTCCCACAGGAAGACATCAAAAAGAAATGAAGAGAGATCAAAATGTTACTCTTCATCATTCTGGTGCATGAGATAGGGCTGAACAGTTCTATGTTCAAGATTTCTATAAAGAAAGGGACAATAGCCTCATAGATTTTAATTATATCTCCACTTCTTTCAGTCACACATTTTAAATCCCATAGGAAACTACAATTTTTATATATTTATCCTCTATAAGTGGTTCATGTGTATAATTGCCTCAAAATTTTATCTATTCAGTGCCAGGGAAAGAATGGAGAAAAGAAAAGAAAGATCGATACTTGAGCTTATTGAAATGGTACCTTTGGTGGAGTCAGAGTAGGAAATAAGCAGAAACAGGGTTGCCAGCCAGTTTATACTCTATTGATTATGTGATGATGAACATGTGTACATTTTTATTAGGAACAGTTTATTCCTAGGGCTTGGGAGTTCATTGATCCATCTGAGGGTGAAAACTTTAGTGAACAGACTTTTAGTTACTTGTGTTTATTTTCATGTTTTGTTTGTCTTCCTGAGGTGGGATCCATCAATAAAACCTATTTATATGTGCATTGAGATTATGGTGTTTGGTAAAGAAATGAGATAGAAAGTTGAGCAAAGTAATGATACACCATTTAGCTTTTACTCATCCCTGCCCATCTTTAGATTTTATTTATTTATTATTTTACTAGAGTCATTGTTTCCTTTTAGGGGCAAAATAAAGCAACAAATCTCTCCTTAGGCGACTAAGCAGCTATTGTGTTAGCACTGAGCCTTAGAGATTTTTAACTAAAAATTAGAAATTCGTTATTCTACTATATACCATGTTTCATGTACCATGTCTACTATGTATCATGTTTCATATTTTGTATTTCTCATAAAAATGAGGAAGTATAAACCATCTTTTTTATGTCCATAGGGTGCCATAAGACACCCTAGGTCTTGCCATTTGGTGCTAAAGCAAAATGTATTAAAAGAACTTTAAGTACAAGTGGTCTGGAAAAGTGGCAGGGATCAAATGGTAGGGGAATTGGGCTTCATTACTCAGTCTTCAGGTGGAACAAAAAGTCTTCATTAGATGTCAAAATAATTGTTTCCCAGATCAGTTCTCATATAGCATTATCATTCCTGCTTTTAAATTTATTTTTATTAGTAGGGATTTGTCATACATACTGATCATATTCATCATACGGAATTTGTTATTTTTGTTTCTATTTCCCATCCACCCTTTAACCTTTCCTCCCATCACCATTTGTAGAAGCTTTCTTTCCCTTTCTTCCTTCCATTTTTTTCTCTTTCTTCCTTTTCTCCTTTCACATTCTTTCTTTCCCTCCCCATTTGAACATTTTCTCCGTACTTCTCAATATCTATCATCCATTCTATTTTCCCATCATCTCACTAGTTTTGTTTCTATACTTTAAGTGGGACTCTTGCCTAAGGACAGGATTTCTCTTGCCTTTGCAGGTTAGCCAGGAAGGGCCTTGGTGGCCTATCTACTCAGTCACCTTTGCCTTAAATGTAAATTTCAGGAAAATTTTATCCCCCAGATGAATCCTTCTCAAGGAATTGACTGCTGTGTCATTTTACTATAGTACAGTTATGTGAAGAAGATAATTAAATATAAATAGAAACATAGAAGTTTACTTTTAAAATAGAATTGGAAATGAGCTCAGGTAGAAAAGTGAATATCTGCCACTTCCACTTCGGTCACTGCACAAGCTCATTAATGGAGGAGGCCACTGAATAGATAGATGTGTGTATAGCAGCGTGATGTTCCCCTTGTATCTAGTGAGTTTTGGGAGAATGTGTATCCAAGTACCTTTGGATTTGGAGTTTATTTGTAGAACTTGGTAAATCGAGCTAATTAGAAATTCTGGCAATTTATTTTAATCATTATTTCGGAAATTTTCACATCTCTGACTTTTGTATTCCCTTTCCTATAAATCAGGTATGCTTCTGTGACTTGTGCCAACTCTTAAGCTGTGAGGAAAGCAATACATTTCCAGTTCTGGATTAAACATAAAAAAAAATGGAACCTTCTACTTATGCATTTTGGGGAGTCCTGAAACACTATGTAAGAATCTGGGTATCCCATTGGAGATACAATGTGGAGAAAATCTCCATGATGCAGGCAAATTCTGAGACTGTGATGGAGACAAGAGAGTTCAGCTGCTGATGACACCGGCACCTCTCAGCCACGAAACTGACCAATCTACTGAAATGCATCCTGATGATGAACCCCTGGGATGGAAGGCTAAAGAAATAAAATGCCAATGTAATTTTGCTATTTGAAAGTTATTGTGTTTTAGGGGAAGATTTTCTAGTTATGAATAAATAAATAACTAGAACAGATAGAAAAGGCAAAAGCTGAATATCTCCTACTTTCTATTTCTATCCCCACCCTCAGCCTTCTGGTACACAGATTTACATTTCTGAGGTCTTTGAAGGGTAATTAAAGCATCTGGTGTTTTTATCTGCTTGGAGTATAAAATACTGAGACAAGTTCATTGTGCAAACAGGGTTGGTATTGTCAATCAACTACAGCTATTAAATATAGAATTATTTATTCTTTTGGGCTCCCTTATAGGAATCTTCATCTATATTTCACATAGTAGTTATCATTTTAGCTTGTGAAGAGAAGAAATCACAGATGAATCCAGGCTCACACCATCATCCATCTCTGTCTGTTTTCTCTGAGTTAATTTTGAAAGGAATATAATCTAGAGTTTCCTAAAAAATTGCCTCCGATTTGCCTCAGTTTTAATTTTAAAAGTACAAGAGTCTATATTAAATATGCATTCATTTTATTAGGTATTCATTATATATATATATATATAGGTTTAAAACAGTATTTATATAATGATGAAAGAATTTTAGTGTGGCATACTGAAGATATTTGAAGCGACAATATTCCTATAAAAAATGAAGACCTCCCTTACTTATTGTAGTATTTATCTACTAAAACTCACTTTTTGCTACTGTTTGTACTATCTACAGCAGCAATACCTTTTGCTGCTCCTGCTCATGCATTTCAGGCAAGAATGAATCATAAAATATTTGTTTCAATAAAAAGAAAACTTCTAAATGGATAAGTGAAGTACCTCCAAGTAGATTTATAGTTTAGATATTCCTTGACCTTGCTAGTGCTTTCTTCAGATCTGCATAAGATCTAATTGTTTGTTAAGGATTTTAAGCAGACATAACCATTAACCCTTCCAAAAAACTGTATTACTACTACTGTTTGTCATACTAAAACTTTTTCTTACCTATATGACCCACAATGATGTGGAATAAACTCAAGAAACCATTTTGTGCACTGTGTATCCTTAATATTTCTACATATGCGTTATTGGGATATGCATTGTTTTCTATAGAAAATAGCTTAGATAAAGCGTAATGCCACTCTGACAAGAGAGACAAATGGGATCCCTAATTTTGGCAGCTGGAATAGGGTTCACTGAAAGCCTGTTTGGGGAAACTCACCGCAGAGTGCAGGCCTACTGCTAGTACAGTGGAAGCACGGTGAACTACTTGGCAATGTGCCAGGGCAATTTCTAGGACAAGTGTGTGGAACGGTGTGCTGCCCAGAGCAGAGGCATGATAAAGGATAGCAAATCAGTGCAGAAAGACTTGCAAAAAGCAATATCCCAAGTATTGCACCTTTGCCTGACTTGTGTCCATTGCCTGAAGTGCTTCTTTTTACCCCAGCCAAAGCCAGGTGACGTGAGTGTCCCTGGTGTCATCCATCACTGTCAATCTCCAGAGGATTACAAAGAAACTTACGGGAGGTATCTGGAAAAAGGAATAAAAATATCTGTTATATATGAGTAATGAAAAGATTTTGGAGAAATGTTTCCATAAATTCACTATAAATAAAAGCTTATCATTTGTATTATCATATATTATATTGAATATACAATGAAGAGTTGGCTATATTGTGAAATTTAAATTCCCAGCTGTCCAAAATTTAGTATTAGCCTCTGGCATCTTGGAAACCTTATAAATGAAGAGCTATAGTAAATCTTACCAGTGTTTTTAAGGAGTTTCATTCTTCCTGGTTACTTTATGTTTATTTGATATATTAAAGGAATGAAAAATTTAAATAATTTTAGTTAAGTGGACATTTATCAAGGAACATCATTATTCCTTTTTAGAATTTATAAACATTTGAAACATTTTACACATTAAAAATTACATATGGGTAAACCTACTATAAGTATTCATTTATGATACAGTGGAAGGGTGTATACAATAAAACTGAGAACATCACATAATATTGAGCCTGAATACTTCGAAGATTTTCTCTGTGGTATGGTCAATGAACAAAAAGAAAAGTATTTTTTTTTGCAGTTATACAATATTTCATAGGTTCTATTTTGCATTCTTTATTTGATCAATAGTAGAGGTACTAGTCACAGTGATAGCTGAGCTTAAATCAAACCAAACATGCAAGTTTTTTCAATAATTTTAGAAGAAAATTAAAAATTAAATTTTAGATAGATGAATTAGCAATGTGTACAAATGATGGGAAACTCAGTTTTTGCCAAGAGTCAGGTTTTATAGGTTAGTTCATAGTTAATACTAGAGTAAGGGGAGAACTTTAAATTTAATTTGCTTATATAACCAAGTGATTCTACAACCAATATAAATACACTGACTTCTTATTTTTCTTGTGATAAACTAGTATGTGATAATTTCTCTTCCAGTTTTAAAATATTTATTTAAAAGTTAGAAATATTAACAATATCTTCCCAAACTAGCTTCAAGTTTCCTTGTTAAATAATTAAAGAATGTGTCTTAAAGAATGTATCTTTCAAAACTTTCTAAATAGTATGTCTTTCTCAAACAATTATGGAAAAAGACATAAATTTAAATATATTTCAGCTAATCTTGAATCCAGGTTACTGGCCTGCAAGGTATACATACTTTCTTTTCAGTCTCTATTTATTATTACTTATATTTCTTAAAGTCTGCCTATTTAATATTTATGTATGGGTTTTTTGTTTTGTTTTGTCTTTTAAGAATAAGGCTTTTTCACCCATTTTCCAGTTAAACCACAGTGACAGTTTCTTCCCTAAAATCAGTGATTTTCTCCAAATAGCACATCAGCAGAAGTTGAGATCATTTTTTTTAGAAATGCTAATTCTCAAGCCAAACCCAGGACAATTAATAAGAAAATCTGGAAACAGGACCCACATCTACACTATCTGTAAATTTTCTTGGAACCTTTTTTGTCCTCTCTCATCTACTTAGTAAATTTTCACTGGTTCTTTATGATATGGTTTAGTTATCATCCATTTATAGCCAGAGTACAGTTTCTTTCTCCAAATGAGAATTTTTGTCTTATTAGTGACCTTTTTACCCCCAATACCAATCACAGTTCCACAAGCACAGAGCATTAAGTTAACAATGAGTAGTTGTAAAATTTATGCCTTTATATTACCCATAAAGATTGTAAAACATGAAAGAATGTAAACATTCTGGCAACTGTATAAAATGTATAATATTTCAGACCCCAAGAACTCATTATTACCTATAAGGGAAAGTAGGAGGTAGATCATGAAGAGTTGATAATTTTTTTTAAGATTTAGACTTAGTCTGAAAGCTCTGGGTGAGATATCAGCCTGGGTAGTGTTTCCAGTTGGCTAGTATTATGCCAGGAGCACATCACAGTGCTGCTAACCATGAGGACAAATGAGTACGCCTCAAGAAGACAGAGGGAAATGTACATGAAGATATAGGAAGAAATTATTTAAACTCTTTACTGTCCTATAAGTTCACAGGAAAGGTGCTAAGCTGTAGAAACCTAGGGCTTATATTGTACTATGTAGATTTATGGGAGGGAAATGTATCAAAGGAAGACAGAGACATCATATTCTTTTAGAAATAAAGGCAGGTGTCATGGCAAAAGTCTACAACCCCTGTAGTTCGGGATGTTGAAGAAGAAAATCACAAGTTTGAGTCTGCCAGGGTCACTTAATGAGAGCCTGTTTCAAAATTAAAATCAGTAAAAGGGCTTGGTGTAGCTCAGTGATAATGTGTCCATAATTTTATGTACAGTGCTGAAAAAAAACCTGAGAAAATCAAGAGCACTGGACAAGTGTCATTTTCATTGTTTTGTCCTTTTCCATTCATGTTAAGTCACTGCACAATAATGGAAGGGGACAAAAATAGGGTGCATTGTAAGACACTGCAATGGAAAATATAAATCCGGAGTGATCAGATGTCTGCACACTTGAGTAAACTGGGTGTTCCTGAAGATTAAGGATCCTGAAGAATTCAGCTTTATTGTTCCACTCCATCAGTACATGAGCCTATCTGGATTAAGTACAGGCTCAGGGTGAGGAAATAGAGAAAGAGAGATTACAAATAAATAAAAAATATATAATATAATGCATTCATGGAATAAAGTAAAATTTGAAAAACTGACACATCTCTAGCAGACACAGGTCGTATGAAAATGAGGATACAACAAAATATACATTCCTTTCAATAAGACATATCAGAGCTTTGAAGCCAAAATAATCTCTTCCAATGTAATTGCCTCATTTATGAGAGAATCTCAAAATGGAAGGACAAAACAGTTCTGTTTTTATAATATTGGTCATTTGTTTGAAAAATGAATTAACAGGTCTGATGATGAAAGTTTAATGTAGTTAAAGTTGGCAACCTTAGAACTGATAGCGATGTCTGATGCCAATATACTTGTTTTTTATTTAACCAGAAAATGAAAAAATTGTTTTTGACAATGTATCTATCAGTAATAATGCCAGCGAGGGACATGTAATAGCATGATGATTCTTTGAGTTTTCATAATGTCTTTCAAATGCATTTTCCATGGCAGCCTCTTTTTTTCCAGTTTATAGATTGAAAGGGGCATGTACAGTATCAGAGTGAACAAGTAGACGTTATGAATGGGTCTAAATAGCATTAGCACTGATGATGTAAGTACCTCATATGCCCACAGCTTGTAGTCACATTGGTCCCATGTTTACCTTTTTGTTCCTTGTATGTTTCTCGTTATTCACATCCTAGAAGGAGTCCTGGAATGCTTATGGACCCCATAGCATCTAAATATAGAGTTTCAGCCCTGTCTGTTACTAATTGTTTTGTATAACTGATATAATGAAAATTATTTTTATATCCATTTTATTTTTCTCATCCTAAAATATAGAAGTTTAATAGATATCTGGAACAATGAAAATAATAGTATATATGGTGATGAAACTAATAATGTTGTTATGACTTGTATCTAGATGCTCCCCAAAAGCCTCATGCAGTCATAGATGAGGAGTTCCAAAGGTGGCTGCATCTCGGGTGTGTGATGCTGGGATTAACGGCGCTCCCACCCTAAGGGCAGGTAACCTGAATAGAATATAAGGAACAGAAACAGGGTTGCTGCTGTCACTTGCTGCTTCTCTCCTTTGCTGCCTTGTGCCTGCCCTGCTTTGCCATGAACTGTTTCTCTTCTGTGATGTCCCTCTGCTGTGCCACCCTTCCTTGGAGCCATCCAAATATGAAGTGAAATTTCTACAAACTGTAAGCTGAAATATAACTTTCTACCTTTAATTTTGGGTTGTTGGGTATTTTGTCTTGTCAGTGAAAAAATTAACTAAGAGAAATATTTTACATTTATAAACTTTAAGAATGATCATAATGTTGAGACATTAAAGCAGCTCCACCCTTTGGTATAGCTTGGGTTAACTTGATGACACTCAATGAAGCTATTTGCCTAAGATGATATAGTTAGTGACAGACCCAAGATTTAAATCAGTTTAATACTAAAAGTTTAATACTAATCAGTTTAATACTAAAAGTCTTTTCCTATATCAAAGAAATGATTCCGTTTACATTACATATTAATATTCTTCACAAAATGTATTTTCAAAACTTTCCGTCAATACAATGAATGACTTTGTTTTTATAATAGTATCCATTTTGTTGAAGGATCACTTAACTGTGAAAGTTCTATTACAAATTAGGTGATATATTTTTTAATTGATTTTGAAATGGCATTTATTTTTTTTTTTTTTTTTTTGGTTTTTTGGTTTTTCTCCTGTACCGGGAACCGAACTCACGACCTTGCACTTGCCAGGCAGGCGCTTTTGCCGCTGAGCTAAATCCCCAGCCCCTGACATTCAGTTTTTATCAAGCCTTGAGTCAAAGGAGTAAGAAAGTTATCACAAGTCCTAAATTTGTTACTAAGAAGAATAAAACAGGGCTGGGGATTTAGCTCAGTGGCAAAGCGCCTGCCTGGCAAGCGCAAGGTTGTAAGTTTGGTTCCCGGTACTGGAGAAAAACCAAAAAACCAAAAAAAAAAAAAAAAAGAAGAATAAAACAATTGATAACATTTCTCCGAGGGGAAGTGGACAAATGTGCATGTAGTTATGAATATCTTTTATTATTTTAAAGAGACAAAAAAACAATAATAATGATACAGAATTTTAAAACAAGATGTAGGAAATTAACAATGGTTATTTCCTTTGGAGAAATACAAAATGATGCCTGTTGAATTATGTAGTAGTTACAGTTTTATTTCTTGGAAGGAAAATCTATAATATTTTTTGTAAAGACAGTACCATTTTTATTCCTACCAACAGCATAGCAGAGTTTCTTTGTTTACACATCCTGGATAACACGTTTCTGTTTAATTGATCTCTTTTTGTTTTTAAATACGACATCATAACAGGTGTGTAGTAATCATTTTGGTTTTGACTATTTCTTTAGTGATTAATAGAGTGTATCCTTAATTAAATATTTTAAAGTACATCCTTGTTGAAGAAATGCCAATTCAGGTATTTTGACCGTTTTTAGTGAGTCTTTTTCATTGTTAAATTGTAGGAATTTCTGATATGTTTTTGATATTCACCATTTGCTAATGGCTTACCAATACTTTCTCCAATTTTCTACATTACACAAAACTGATAAGTTTGCTCTGGTCCTTTTGGCCCTAAGCATCAGTCTTTCTGCAATGTTATGAGTAACTGTGTATTTGTTTTTAATAAACCTTAGCATATTTCCTACCAAGAGTTTCATGGTTGCTGTCTTTATTATAGTGATAAGTTTAGAAATATATGCTTAGCTTTCTCTTTACCAGACCATGAAAAGTCATAATCATGTTGATAGAGACAATGATGCCAGACCATCAACACTACTCTGTGTTATTCCCTTGTCATCGCTAAGCCCATGCATTTTGGCACTATAATCCTGCCTCAGTGCTCCCAGCTGCACTCCAAGATCATGGTTTTATATTTCTACTCATTAGGAAGAAGGCATTTGGGTCTCTCATCATGCAATTCATTTGTTTAGGAAGACCACTAACCATACATTTGCACTGGGTAGAAAGTGAGCAAATTTGCCCCAATTTACCTGTCAAAACTTACCAAACTCACTCATGAGATATGATGCAGTGTGCATGTATTCTTCGCATGATTTTCCACAAAGAAATAGAATTTCTACTGTGGCCAGGTGGAATTACATTTGCAAAGTTGTATAAAATAATTTGAAGTAGTCTCTTATTACAGCTGAGTAGAGAACTATGTTATCAAGAATTTGCTTTTTAGTGGTTAGAAAGGCACAGAAAGGTCACCCCCCAAACCATTAATCATAGACTTCAGGAAGAATGCTCCATGGTATTGTCAGGTGGAGTTCTAGTATCATGCATGATTGCAATAGACACTTAAGTAAAACAGAATTCTTTTATACTACTGTTATGGTTAATACATTGTGTCAACTTGTGGAGTCTAGAGGTTTGGCTAATGGGGAGCCAGGGTGCTTACTTTGTATTCATTCTGAGCCTGTGCAAGAGGAGGGCATGGAGATTATGAGTGTTACACTCCTCCTGGGTGGGGGTAGCCTTCTTACAGTGTAAGGGAGGGGAAGAGGCTTGCTCCTCTCTGCCATTCCTCCCTTTGGCTTGTTGCTTTTGCTGTGTTCTGCCACCATGAACAATTGCCCTCTGCCATGTGTCACTCTGCCTCAGAGTCAGCCAAGTATGGGCTGAAATCTCCACACACTGTGAGCTAAATAAAGACTTTGTTCCTTCATTTTGGGCATTGGGCATTTTGTCTCAGCAACAAAGAAAAGTAACCAAGACAACTACATAATCCCAGGAATAGGCCTGGAAGCCCAGTAATGTACTCTGGTCCAAAGTTCTGACCGCTTTCATTTGATGGGGTTAACTGGTATCCATTCCTAGACATTAACTCAGTAGAGTCCACTGTACATCCAAACATCATCTAACTGTTTATGTAGTACAGTGTGCTTTTGGTTTAGTGTAACATTTCAGTTAACATTATGCAGGATCTTGTGTTGGTAGATCAAGCATTGTATAGGCCTGGAATAGATAAGTTACAGCTGAGTCTCTGCCAACAACAAAGGTATACTGATGTCCACAATGTGAATTAATTAAAATTAATGTGAAATGTTATTTCTTTGAAAGTGGAAAAGGTCTAATCCTATCAGCTTGAAACTGGAAATTCATTGATCTTTCTAATGCTTTATGATAGATCAGAAGTTCAACGTGGGTCACTCTGGCTGATACCATAGGCACACATTATAACTCTTACTAGATCTGCCTTAGTGAATTAAAGTTCATGTTGCTTGGGGCCATGTTGAGCTTCTGATCCTTCCAATACAAATTTTCCATTTGTGTATATATTGCACCAGGACTGGGCTGGCCAGTGGCAGAGGTTGGCATATGTCAGGAGGGTTATTAATTCCAACTATTTAACCATTAAATGGCTCTTTAGAATGCTACTCAGTGAACATTAGCATAGGTTTCAAAGGGATTTTCATCTTGGGATGACTTCTCTAAGTCCATTAACTTGGCTTTTTCCCAGTCTTCCATATCATCAATATTCTAATCTTTCTTGGTCTACACACTAGACATCCAACTTACTCACCAGTTCCACAGATCAGACTATAATCCTATTTTGAGCTATTCTTTCTCAGAAAAGTGGATGAAATAGTATCTCTTGAGAGAATTTGTTTTCCAACCATTGTTCCTTAGAACCACTCCTGATCTGGGCTTTGGTGCAGCAGCAGTCTTTTCTCAGCTTGAACCCTCTACTGAGAAACTCATCTATTAAGTGAAGTTTGCCTTTTTTCACCTCAGCTGGTTAGTCATGAAGTAATCCTATGAAGATTTAAGTGTGATTTAAGGAAGAAACTACATCATTGGAGTGATCTTACATAAGGTAAAGTTGTTCTTTTTAGCTAAGTTTGGGAGTATGTACCTAAAAGAAGTTTTGGCTGACAAACAATGAGCTTCAGTATGACTTTACCAGATTCCATAGAGGATGATAAATCTCCACCATTGACACTGAAGTTTTATTCATCAAACGTGTACATAGCTCAGAGACAAGCAGTAACCAAGCCATTATGGTGGTTAGTTAGAAGAAAAATGAACAATGGATATTTCCTTTTAAAGGGATTAATGCTGGAACTGTTGAGTAGTGTTCACATACTAGAGATCTTGAAATTCTGTTCTCTCTTAAACCATGTATCTAGAAAACTTCACTATACACTTGCTGGAATAGTTTTCATTTCACTTATTCTTAAAAGATTCTATGGGGCTGGGGATTTAGCTCAGCGGCAAAAGCGCCTGCCTGGCAAGCACAAGGTCGTGAGTTTGGTTCTCGGTACCGGAGAAAAACCAAAAAAAAAAAAAAAAAAAGATTCTAATTATGTGTCTCATTTATAAAGAAACATATGAGTACTCCTTTTTTCAGAATAAGATAACATCATTTATGAGACAATTGTTATCACCAAAATCATTACAAGAAGATGTATTATCCTTGAGGTTTTCTTCTGAATTGTCATTTGCTTGCAAATGGTTTCATTATTATTATCATCAAATTAACATAATAAATGTATAATCTGTAAAACTGCTCTTGATCCTTGTTGCAGGACCCACTGTAATTCAATTTCCATGCCAAGCTAAATAATTATTATCATTTCTCATTCATGTAATTTGTTGCAAGGGTAAGATTTTAGGTCAACTAAATTTACATCAGGGTAACATATTTTAAATTATTTGAACATACCACTAAAATTTACAATAAGTAAATTTATGCAATTAATATCACAAAACTTAACATTCTCCATAAAATCCATATTTCAGCATATTTTGGAAATCTATGAAACAATCTATTCTGGATAGTGATATGCATTTCATTTCTCCCCTTTAGATATTTGTCACCATGACATTTTGAAATCCTAATTGGACTTCTATTGATAAAATTTACATTAAAGGTAATCTTTCTATGAGCACATAGATAGAATTATGCAGTTATATTTCAATTAGCTAAAATGCATTAATGTATGCAGTTAACATAATCCTACACTCCACATTTACAGAAAAAACAAAACCCACTCAACTCACTCTTCCACAGGAGATAGCATTTAAATGTAAAATCAATTTTGTAAGGTGTGAAGATAAAACTTTTTGGGACAGGCAGAAATTTTAAAGGGGTGATAAAATCAACGGATACAACATAGAACCAAAATAATACTTCAGATCTTCATTGGTTTAAAAAGTATCATATGTTCTTAAAAGTAATACTTATGGTGAAGCCAGAAATAATTTAAATGTCTCAAAGAAGAAACAAAAATGATAAATTATGCTATTACATTCATAAGAAAAGAAAAAACGACTAAGTTTTTCTGAAAGTGTCACACTCTGTAGTTCAGGCTGGTCTTGAACACACTATGAAGCCCAGGCTGGCCTCAAACTCAGCATTCCTTCTGTCTCAGCCTCCCAAGTGCTGGGGATACAGGCATGTATAACTGTATCAGGCCCTGATTGACTAAATTATTTGGGGAAGTCAGTCGCTAGAATTTTGTGAAGTTGTACTTTAGCAATATCATACTATTTTGCACTCATCATTTCATAGGTTACGATTCATATAACACTTTTAGTTTGTTTTAGCAATAAAAATGATAGTCTTAATACTAGAGTCTGTCTACATCATACACAAACGGATGATCATTCCAAGGGAACAGTGAAATCTGGCCTTTGTGCTTATTTGAGGAGGACTAAAATTCATTCTTAGCAGTAATTGAAGATAGTAAAGTAAAAAACACAAAATAAAACATTCAGTAGTTTATATATTGATTAAGGGTATACTCAGCAGAATTGATAGCCTAAAACTTTGAAAGTGGTACTCATTTTTACAGTGTGATATGTTGCATAACTTTTTAAAAGTGTATAGTATTTGTAGATGACATGAGCTACTACTATTTGAGCCATCTATCTGTTAAGTGAGATAAATACAATGATATTATACATTAATCCCAAGGGGAAAATTGAGGAATCATGCTAAAATATCCCATTACTACCTTCTAGAGTCACATTCAACATTATTGGTTTATCATTTTACTTATATAGTTTTTAATATCAGAATTATTACTGCTGATGACAAGTATCAGGCTTTCAGTTTATGGAAACTTCTTTTGGCAATGTGCTTTTTATCAGTGATGGTTGTATGTTAATTATTTTGTTTGATTTAATTATTTAATTATTTTGATTAATTATTTAATTATTTTGTTTATTTGATTTGGGCAAGAAGTCATCCATGACCATGACAGGGAGAACCTACCACAGTATAAAAAGAGAAACACACTTTTATTGTTTCACAATTCTTAGTTGAAGAATTATTGCTTAATATGGCACAATAGAGAAATGTATAATTTCAAATATCTAACACATATTCTAGGGGTTGAGCAAATGCATTAACTTTTAATAAAATCAGAATAATCAATTTAAAAAGCAAAATAGATTTTGTGTAACCAACAGAGAGGTAAAAACCAACTTCTCATGTTTATTCCTATGGTTAAAAATATACCGGTACTATATTTTAGAGTCCAGAATGCACATCTCCAGAGCATTAACATTGACCAAGACATTAAGATATGGTAGTATGTCAAACATAATTCACAGAAAGTGTCAAAATATAATAAATGAAAAATATTCAAAACTCATATAAATTCATTCTCTGGTAGTTCTTCACTTTTCAGATCATTTTATATCATGGGTATATGAATGTACACTCTTCCATTTGTGATGAATAATATTGTGGTTAACAGCTGACACTTCATAAGTTTCAAAGTGCTACTAGAATTAGTGGGGGATTTAGTAAATATTCTTGGCAGTGCAGTTTTTCTCTCAGGGAGCTCAGTCATTCTGGTATGAACAGACATACGGATGTTTGCTATCACTAAGATTCTTGAGAAATCCTTGAGGTTAACTGATGATCTGAATAGACTTGTGGTGGAAAGTTTATATCTCGAATTGACTGTGTTTCTTCATTTTATGTTGCAACCTGGCACTGTGGCAAATATGTGGGTTCAGTTCAAGTGTCTGTCTTAGGTATACTGTTATTAAATCAAGAGTTAAGCCAATGAATTTCTTATTTAATGTCAGGTATTTTGTGTTTTTTAAATATCAGAGTCAGATTTCTGAGTAACACTGATGAATTGCATAGATAATTTCATTTATGTTACCATGGATCCTCACTAGTGCCAGAAAACAACTTTCTAAAAAATATATCATTTGAAGAAAAAACAGAAAACAGTAAAACATTTTGGAGATTGAAAAACAGATGATGAAGATGAAAATTAGTGAGTAAAGTGGTATTATAGTTTAGATCTAACATGTCCCCCCGAAATCGTTTGTGTTGGGATATGGAGCCAGATTGAAAAATGTGGTGTCTTCTTAGAGCCTGCAAACCATGGACTAAATCCACATAAGCTGTGAGACAAAATAAATCCCCCCTCCCTTAAACTGCATGTGTCATGTATTTTATCCCAACAATTGGAAAGTGATTAAGACAAAAATGGTACCAGGAGTTGGGTCACTTTTGTAACTATTCCTGACCATGTGATTCATAAGCCTTTGGTAGGAGGAGTTGGGAAATATTTGGAGATGCCAGGTAAGGATGAATTAGAATGCTATAGGCTGAACTTAACAGGTGATTCTCGTTGGAGCCAAAAACAGAGAAATTCTGATAGGAATGTTGACAGAAAGGCCAGGGTGATGAAGTGCCACCTGTGGATCAGGTGAAACTGAACTAGAGTAGATGAAGGTTTCATTCTAGCAAAGAATTTTTTACACTTTGTCCATGCCCTAGGACATTGTAGAAGGCTGAATTTAAAGTGGCAGGCTAATTAATCTGCTGGAGGAAATTTTAAGGCAGCTTAATTTTCACACTGTGGCATAGGTACCACTGACTGACTGATTTTATCCAGTTCTACAATATAAATAAAGACCAAAACTTAGATGTGAAGTGTGAAGTGTCACAAGAAAGAAAATGTTTGCAAATTTGGGGGAAAAGAAAGCATGGTAAATAAACCAAGGACTTGGATTTAGGACAATAGAATCAAAATGACCTAATGGTATCTCAGGACCCACCCTTTGCAGGCTCAAGTGCATAAAATGACAAATATATTTTGAAGAATTTGCTTTAAGAAGAGATCCTTCTTATTCATAACCACAAGGGCCACAGCATTTTCAAGTTCAGCCATCCAGGCTCTGCAAGGACATTGAAACCACAGTTCAGAAAAATAAGTCTGCTGCTTGAGCCAGTGGCAGAACTTGCATATTCAAGGAGACTTCCATCCAAATATAAAAAAAGTCTGAGAGGCCAGGAAATATTCTCCTAAGAGAGCAATGTATGACCCTGTAAAAATGAAAACAAAGGCACAGTTCTAATTATATGAATACAAAGATACATGGAACATGAATTATTGGGTGAACAAAGCTGTAGGCAATTAGCTGAGCCAGGCCAAGAAAAAAGCCACCCACCCCAATACAACAGCAACAGGAACTACAACCATTAATCTATGTGTGAGGCCTCATAAGTCCTTTGAGCTCACATCTCATCATAATTGGCAGTGAGTAGTGGACACAGAACTATAGAATTTCTTTTTTTTTTTTTTTTTTTTTTTTTTTTTTTTTTTTTTTTCTCCGGTACTGGGAACTGAACTCACCACCTTGCGCTTGCCAGGCAGGTGCTTTGCCAGTGAGCTAAATCCCCAGCCCTAATTATAGAATTTCTTCATCCTGGTTTCTCAGGTTTGTTCTGGCTTTATTTCTTTGTATTCTTATATTCTTCATTTTTCCATTGTGTGTTGGAAGTATTTAACTTTGTTTTTAATTTTTCTTACAGGCTGAAGGCTAAGAGTTTGCCTTGAGTCTCAGATTCTTTGGAGTTTGACTTTTCAGTAATACCAGAATCATTGAAATTATGACATCTCTTTGAAATAGAATTAATACATTTTACATAGAAAAATGAGCATAAGCCTCTTTTAGGACCATGGTTAAACACTACAATTTAGATCTTTTATGTCCAGAAAAAGCTCAAATGATCAATGGTGTGGCATCATTGTAAGATGCAGGTCACCAGGGCTGTGACCTAGTATGATGTATTCTTATATCAAGTTTCTCCCTTTTTTCTCCACTTCCTGGTCGCTATGATTTGGGCAGCTGTCCATTACTATGAACTTTCACTATACCATCTCTGCCTCGGGCTTTCTGACTGTTATGATTTGTATCTAGATATCTCCTGAAAGCCTCAGGCAGTCATACAGGTTTTTCTGGAGTGGCTGAATCTAGATTGTATGATTGATTCCTGGTAAAATGCTGGAATTAAGGGTGCTGAGATTAAGGGTGGGTGATTGTTAGATCAGTCCACTGATTAAATTGGCACTGCCCTAATCCTGGTAGACTTGATACAATATGAAGGACAGAAAGATGCTGTTTTACCTTCCTTGTTGTTTTTGCTGTCTTCTGCCACCATGAACTGTTGCCCCTTCCCTGGTCATGTGGCTCAAGAGCCTTTGGAACTGGCATATGGGAAGGGGAAGCATTAGGAAAAGTTTGGAGATATCAGATGAAAAATAGAGCTGGAACACCTGAGGCTGTACAGCATGGAAGATTCTGGTCAGAGCTCAGAAGATGAGAATGCTTATGGAAATGATTCCAGTAAAGATGATCAGGAGATTTCTGCTGGGAAAACGGACTGTATGGGAGATTCTGGTCAATGATGTCAATGCTCAAAAGACCAAAATCCATTAAAGGCCAGGCTCAGGAGGTTTCTGCTGTAAAGAAGAACTGCTTTCACTGTTGGACTCCAGACAAGTGTTGAGCTTCCAATGATACCTGTTCTACATTGGCAGAAAGTTTGATTGCATTTTGCTCATCTCCAGAGGTTGCTAAGACTGAGATTAAGGTTGGTGGACTAACTAATCTTGCAGAAGAACTCTCAAGGTAGTCTAAATTGAGGCTGTGGCAAGGATGCAGTAGGGGGATTTTAGCCAGATTTATGCTGAGGATCAAAAGCAAAGAGCCTATCAGGATGATTTAAAACATTGTAAGTTTATCCAGGAAGAAAGTTACATTACAGCTGTGGACTGCAAAGTTAAAGCAGATGAGCTCTTCATGGCTGAGAAGGAATAGGAGAACAGAAGTGATGGCCTGAGGGCATCACAAGAAGCAGCAGAACCCTACTGTTATGACCGATACATTGTGTCAACTTGGGGAGTCTAGAGGTTTGGCTAAGTGACTCAGCAGGAAGCCAGGGTGCTTACTTTGTATACATCCTGAGCCAGCCTGTGGAAGAGGAGGGCATGGACATTATGTGAGAGCTACACATCCCTTAGGTGGGGGTAGCCTGTTTACAATGTAAGGGAGGGAAAGAGGCTGCTTGCTGCGATTCCTCCCATTTGCTCTGGCTGTTTGCTCTTCGGCTGCACTTTCCCCACTTTGCTCTTGTTGCTTTGCTATCTTCTGCCTCAGAGCCAGCCAAGTATGGACTGAAACCTCCACAAAATGTAAGCTAAATAAACCTTTCCTTCCTTCCTTTTGGGTGTTGGGTATCTTGTCTCAGCAAGGAGAGAAAAGTAATGAAGACACCTACCCTTTGCAGTCTCAAAAATACAAAAGTGAAAGACTTTGCTTTGAGAAGAAAGCCCCAGAACCATGTTCCAGAATGGTGGTGTCCTAAAGAATGTCTTCCTCAGAAATGTATTCAGAGTGCTCAGTGATCCAGGCACTCAACCTCCTACAGTTAAGAGAAAGAGAAGCCTGATTATTGCTCTAGCTGGCAGCAGAACTTGGCATCATCCATATGGTGCTGGTGTTAGGTGAATGCGGAATGGAAGAGTTGTGGGATTAGGAAGGGTTCCACCAGATTTCAGAAAGTCTGGAAGACCAAGCAGTTTGTCCCTCAGAAGGCAGTGTGTGAATCTGTGAGTGTAAAGCCAAAGGTGCAATAGAGATCCCAGAAGTTTGGAGAAGCCAGAAATGTAGATTTCTGAGGAAAACTACAAAGAAGGAGCAGACCAGGCCCAAGAAAGAATCCATAGGAGCTATATCCATCAGAAGTTCTGTAAAGATGGAGCCACCTAATCCTCTGGAATTCACACCTTGCCACAGATTGCCTCAGATGCTGCACATGGTACTGCAGGATTTAATATTAGCCCTGCTGGATTTTGAAATTGTTTTGGTCCCATTCTTTTGTGTCCCCATTTGTAACTTTTGGAATGGAAATGTCTGTCTTGTGCCATTTAATGTTGGAGGTGTTTAATTTTCTTTTCATTTGTACAAGAGCTCACAGCTAAGAGCTTGCCTTACATTTCAGAGGAGACTTGGGTCTTGGACTTCTCAGCAATGCTGAAATGAGTAGGACTTTGGTAACTCTTAGAGATGTACTAGGGTTTTTTGTATAATGGAATGTATATGAATTTTTGGTTGGGTGGGGTCAGAATGTCATGGTTTTTGTCTGGATGTCCCTCTAATGCTTCATGAAGTCACAGGTTTGGGCATTTCAGAGGTGGCTGAATCTAGGATTTGTGGATAGCTCATGGTCCATTGGTGAGATTAAAGGTGTGGTGATATACCCACCTTAGGACAGGTAGCCTGCATACAATGTAAGAGACAGAAAGAGGCTTTATTTTATCTCTTCCTTGATGCTTTTTCTGTCTTCCACAGTCATGAACTGTTGTCCCTCTGTCATGTACCACCCTTCCTTGGAGCCAGTAGATTATGGACTGAAACCCCTACAAAGTGTAAGCTAAATAAAACTTTCCTCCTTTAACTTGGGTGTTGGGTATTTTGTCTCACCAGTGAGAGAAAAATAACTGTGACACTGTTCAAAACTAAACCCTTTGAAGCTATATGCCAAAATAAAATCTGTTCCTCTAAATAGGAAGTGTTGTAAATTTTGTCCCACTGGCCATAAAGTGACAAATATGTCTGGCAATTTCTGATTTTTTAAATCAGCAATGGATAATGCTAAGTTATGTACCTACCCTATACATTGCCAAAAGACTCAGAAACTATTAGTATCCAGAACAATATGATTGGTAAAATTGAGGTTAATGTGGAATTATTAAGTTCTTTTTCAGAAGTTAATTCTGCATAACTTGTCCCTATTTTGAGAATCTTGTATGGTTATTTCCATCTCATTGTAACAGAATATTGGAGTTTTGTTTTCTATAGGATATAAAGGAGAATGAGAAAGCATTCTAGAAGCAGGAAAATATAATAAAAATATAATAAAAACATTGTGAATATTATACTCCTACCCATTCACTTGATTCTTGAAATGCTGACAACCAGACTTATAACAACCTGTCAAAATATGATGTTATGCATTAGGGTTGGAGGTAAAATACCACCTTCTCCCCTAAAAAACCAAAACAACAACAAAAAATCTTGAAAACACTAACATAAGATCTTCCTAATTATCAAATACCCAGTAAATCTCAACTTACTCAACTATGGATATAAATCATCCAATAAGATTTCTGACTTTTCCTGAAACAAGAGAATACAGAAATAGATTCTAAAACACTTCTTCAACATATTATATCATAATCAAACATGAAACAAAAGAACAAAAATTGGATAAAGACAATAAATACTATTAGGAGCTGGCCAGTCTCCAAATCCCTTGAGTGAGTGTATGATGAAGGGTAAAATACAGTAGACAAAAGTAATATGGTATAAGGAGTGGGTCCAGGATTATCTGAATTCTTGTGGGTAAGATCCCGATTTCTCCAAACTTGTCACTATTTATTGAATATATAACATATCAAGGGATGTGCAGGGAAGTGCTGGGAATAGCTGAGGCATGAAAGTGAACAAACCTTTGTGAAAATTGGAACAAAGTCATCCTAAGCAATAAATCTTTATTTAGTGAGACATCTGTTTTATCTCTAAGGTTCACAGTTATTGCCCTGGAATTCTGAGGGAGAGTCAGTGTTCTCAGCTGCAGAGATGTCACAGTGTCATAGGCCACTACAGGCCTCGAACATAACCACTGGCACACATAGCTGTTTCTGCATGCCAGCCGCTGGCTCATCAAGCGAGTCACTTGGGCCTGTGAGACTCATAAGTTAACATAAAAAGCCAGTTGATAAGGCTAAAACCTGCTCAATGCTGCCTTAATGTGTTCTCCATCAAATATTTGAAATATATTTCAAAAATATTTTGAGAGAAAAACAAACATTTATTAAGAATGAACTGATTTATAAAAACATTCAACAGGGCATGGAGGTACATTCCTGTGGCCCTGGCACTCATGAGGTTGAGGTAGAAGGATTATTGCAAATATTTCTTTCTTTTTCTTTTTCTTTTTCTTTTTTTCTTGTTTTTGTGTGAGTGTGTTTGAGACAGGGCCTCACTACACAGTTCAGGCTGGTCTTGAGCTCACTTTATAGCCCAGGCTGGTCTTGAACTCTTAAGGATGTTCCTGCCTCAGCCTCCTCAGTGCTGGGATTACAGGCATGCACCTCCATGCCTGGCTGATTATTGCAAATCTGAAGTCAATCTTGGTTACACAGTGAGCTCAAGCCCAACCTGAACCACATACCTAGACACTGTCTCAAAAGATAGACTCAAGGCTTTTATATGTAAATGGATGCAACTCCATCCTATATGAGACCATACTCACAAAGGAAACAAGTCAAATTCACATGTTTAAACTTCATATTATCTCCCTAGTGTAAGAAACTGAGAGAATAAATAAGATCCAAATGATTCAGGGATGGGAAAAGGGGAAAAGAAGGAAGGAAAAATTTTATATATATATAAAAATATATACAAATTGTACTACTAATTTCTATTAGTTCATTGAAAGTAACAGTTAGTGCTTATATTATTTGATCAATTTTGCATGCCTATATCTTATAATTTGAGCAACTACTTTAAGGATAACAATATGCAACATAATAACCGTTGTTAATTTCTTATCATCTTACTTTGAAATTGTGTATCTTCTTATTGTTTTTTTCTCTCTTTAAAATAAAAAAAATTCAAGGAAGATGGCTTTAAAAAATAACCATTTAGAACACAAATTAAAATCTCATTGAATGGATTAATTATTTTGAATAAGGATTGAAGAAAGACAAAATGATATATGGTCAATAATTTACCAAAATGTTGATTTAAATAACCCAGAACTGATTTTCAGGAAGCGCTCAGATACTATTGAGGAGATCCTAATTATGGATCCCTCTGCCTAGCACCCAAGGTTGGGAACGGCTACCTTCTTTGCTAATGAAACACACATGTACTATTGAATCAGAAAAGACAATGCCCCTTCTCCCCTGCAAACTCAACACTAAACTATCCTGCATGGGACTGAATTGCTGGTTTTTACATAGCCTTTACTAGCCTTTGAGGAGATAGATAATAGGACACTTCCATCCTATCCTACTCTGCAGATGTCAATTATGACAGGCTGGTTGGGCGGCTTTCCTAATCTGAGTAGAGTCATGCACAACAGATTTGCCAAGAACATACCATTTCCATCTGTTATGACAGAGTAATTATTAACAATACCACATTTTATATTATTGCTCTTCAGTTTGAACAAAATAAAATAAAATGGTCTTCTTCCCCACTGCGCAGTCCATCTGTTCTTAAGTCTGATGTCCCCAGAGTCTGTGAATGGGGAAATGTCAGGAATTATGTCACTGCGGTAAAGGAACCTAGGCCTAGAAATAAAATCTCTCCTTATGTCCTTCCTTTTTCCCCTTCTATCCTGGCTCTGTCACTTGGCCCATAAATCTAGTTTATGTGGAAACTAACATGAAATTGTTGATTTTCTCTGGCTCATTCTTGGTGGCCCATGATCTGAGGACTGTTCTATGAGATTATATTTTTATGTATCATCACCTTGTTAAACTACTCCAATCTTAGTGCTGTATAACTGAGTATATCTTGGCCAATTTTTGACTGGTGAGAGGGCCTTATTGTAATTTAAAGATTCTTTGGATTTGTCCTTTCTGAGTTTATTATCTTGGTTATTAGATACCATAAGGATGTTTCCAAAACAAGGGTTCACAGTTGGTGATGATCTTTTCCCAATCAAGGGATATTTGTCAATATCTGATGATGTTATGATCATCATAATATGAATGTTACTAGTTCTGAATAAAGGCCAAAAAATTTAATACCCCATGATAGCTGAACAAGATAAATAGTTTTCTGATCCAAATGTTAATGTGCTGAAATTAGTAATACTTGTTCTCCCATAATAAGAGCAAAATATTTGAAAAAATTGTGATAGGATGTGTGAGCTGTGTATGCTCTTGAAACTGAGTCCATTCAAGAGAAACATCACTCAGTTTAGCTCAAATCACTTAGTGCTTCTTGACAGTATTATCTACCAAATTCATTGTGTTTGCCAAGAAGCTGGATCTACTTAGAAGAACCAATAGTCATTTCAGGGTTTACAAACAACATTGCTTTTCTTATGAGAGTTGCTGATGAATGACTAGTGAGTGGTACCTGCCAATGAAATAGACTATCAGATGGGTCCAAAATGTGAGGCTACATGAGCAAATGAACTTTCATTTCTCTGGCTAGCAGATAAAGGAAGGACACTTGAAAATGATGCTGCAGCCTTAAGTTAGCCTTTTCTTCACTCGCAGCCATGAATGTCAGCTTCCAGTCTAGCAAATGTTTACTCTACATTTTCCTTTCCTTACAAATGGCCACTCCAATTTACATCATAAGAACATGATCTTTACCCCTGGGAAGGGTATTTTTAAGTAGCTTTTCCTTCACCAAAAACAGCTAGCAATTCTCTGAATATACAATTTAAAGTTACAATATACAATTTAAAGTTACAATATACAGAATTCCTGAAAGAAGATGTATTTGATTAGGGTTGCAAATTTGGGATCATTAAAGAGACAGTGGAAGTAAGAGTGCAAAGATTAAGGCTGCTTTTCCAAAGGCTGGCTTCCTAGGAAAGGGATTGATTTCTTATAAACCTTTCTAGAAGCTCCTGTGGCTGAACTAAATCCCAGTCAGCTACAGAATATAGAATCCAAGCTCCTGATTGCACCAGCTTTTGCCATGATGAATTGCTATGGTATCCTACCTATGATTCCACTATGCAAGGGGTCAGTCCTGTCCTTACCACATGTTATAATCCTGACATAAGGAAATATGAGAAATAAAGAGCCCACTAAGTTCTGAGTTCTGAGTTCTGTTCAAAAGCTGAAGAGAAGGCAGTTGTAGTTGGATGATCATAAGGACTAAAATATAATTAGGATCTGGGATCAAAATTGAAAATTACCTATTAAGTGAAAAGATAGGACATCCAAGTGGAAGTAAAGTCAAGAAATATGACATGCATTTATGTAAAAACCTGCACAACTATTTTACATCAAAATTTGTAACAAAAAGTCTGCATTGATCTTCTAAATGTACTGAATAACTTTTGCTATGTTAAACATGCATTGCTTTCTGAATCTAGAAAACAATATATTGAGTGCATAGTATATGTCAGTACACTGTTGAACACTTCATAGGAGGAATTTCTTCACAATTCAAATAAAGAACTATTTTTTCCAGTCATATAAAAAGTAACTCAAATAATAACTTAAAATTTAATAAATTTAAATCATTTCAATATTTGAATACAGGACAAAAACTCTTCATTCAGTATGTCCTCTAGCTAAGTTTTCCTGGACATAAACCATATCCATAAATCTATTTGGTGACTATTTTCAGTTTCTGTAAAGTGCTTCAGAATTAAAAGTCACTTGTGAATTACTATGAGAAAAAATTCCTTTAAGATTATATAAAGTAGGGGCTGGGGATTTAGCTCAGCGGCAAAGCGCCTGCCTGGCAAGCGCAAGGTCGTGAGTTCGGTTCCCGGTACCGGAGAAAAA
>NW_004955425.1:10605344-10618767 GCF_000276665.1 Chinchilla lanigera | reverse complement strand
AAAAAAAAAAAAAAAAAAAAAAGATTATATAAAGTTTTTCAGTTATAATTGTCTTCATTTAATTTGGGAGAAAATTTTGATTTGAGATTTTTCTTTATTAAATCTTTCTATAACATTCATAGAAATATTTCCCTGCTGTTTATGTATGCAAATTTTATTACTTTGTATTATTGTCCTGGACTTATCATACGGATGCCCTAGTTTCCACCAACCCCTAACATTCAGGTCTTATTCCACATAATCTTGTAGTGGCTTCCACCACTGACTCTGAATCCAGGTATGTCTTGTATTATCCTATGAGGCATTGTGATAAGAAGAAATGTAAAGGATAAAATTCACTTGCACTACTTACTCTCCTTCTTCTACTATGATGAACATATGCTCAGATTAGCCTGAAAGAAGATATGTGGAAAATTGTCCATTTTGAGAGAGTTGAGGCCATTCTAGATAAACCCATAAACTTCTGAGCTCTTATGGTACAGCAGTCAATGGTCTTATTCGAGCTGCTTAGACAAATCACGGTGACCACAGATACATCACTATATTAGTGCGTTTAGCAGTATAGCATCATGAAAAGCTCAACTAGGATGAACTCCGCTGAACCATAAAATAAATATATCTTGAAATAACACTGATCACATGTGGCTGTTCGTCCTTCATTATAAAAATGTGATTCTAAACATTGGATAAAGACACTGGCACCAGAAAGGAATGCTGATTAAAACAAACAAAAACTGAAATCTATAATACAAGCATTATGACTGGGTAGTAAGCAAAAACAAGAAAAGTAGTAAAATAATTTTTCTAAGAGGCAGAAAGAAGGTGAGAAAACTTCGGTAAAAAACTAGAAGACTGTTCACCCACGTGTTATACTGTAAAATAGTGAAAATTCTCAAGTCTCCTACAAAAAATTTGCACCAGACAGGACAAGCAAGCAGAAGTTGATTTTATCTAACATGCTTACCTGTGCTATGGAGAGAAAACACAAAAGAAGAAAATCTAGATAGTTCCACGGAACAATGGCAGGGGAGCTGTGCAGAGCTGAGTGGGGTTCCCGTAAGCCATCTATGTTTGTCAATTGGCTTTAGTAAAGGAAAAATCAACTTTCTCCTGTCTTCAAAAGACAGAGTTTTACAACTGAGAGGGAAGAAATCATTGTCATTAGACTTCTACCTCCCAAACATAGTGTCCCTATCTTTGTTAATGATTAAATATCAAAAAGATAACTCTTGGGGTGCTGAGAAAGACATTCTTAGATTGCAAAAAGGGCAAGAGACTTTAAAAGATTAACATCTCAAAGAGGTATGAAAGTATTTCTATTACAGATTACATAAGGTACATACCATAATGTAATAGAGGTTAATGTCCTCGCCTGAGGAAAATTGCTGCCTAAAATTGTATAAAACCAAGGGAATATTAAGGCTTTCTTGGCTACCTGTAACCACAAGAAACATAGAAAAGTATAGTAACTTATAAACTTCACAACACAAGTGAGCAGGTTTCCAAGGAGAATATTTAATGTATGGGTTTGCTTCTACTATATCTCCATAATCTTATACAAGAAAGGCATATTTTTTTTTTATTCTAAATGACCAGTTTGTAAACTCATTTGAGAGGAAATACAGAGACATGATTCATTAGATTACATAGTCAAACTGTTTCTGGGAGCCAGCTTTCTACCACAGTAAAATGTACCAAATCAAGACATGGCTTCAGGCTAACAATGAAGTCAAGCGTCTTGATGTGACACTTTTGCTAGGATTTTGAAAAACTGATAATGGTACCAAGCAGAACATTTCAGTTGTACAAAAGAGCTTCTAGAAAAATGAAGGGTATTTTCTATAGAAAATTACCAGGCTACCTTTAGCAGTGATTAAGTCTAGAGAGTCTTGCAAAGAGCTATTACTGTAACTTCTGACATATGGAATTAAAAAAAAAATCACTGTGAAACCCAGAGTTTTAAAGAGAGCTGTATTGGCAGAAACACCAAGTGCCTTTACTAAAATACTAAGATTGCTGAAAATTTATGAAATCTTCTGCCTTCTCCTCTCTTTGTGGGCAGAAAGAAGGGTGAGAATGTTTCAGAAAGGGCAGATTTTCCAATATAGTCTCAAGGAAAGAATGAACAGGAAATGTTATATCCTAGGTAAAATTGCTGGGGAACAATGGACATGAGAATGAAGAAGAAAAAGAACGCAAAAGTCATACCCCATTCCACAAGCAGTGGCATACTGACCCCCACAAGATGTCAGAGGTTCTGTGATCCAATGACTGGTAGGTACTTTCTGCTCTTCCCCGTTTTGAAGGAGAGTTTGTACTGTGGTTATACTGTTCCTATTTTAGCTTCATCATTTATTTAGTTACTAGCTCTCTGGTTCAGGAGATATTGCATCCAGACTTTATACAGATATGATTCTGTACTCTTGGTTTGCTTTCAATTGGATAAAACTTTTGGATGTGTACATTTCCAGTATTAAAATAAATAATATCAGAAGATGGATTTTTGTGGGTTGTATATGAAGCCCCTGTTTTTTTACCCTTATTAGATCTATTATCATTGTTTAAAAAATCTATTGTTGCTCTTACTTTGGTTTCATAAGTGATCTAAGTTGCCTTGAGCAGTGGGATGTTAGGAGACACGATGTAAGTAGACTTTCATACCTCTGCCGCCATTTTGCATTTCTGTCATAATCATGCCCAAGCTAGCCAGGAGGTGGATCAAAGTTCCTTGGGGCAGTTCTGATTTTTCAAATTATGCCATGTGTGGTCATTCTGGACCAACTGACAGCCAAGAAAACCAGAGTAAGAAGAGCTATTAAGCCAATTTATAATTGTGTACAAATGTGTGAATCAGCCAAAAGGCCCAATCAAGTTCACAGCAGAGCCCCACAAATTTCATGGACCAAATAAGAACTTATTATCTTTTACCACTAATATTATGAGCTCATTCTTATGTAGCATCACTATGGTAATATCTCAGATACGGTTATACTTTCTTAACTGCTATGATCATTATCATAACCACAATAGGTCTAAACAGATTTGAGAGCAGGGGAGACTGTCTGCTAAGATCAAAATAGTGAGTGGTTACTAGAAATTAGGCTACTGGTTAAAGTCCTGATTGTGAATGGGTGTTGGTCTCTGTAATCTCTTTGATAAATGAGAAATCTTGTGAATATAGACTCAATTTTATAGATTTGCTTTTGATTATTTATTGAATGAAAGAATGGATTTCCATTTTATGGAAACAAATGAGGCTTAGAGGTTAAATAGTAGAGTTAAAGTCAGATTAGCAGAGAAACTAGAGTCATATATGTTACACAGTCTACATTTTTATTACTATATTATGTTGATATCATCACTGAAATTTTTTTCCAAAAATTATGAAGTACTATACATATATTAATTTAAGAATTTTTGAAGGGAAAAACACATTTTACCTGTTTCAAAAATAACATATTGAAAAGATTTGGTCTACTGGAAAATGAATCTATCACTCACATGATATATTCGTACAGATCCTTCTAAGGCCATCTGGATATTGATGTTCCAGTCATATGTAGGTGTTAATATTGAACAGAAAAACAAAATGGAGGTAAAAGCTGAATGGAAACAGGGGAGAAGAAAATAGGCATTGTTACAGAGTTAAAGTCTGCCTGGATAATAACATTTGCATGTCTCAAAATTGACAACAATTTTTGGCTCACTTAAAATGATTTCTCAAGAAACACCCTGATTATGCACACAAACACAGAACACACACTCACAAGTGCATTTATACACATACAAAGAGACACACAATCTGCCAGTCCAAAACACATAGCTCTTGTTTGGTAGGGAAAGAGCAAATTCAGATTCATATCATTGAATACAGAGTTGCAGTTAAGCAAATATGTTTAGGAAAATTATCTTCCCTTATCGTAATAAACTTAAAAGCATTTTATTCACAACCTAAGTGTAGCTGTTATAAAGAAAATTATAATGCAGTATTGAATTTTGTAGGTGTTCTCAAGTCACTAGAAAAGATGCTTAGCAAAATGCGTTATTGTTTTCAATGAATTTAGTACTGCACTTTGAGAGGTAGCAAAAGTAATTAGATGTAAAGAAATTGCTGGGGTGTTAAAGACTGATACAAATCCAGATTATTGTTTGACCAGATTTTATTCTCTACAGCCTAGTAAATAAGTTTCCCAAATCTTCAACTTATTTCCCTTCTGAACAAAAATATAACTCATTATTTGTTTAGGAAATACACTAGTGCTATCAATTTAAGTGCTGAATTAAATACCTGCCAATATTTATTTTTATATTCTTGCCACAAATTGCTCCTTAGTTCATAGAAACAAGTGATTGTATCTATAAAAATTTAATAGGTTGTTTCAATAAATAATAAATAGGTAGATGGGCAGGCAGATAAATATACACATATATAGGATTCAATAAACAATCACTGCAATTTTAACCACTGCAACTTTGATCATTTTACTGAGGTGCTACAATTTATATAGATTCCGCACATTTGAAAAAGGAATGCAACCACACTATTAAATATTGAGCTGTGGACCTGTTGAACATTGGTATACCAGTAATATTTGTATAAGAATACATTCCCTTCTTCCTTTAAGGACTGTTTGGCCGGTATTTAGGTAAAGTGAATGTATTTTCAGATATTCGTTTTAAAGTTTTGAGATGCCTTGCATCACTTTAAAGTATAACTACATAGGAAAACATGTTTTCACTTATTTAACATGTGACAGATAAGGGATGTTCTGAAATTTTGTTAATGTGGTATAAAGACAGGTGGTAAAAGCAGTTTGAGAGAAATGCAAATGTGATGCATTGTTTCCTTACAAGTTACTGCCTACTACTACTGAAATATACTCATTTGCCAAAACACTTTACTCCCATCAGAAGAAATTTGCAGAATTCATAAGAATTAGATACAAAAATAGATGTTCAGAAAAAATATTAAAATAAAAGACAACTTGATAAGAATTATACTTGTGTTCCTTAAATTTTTATAAAGCATATAAAATTAGAAAACTCTTTATAAAATAATTCATCAAAAGGTAAAACAATAATGTGGTATGGGAATGTATTTATATTGAAAAGGTGAGGATCTCTGAAATTATAATTCCATTTAATCTCAAGAAAACATTCTACTATATACTTCATACTAGTAATATTTTTTATTTAGTATTCATATCACTACTCTTGCAAAAGATAAAGCAACCACAAATTATGTACCTTAACAATAGCTTACTGGCATCCACTAAAAAAGCCAATGGTTTTGCATCATCAGTATACAAATGTATATTAAAATACAGCTATAGTACTGATTGGAATACTTTGGTATAAGTCTGCCCTTAGGAATCTAGTGGGAATACTTTTATCTTTAGGTCAGTACTTGTTAAGTTTTTTGCTACTCAAATGCCAAAGTCTTTGTGGATTTATTTAAAATGTATCATTTAAAGTTTTGTTGAATTTTTTAAGGAATACAACAATTATTAACATCACTCATTAAATTAAACTCACTAGCATGACCAATATGATTTAAAAAATATACAAATTTTTCCTGCAAAAAAGTTTTAAAACACCCAGTGATGGGAAATGAGTAATGATACCTCCATACTGTGCTAATCTGGGGGAGTAAAACAGATCCGAGTGAAAATAAAATAAAACACAGGACCCGAGATGGGTAGAAAGAGTTTATGATGGAAAGCAGAATAGGAAATAGTATGGGGAGTGGCTGAAGCTTGGGATTAATCATATGTGCAAGGCTGGAGAAAGGCTGGTCTCAAGAACAAAGAGCATGAGCAACCTTTTCCAGCCCAGAGAACACCAGGTGCCCAAAGCAAGCCCAGTGAACAGGTTGCCAGGCAGAGGGGTGTCATGTGACATCAATCAGCTGAATGTATAAATAAACGCACTTCAGTTGTTGAGCAGTCCTTTTTCTCCCACCACCAAGTGGCTCCACTTGACTTCAGCTTTCTTTTGTGTTTTTTTTTTTTGTTTTGTTTTTCTTTCGGTACCAGGAATCGAACTCATGACCTTGTGCTTGCCAGGCAGGCGCTGTGCCACTGAACTAAATCCCCAGCCCCAACTTCAGCTTTCTATATTCGGACACTTGTCTTTATTTTTTCAGCCCCACCATCCTTCAGCTTGAGAATTTCAAGAGAAGCATTGTATGTGGCAAAATAAATTGAGCATGTGTAAGTTTTAGAGACATAAAGCGTATTTTACCTATTTCAACATTTAGTTTGCAGTTCCTATGGATTATGGGAATAGGGGGTAAGAAATTTTCTTTCTTCAGTGTAAATCGCAGTGGTTTCCACGTAACACATAAAGAAGTTGCAACCGTGCCATGCATATATTTTTATAACATCTCCTCCCAGTCCAGGAGATGATAATGGTCTAATGTGTGATTAGATTCACTAACACTTCATACTTGCCCAGTAGGCTCCACAAGCAATACCACTAGTATTTTAGAAATGTAGCACAGTAGTAGCCAAAGGACCAATCTACTTTTCTAAATCACACAAAATGATAGCTCAGGTTCTACTTGATATCTCAGTGTATTTTCTTATTATTTTGATATATATAAAACAGAATTTTTATTCAATAGCAGCTTAATTACACTTCGGAAGAGGCTATGTCTTACATATCTTCATTTATTTGGGGGGAATTCATTCAGTGTCTTAGATGCAGTGGACATTCAAGTAAGCTGTATATTTAATAGACATAAGAGGAGTGGAAACCTTATGCATGAAAAACAATAAAATACTGTTAGTAGGCTTATCCTTTTGAAGATAAATTAATTATATTTCCATAAAGAGAGGGAACATGATGTTATAGGCACGGCTGATATAATCATCAATAGCTACATGATTAGAGTCAATCTTTATCCATCTTTGTCCCTAGAAACTTTACTTAAAATGTCTTGGAATCATTTGCTTTATATTGGAAAGAAAAAGGTTGAAATAGATAAATGAGCACATCTTTTAAATTTGGTGGTTATATCAACCTGTTAAGATATTTATATTGAAAATTTTGTTCATTGTAATGAATTTCTAATATCTAAATTTTATAATTTATCATATCCATATGGATGTCAGTTTTATTTGTTTTCTTTTGCTGCTTGATAAATCATAACAGATTTAATAGAATACAAAATTGTATTATCTCACCGTTTCCCTGGATCCTGAGTAAGATCTTGATCTTGACCATGGACTAGGCTTATCTGGATTTTTCTGCTCAGGGTCTCACAAGCTTGAAATCAAGGTGATAATCAGGCTGTGCTCTTACCTGATACTCTGCTAGTTAAGGACCTATTTTTAAGCTATTTCAGGTTGCTGGTAAAATGTCTTTTCATGTAGCTATAGAATACATTATAGCTTGTACCTCCAAAATCAATGATGAAAACAAAATTTCTCCATTTTTTTTAGTGTCTAACTTCAGGAAAATTGTAGGCTTTCATTTAACAGAGTGATATGATTCTATCAGGCCCACTCATGCAAATCTTTCTCTTGATTAACTGAAAGTTCCTTATTAAACATCAGTTTTGGGGCTGGGGATTTAGCTTAGCAGCATAGCACCTGCCTGGCAAGTGCAAGGTCGTGAGTTCGATTCCTGATACTGAAAAAAAAAATGAAAAAGTAAAAAAGCCAGTTTTAATTACATGTATAAAATCCCTTAATCTTTTCCATGTAGTATAACATAACACCAAGGGAGATATTCCAGCAGTGTTGTTTTAGAATCATACCACAATCCCCGCCCACACCTTAAAGGAGAGAATCACATACAGGTATAAAGACCAGGAGGCAGCAGTCATGTGTGACATCACCAAGGTGTGTCTCTCACTCCAGCACTGTGGCATGCACTGTGCTGTCATTTTATTAAAAATATAAATAAGGAAAATAAACATTTATGAGACCTTGCACTCTAATCAGAAACACAGGTAACTATGTATGTAGCTTATTATGGATTAGTGGTACCACAATAGGAAGGATATAAATAAGTGCTTCCATTTTAATTAGAATCATTAGTGACTTGGGAGACACTGATGAAGTTTTAGAAAAGGCAACAGCTGTATTGAATCTTGAAGCTTTTCTCCTAGACAAGGTAAGCAAGTTTTCTGGATTCAAGAAATAAATCAAGAACATCTGAGAGCTATTAAAATGGCATGCCATTGCATGTTGGAAGAACTTTAAAAAGGTATTTTTTTACTAATATACTGATTATCCTTATACCTGTACAAATCAGCACAGTGCACACACCAAGGTATTTTGTGTTCTTTGCATAATGAACATTGTGGGGCCCAGATCTTAGGAAAGAGATACTTCTTCCCCAGGAGACAGGACTTCCAGCTTCTGGTAACCCAAGCTGTAATGCACATTGCCATGAAGTTATTTTTTAGCCAGTGTCTTAATTACATTCTCGTTGCTGAGGCAAAATAGCCAGCACTCACAGTTAAAGGAGAAAGGTTTTTCTTAGCTCACAGCTTATGGAGACTTCAGTCTGCTAGCTCCATGGCAGGGTGGCTTGGCAGAGAAGCACCACAGAGGAGAAATAGTTCATAGAATGGCAGGCAGGAGGCAGCAAGTAGCAAGCAGCAAGCAGCAGCAGGAAAACTTTCTTTCTGTCCCTTTGTACTCCATCCAGGCTACAACTCATTTGGGTGGTACCACCCAACCCAAGATGAGTCTTCTGTTTTAACTAATCCATTTAGCCACACCCAGAATGATGCTAATTCCAATCAGTAGACAAATTTAGTAGCACACATCCTTAACCCCAGTACCATACATCCTAGCCCCAGCTGGCTCCAAAAAGCCGCATCTATGAGCTAATGAGGCTTTGTTGGGGGACATCTATATACAAGCCATAACAACCAAAGAGTGCTTTATTTCTCAAATTTATGCCCCATTTCTGGCAACAGTTTATATCTAATGACTGCATAACATATTCACAGTGGCTTTTATTTCCTTTCATCTTAAAGGTTACATGTGATAAAGTGTTTTTGATTTTTCATACATCCTTTATTAGTACGTTTTGGTTATACAGATTAATGGATATCATTTGGGGAGATTCATACATGCACATAATAGACTTCAGTCATTTTCACTGGAAAAATTTTTTAAAAATGGCTACAATTTCTTCTGTGATCTTGCACATGTTTTATTCATTCTTTCATCCCCAAGAGGTACCATATATTTTATGTCACAGTAAATATGGATGACCTTGTGACAGGCTTCTGCTGAGACTATAACAGAGGTAATGTGTTGAGTTTTCCAGAGTCAACACCTAAAAGAGTTTTACAACTTCTACCATCACTCCCGGTGTTGGATTTGTAACATTGTGCTTTTCTTGTTCAAGATGTTAGGTCTAGCAGTATTATTCTTGAAAGAGAAGTCATTTTTTTAAGAACTCAACAGATGTTCCATTCAACTGTATGTTATGGCTGCTACTGAATAACTTTGTAATTTTTGTATCAAGAGGCCAGCAATAACATTGCAGCAGGTAAAATGTTAGATACATAATGCAGACAGGGAATTGTACAGGATGCACCCACATAATCTAGGATATACCCTCACTGATACTGAAGGTAAATAAGAAACAGCCTAGAGATCAAGGTTAGACCCCTTAGGAAAGAGAGAGGAAAGCACTGTATGAGCAGAAGGCAGGGAGATGATGACTATCAGTTGGAGTTACTGGGGATTTACAGTTTTCCACTGACCTTCCACTGGCACCCTTTGACAGGATTAAACAACTTCAGAACTCTAGCGAAATTGTTCTAAGTTTTGATGAATTTATTAGATGAAGCATATTGGTCAGAGCTGCAAAAATCTTGGGCTAAAGAGAACCTGCTGCTGTGTCACTCAGACTTCCCTTAAGTGTGAGCTGAGAGCAGCACCCAATCCACTACCAGGTTATAGCTCCTCTCACAAGGATTTCTAAAGCCCGTTGTGTTGCTCAACCTTTTGCTACCCTCTCCCATGACGATCGACATTCAATACTCAATGTGAAAGCAGAATGCCCAGGTTTCCTCACCTCGGTGCAGGGCATCTTTGAGGCCATCCAGCTTCAGACATTCTATGTTTATTAGGGATCTCAGTTGTAAAAATATTATTGTAGGGAAGCTGCTCCTTCCACTCATCCTGTTTCCTTAACTCCTTTGTAGATTATTTTTTTTGTTATGAGACCCATAAGGTATAAACTTCTACATGCATGTTTCAGAATCTACTTCCAAGAAAAATTAAAATGTGGGGAGTCACAGGAAAATATAATTTAGTTGCTGTCATCAGGCTAGTTCCTGGGGTGTCTAATGCATCATATGACTGCAGGCAGAATTTGAACAGTACGGTCTCCTTTGCTTGGGAGTGGTAATAACACTCTCCGAAACACAGGGGTATAAAGAAATGGACTGGCACACTAACAGTAATGTGGGTGAAGCTACATCTCTTTTACTTTATTTTCCTTTACTGTTTTCTTTCATACCATTATTTAGTCCATTTGGGAGAAAATACAGCCTATTTAAAATTTCCTTTAACTGTTGAAGTGGGATAAGTCCCCTACTTACTGCTAAAAATGTAGATACTCACTGTCAAAGCGTTATTTATGACTGATGTTATTGGCTGGACAGTATGTCTCATAATTACTTTTGGCACAAGGAGATGTAGGCGGCTGATGAATATAGAAGTTCTGGAAGCTGTGCGTGTGAGTGGGTCATGGTCTGCAAATCGTGACAGTGGACGATTCTGAGCATTTTGCTGAATACACAAATTATGCACTATGGTTGAGACAAAATATAAATATGCCTAAGCATGCTTTATATAAAATGGAAGGGGCTGGGGATTTAGCTCAGCGGCAAAGCGCCTGTCTGGCAAGCGCAAGGTCGTGAGTTCGGTTCCCAGTACCGGAGAAAAACCAAAATAAATAAATAAATAAATAAATAAAATGGAATAAAACACACTCTTGATGCAAATAAGACACTAAAATAATGATAGAATGGGCTATACTAGTGCTGTTATGTAAATGTATTTGAGAATAAGAAGGAATATAAAACAAGTAAAATTTACATAAATATCTGAAAAATACTAATGTAAACTGCTCATCAAAATAAAATCTATTCTAAATGTCATAATATAAATTTGATATTATCTCCTGTTTTGAAAAATGGCACTTTTGATGATCATCATTTTGTGACTACCTTAGCAGAACATTCCACGGGCATTTTGGTGCAGTCACTGGTTCTGTAATTGGCAGGTACTATATGACCTATGAAATAAGTGAAGTGCATTTTGGAAGTTTGATTGTGAACAAGAAGGCCTTCAAGTTTCCCTCATTCTGACTAAACTTTTAGACAGGCTTCTTCCTGACTCTGGGTTCTGACCTTACTTTTCTTAGAGCTTTTACTTTGGAAAAAAAAAAACTTGCCTGGTAAATTGTTCTTGGTTTCTTTGAAATGTAAATCTTCTTAAAAGCCTCCTGTCAATTTTAGAGCCCTGGAGTGTCTTTTTCAAGGACCTGGGCTAGAGCCCGTTGAGGAGTAATCGTCAAGGAAGATGGAGCACCTGTCCTGCAGTCCCTGGGAGGATAGAAGGTCACTTTGGCAGTCTCCTTACTCTGCTGTAAAATGACAGTGGTACCGCCATTTATGAACTTAATTCTTTCCACAATGAAGGAAAAGATGGCTGCAGCCTTGTCTGTCACCTAATGCAGAGTTCACAAACAAAAACAAAATCTTGCTAAACACTTGTTTGCCAGCCAAACTGTCCACACACAAAAGCGTTTGTGAACCACAGCACCTCTGTACCCGCAATTGTGAACATAGGGGAAAGTTTACTTTTCCTTTGGATGAGATGAATTAACAAACACAAATAGCCAATGAACCCACCACCATTATCCTCTCAGATTTTTAAAAGCTCCCTCAGCCTTTGTTTCAGGAAATTTGAACTTAAACTGACTTCCTCTCTTCTTCCCTAATGAAAGTCTCAAGTAAAATACTTTTTGCCTGCTTACTTTGAATGCAGCGTCAGACAATATCTGAAAAAATGAAATATCAACAGTCTTATAAACCAGAGAAACTGGCAGATGCATTTTGTGTCTTATTGGTTCAGCAACAATTTTGCACCACTTTTTACCTTCAGAACTAGTCTCTAGCACCTTGGAGACCTCACTGAAATTAGGGACTCATTCAAGGTATCAAAAATCCTCTAAAAAACAATGTTTATCTCAATAGTTACATAAGGATAGATGTTTAAAACTGAAAATGGTGCCACAGTGACTCCTAGAATTCTGATGAAAATGTTTTAATTGAATCCCTCGATAAGTAGAAGTGATCTTCCTAATAAAATTTCACTAAGGGGCTAAGGAGGTTGTTACAGGGAACCATAAATTGCCTCTTTTAAAGTGCTCCTGTCCAAGTTCACAGTATTCTGTGTCTTTGAAAATCAGAGCATGTGAATGACTAGCCTGAAATATTTCATGGTAAATTATGAACTGAAATGTGGGATAGTATATTTTTTCCCATTTCACATGCTGGGAACGTGATTTTTCTTTTTGACTTACTGTATATCAAATAATTTAACTGCATAATTTAAACAAAACTCAGAATGTTTTTTGTAACCCTAGCTTGAATTTGCCTGATCTATTTGAGATGTCCGATGTTTATACTAGAAGAGATCATGAAATTATTTAATTAAATGATTCTTAAGCCTAAGGAAATCACAGTTCCCTTGAGAATATAATCAAGCTACAGAATCTCTTTTCCATCATATTATATGTCCACTGAATATTAAGAATTTTTGATTCCATTTATAGTATTTTTATTCTAGGAAAACATCCCTAAAGGAACCTTTTGTAAATTGATATAACTTGTGTGAACAAGATTAAATAACTATAAGTTAGACATTTAATTAGTTCAGCATTAGGACTAACAGCCTGGATTTCAGATTCTGAAACTGTTCATTTTTCAATTCCGCACAGTTTGCAAGAAGTTCAAATATCAAGTCTCTCATATTAAATTCTTCATAAGGTCTTAAGACTCATAGGATTAATTTATATTGCTATAACTTTATAGCCTCAGAATGAAACTTCTTATCAGTGTCTATTTTTTGTCCAAAACCCTAAATCTTCATGAACCTTATTTTAATAATGTTTCCTCTATTTTCTTATCATGTTAATTTTTTTCTATGACTATCGTGGCTGTACTTTTCACTATCTATGTGTGGATTTGGGTAGGTGTCCAATAATCAAGCATATTGGTACCAATATAAGCTATGTTCAACAATCTGCATTATGTTACATCTGAGTAATATTCCATTATATAAAAATACCACAATTTTTTTATCCAGTCTTCAGTGGATAGACATTTGGTTGCTTCCACAATTTAGCAATTACAAATTGTGCTGCTATGAACATGGGT
>NW_004955425.1:10579259-10602652 GCF_000276665.1 Chinchilla lanigera | reverse complement strand
TGCATTACATATTTAGAAACATAGTTTAGAGAAAGAAATAATAAAAGATAACTGAAAGTTCAAAAATGAACCAAACTGCAGGAAACTGGAAAGTCTTCTTGATATAAGTTAGATTCCATTTTAGAACTTGTCTTTCTTTCAAATATGATTTTATCAAAATATATTAAATAACTTTTCAATTAGCTTCCTTTTGACTCTTCTAAGAGACAAGCACTATTCTGCAAAAAAAAAAACAATGTTGCAAAATATTCCTATCTTACATCCAATTTTAAATTATATTTTTAAATTTTATAATCTTTACAATATGCTTAATAGAAGAATTTAAAGGCAAAGAGAAAGTGCATATTCTTTATAAGAAGGGACTTAACACATTATTAGAATTAGGTTTTGTTTTATATTGTTCTAGCTTGAAGGGTTCTTATAAATTCACAAAAATATATTGAGCCCTTAGCATATACTAAATACTATGGGAATTACATTAAATCAACATCTCATGCTAGTTTCTCAATAACTTCATGTGACAGTTGCTAATATTCTCAATTTTTCAGATTTAAAAAAGGTTTAGTAAGGTAGATAGTTTTCCACAGGTACATGGAGGATGCACACTGTGAATTCATATTCGACTGCTGAGTAATTGCTTTCAAAGTCTCTACTACACTCTTTTGGTCCCTCACTTCAGGGAAACGGTTGTCAGAAATAAGGTGACTTACTTTAAGGTCACACAGCTTTGCGGCCATTGACCTGGAACTAATGTCTACAATTTCTGAATCCTTGAGTTCTGATCTCTGAATCTATGCACCAACCTGCTCATAATGAGCTAAGTAGAGGGAAGAAATCCTGAAGGCTGACTTGCAAGAATTTTTAGAAGGTGGCATAATGTTTAAATGGATCAGAGTAGGGCCAGAGTTTACTTCGGGTAATAAGCTGGGCAGACTGCCAGATCTTCAGTGATCAATTCCTCCCATGGAAATAGGAACAAAATTGTCGCTGTTACATGGAGTCGCAGTAGCTGCGCCAACAGATGCTAATGCACCCGTGCTTCCTCCAGGTGGTGCCCTGAGACTTTAAGAAAGTCCTCAGATGATAAATCTCCCGCTGAGGGCCCCCTAACCCTTGAATAAATCCAATACTGAGTGTACACAGACATTTTGGCCACCTCTCTTCCTTTCTACTGTCTTCTTCTGCACCATAAGGTCTTTCTGGTCTTTTTTGTCTCATGAATATTGAATTTCAGGGGCTAGGGACATAGTTCAGTGGCAGAGCACCTGCCTTGCAAGCACAACGTCCTGTGCTATATTCCTTGTACCAAAAAAAAAAAAAAAAAAAAGATGAAAAAAGAAAGAAAAGAAAGAAAATTGAATTTCAATAAAAAATAAAATAAAACTGTCTGTCTCTGTCTCTGTCTCTCTCTCTGTCTCTGTCTCTCTGCATACATAGTTGTCTCTCTCTTACTCTTTCCCCTTTGTTAGTCCCCTGCTCTTTTCTTTGCATGGCCTTCATGCTTGGCAAGTGGGTGTTCACTGTGGGGACAAACAGGTTCCCAGCAGCTCAGGGCTTTGCTTTTATTAGGAAAAGGTATGCCTGATTCCTACTAAAGAGAATTGGCTCACACACTCATTTTAGACTTGATCATTGTGATCAGGAGTAGAGAGAACTGATTTTGCCGAGCTCACTGTAGCGGGTTCATTTCAGATGTTAAAGGGATATCATCCCCCACCCAAAGACACAGAGAGTGGGGGAATGGTGCTTGCCTAAGGATGTAAGGATGGTGAAGGGGAAATGGGTAGTGTAAAACGGAGCGCACAACTGTACTATTCTGCTGTTTTGATTAAAATTAAAAAGTGGACATGCATTAGGTGGGATAATATTTGTATAAGTAAAATTTCTTATGTTTTTGCCACTGAAATTAACTTTCATCACAGTCATATTTTAGGGAAAAAAATGGGGTTTTGTGCATACTCAGATACATGGTTTCACCTTTCTGGTTTCCCCTATTTTAAATATTTGCTAGATGCCTCTCTAACTTTGGGCTTTTTGCAGTGTTTTGTGGAAACAATTCTATCATCACTCTCTGCTTCTCTGACTATGCTTAAGAAGTAATTCTTGTCTGCTTTACCTTATGGGGCACATCTACATCAGAACAGATAGGTATCTGTATGTTTAGGCCACAAGCAATGAGGACAAATTCAAGGTATGTATTCACTGCAGACTGAGGTTTTTCTCCTCTTGTCTCATCCATGTTCCACTCCACTGGCTTCTCATGCAGTGCTACACATACAGTAGGTGAATAATATATGCTTGTTGAATGATTCATATCTATTCTTATATCTCTGTATGTGACCTCCTAAAAACAAGTGATTGATAGCAGACACAGTATTCTAGAGACAGTACTTTATTTTACAGAAATGGAAATCATAGCACTAGGAATGTAGATATTTTCTTTTCCTCCAGAAATATTAATGAGGAGCTCAAAATATTTTGGTTTGGCTATGACACAGACAAGAGTACCTCGACTGTGACATGCTTATTGATTGCAAGAGATCCCTAGTCTCCAAGCACAGCCTGTTACCCAGACAAATGGACAGAGAAAACCAAGCCACATAGAAAAGTTCTTAATTAGGAGAGCACATCAGAATTGCACAGGGAATTTTATCAACATGTATATTCCTGCAGTTTCTAAAGATCAAGGTCTGGGGAGGAATATGAGTATCACACACCTACAATTGCCTGACTATGTCTGTGTATTTGTTTCAGAGGTTTTCTAGTTTGAATGACTCTAAGATCCCTGAACTCCTTCCAGCTCCATATCTGTGAGTAACTGTAAGGTGTTCTGCTCAGACAGGCACTCCTTGACTAATGATGAAAACAGAACATGACATGTGTCAGTAAAGATTGAATTGGATTTCATTTCTATTGTTTGGAGAAGCCTAGACGCAGCCTAAGATTCCCAAGATCCATGGAATATTGACATTGTGGAGATGAAATAGGCAAAGCTGCACAGGTAAAGAAAAATGGTAGCTAACTCTTCTATTTTCCTGGTCATTCATTTATGAGGTTTATTTTTGGTACCATTGCAACTTTGGATCTAATATATTACTCAAATGTTATTGTTATGTTTTCCTTTTATGTTAGGCAGGAAACAACTGTCAGCAGTTACTACAATTCCATTATTGTCCAGGGAAGTTACAAAAGCCTATCATTTAAACTCAAATCTTCTTTTCCTTGTTCCTTATTTCTACTTAAAAGTGGTAGAAAACAAATTGAGACAAAAAATTATTAATTCACATAACTCAGAAACTGATCATAAAGGAAACAATGTACCCTTTCTTTTTGTCTGCATCAGATTATATCTAGACTCCATGACAAAGAGAGAAAATTACTGTAGTCAATTACAGGTTTGAATTACAATAGGTTAGCAATCTTAGAGACTAGGTTAGCAATTCTTCCCAACTGAGCATATGTAAACTTAAAGGAGAACACCTTTGCTTGGGACCTAAATCCAGTCTTTGTGATCATTCACCAGGGCCAGGATATGACAGCACAATTAGAAGCTTGAGTATAATGACTTGGAAAGTATGGGGAGAGGATTTCTTCTGGTGAAATCTGTGTTTGAGCTGGGCATGGTGGCACACTCCTGTAATTTTAGCATCACAGGAGGCCGAAGCAAGAGAATTGCAAGATTAAGCCTCGCCTGAGTAACTTAGTAAAAGCCTGTCTCAAAAGAACAAATTAAATAATAAATAAAGAAAGGACGGGTGAGGCACCTCATTGTAAAAGTCCTGGGTTCAATCCTCAATATCAAAAGAAAAGAAAAAAAGGAAGGAAGGAAAGAGGGAAGAAACAAAGAGAAAGGTAAATTGGGAGAAATTGTGTTTTTCAGGAAAAGATTTGATATTAGAATTAATCCTAGCAGAAGAGAAAAAAAAAGGTGTTAAGTAGAATGAATCAGGAGTTGCCCACTGCATATTCTCTGAGTGCTAACTTTCCAACCAAAGACTGCTTGCATAAAAAGCTTACACACAGAAGTTAGGATTTCTCAGCACAAACTTTTTACCCTGGAGTATTATAGTGGAAAACCCACAGAAGTCACAGCAAAATATTGGCCTAATTTTATTAAAAATTGATAGATAACAAAATGATACATAGGAATCTATTTCTTTAGCCATGTTAAAAGTATGCACAAGTGATTTTGCTGCTATTGTAGTTTTACACTGGTCATCAATATAGCGCTAACTAAGCAATATAAGGTCTACATTGCTTAGATTTCAATCTTAGAATTTATTTCTATTTTTAAAAAGTTACTCCTGTCTTGCTAACTGTGCCTTTGGCCTCCCCCCAAATCTCCCCTGTATTTGCATCATGGTGTATAATATCTCCGCTTAATGTTTTGATTAGTTTTATGATTTCAACGCTATGTCAACTAGACCTCAAAGTGGGAAATCAACCAAATTTCAGTAAAGTAAGGGAGTTTAATGCTGTTGAATGCTGTTGTAGTTTTGTGACTTTCCCAGGTGCACCAGTACTCTAACTAGCAGATCATAATTGTGACACTGCAGAATTCTCCTTGATCTTCACAGACTTTGGAAATCTGTCAAGACTTAGAACACAAATGTAAAAATTTTAAAACAGATGTTTAAAACTTTACCTCAGAGGTAGAATTTCCTTCCTTTTAATAGAGTTTTTTTTCAAGACTGCCAGAAAGCTTTCTTACTTACCTCAAGAAAATCTGCATGAAACTTCAGCTCTCCTCTGGAGCCACCTCTCTGCTCCTTAAGGATCAAGGTCTCTGTCTTGAGCAGAATCCTTCTTGCCCAGGGGCCGTGACGCCTTGTTTGCAAACTTTTCCTATGGAAAGAAGTCATGTCTTCCTTGAACAAGAAGAGAAAGAGTTTTCCCAAGAAGCTTTTTAAGTGATAACATTAACATTTCTTTCACTTACAATTTTCATCACCTATACATGTAAACACTAAATGTCTTAAAGCCTATAAAATAAAAGGAATAATACTATCATTAATGAGTCCATTCCTGTCAGCTCTTCATGACCAGTGAAGAACATCAATTAAGACAACCAAAGAAGATGTTTAAAACTTTCATGACTTTATTCACATCAGACAGATGAGAGATTTGCTTTTAAGGGAAACACAAATAGATGCTTAGTGGAGAACATAGAAGGTAGGTGACTTAAGCTATTGGAATAATTGAGAAAATACTTAAAAAAAGCTTTAGCTTTGAGGAAATGTTAGATCAGCATGCCTCCTAAAATTGTATCAACATATATAAGACTATATTTACATATGATACACAACTAAGGGGACAGATCACTGTATGAATATATTTAAGGAGTTGCTACCAAGAAATGCTTTTGAAGCCATGCTGTCTTGAGTGTTTCTATGGTCAAAAAGAAAAAAATAGAGACGGTATGAGCCTCAAGAAAAGCCATTGTGAAAGTATGTGACAGTTGCAGAAAGAAGTCCAGAAAATAATTCATGTATGCATTGAAAAGGTCCATCTTTCTTAAACATGGACCAATTAAGTATTTGGCATTTGTTGTACATCAAAATCTTATCTATCAGATGTTGAATTTTTAGCACATCAGTTAAAAATGAATATTTATATCCAACAGCGGAAAAAGTCCTTGGAGTTTCTTACTTCCCATAAGTCCTCTTATGTTCTGACAATGTCTGGCTGAGAAAGTTAACCATTCTAAGCCTCAGTTTCCACATTTGCAAAATAGAGAAAAAGTGAACTAGTGCATAGTTCAATGAGTCAGCATACAGTTGAGACAATTAAATGAATAGATGCAGGAAATTATGCTCGGATATTTCCTAGAACTTGCAAAATTCACTATAAATATTTGCTGTTCTTATTATGAATGAACAAATTTTACTTTCCTCCATAAATATTTGGAAAATAGAAGCACTACATTGATATTCTGCAATTTATAAATTTGCTGAGTTACTGTTATAATGCGATACTTGACTGATTGTCTGAAAACCTTGATAATTTTTCATATTTCCGAATAGCGTTTTAGAGATTTCATTCGGATTTAATGTTTTGATAATGATAGCTGCATGATTACGTACACTGTAGTCCTATTGTTTTCCTGGAGCCATTTGTTTTCATGGTTTCCTCCTTCTCTTCAAAGGAAAAATACTGACACCATTTTCAAACTGGTTGTTATTTAAAGTAGTTGTTATTCAGATGTCATTAGTCGTTTGAGACTCTGTTCAAGTTTTAACATTAAAGTCGTAATTCTATGCTGTTCACTAAAAATTTATTAAAATTCAAATACCACCCAAATCTATAGATTGTTTTAAATGCTTTAATACTCCTCTCGTTTTAAGTGAGAGAAGAGGAATGTCAGTAAGCATTAATTTTTTTAAATATAAAAGTCATGTGTTATAGTCTATTATGTAAATAATTCAGCAAATACAAGACTAAAATTGTTGTGTAATCTCATGATTGCAGAAAAAGTTCTAAAGCCATGGGCCACAGAGTCTTGTATAATTGATAATAAGAACAAAAAAGACAAGCCTACTTATTTGCCAAATATTTGGAGATAATTTCCACTTAGTGTCTTCCTTTACTTGGACTGGGATTTTAGAAATGAGTCAGGAAACTATTGGTTTGAGTGAGAAGGATTTTTTAAAGTGTTAAGTGTTCCAAATTACTAAGGTTCAACTGCCACAAATTTCTTCCCTACTAATACAATGCCACGAATTTCTCTGCCTCTCCTATTCAGTCCTGAATGGTACCACTCTTCTGTGTTCCTAGAAGCTGTCAGTATTCTAGAGTTGTCAGTAGTAAATATTTGACCTCATTGAACATTGCTAAACAAGGGTCTAGTTCCTGGTTCTTCTAACAGTAAAGTTTATATTTGCTGTTATTCTTGTTTCTATAATGTTGATCTATATTAATATCATGACCTTGAATTTACTCCTGAAGTTGAAAATTGCTTGTAAGTATTGACCATTTGTATTTCATCTTCTATTAATTGTTCATTCAGGTTATTTGGGATTACTAAATTTATTTTTTCTTCTAAAGTCTTTTTTGAAAAATTGTTATATGGCAACTTTTTCTCTCATTTTTCCCCTGGCCATCTTCACTCTGTTTAAAAAGTCATTTTAAAAAATTGAATATATTTGCAATACAAAAACTTTTTTAATAGCTGAGTAATAATCCGTTGTATAGAAATACCACATCCTTTTTATTCATTCCTCAGTTGATGGGCATTTGGGTTGTTTCCAAGATTTAGCTATGACAAATTGAGCTGCTATAAACATGGGTGCACATATATCACTGTGGTATGACATTTTTAATTCTTCTGGAAAAATACCCAGAAGTGGGACTTCCAATCCTAGTCTTGGGAGGAATCTCCAAACTGATTTCCACAGTGGTTTCACCAATTGACACTCCCACCAGCAGTGGAGAAGTGTTCCTTTTTCCCCACAGTCTCTCCAGCATATTGGTTGATTTCTTGAAGACAGCCATTCTTTGTGGGGTGAGATGAAATAGTGTTGTTTAAATTTGCGTTTCTCAACTGACTAATGATGTTGAACATTTTTTCATATATGTATTTGCCATTAGTATTTCTTCATCTGAGAAGTGTGTGCTCATCTCAGATGCCCATTTTTGGATTGAGCCTTTGAATTTTTGGGTCCTGATTTTTTTTAAAATCTTTATATGTTCTAGATAGGAGTCCTTTGTCTGAGAGGCAATTGGATAAAATTTTTTCCCAATTCATGGGTTTTCTTTTTACTCTGTTGATGGTTTCTTTCGATGTGCAGAAATTTTTACAATATGTAATATAACAACCACTGTTAATCCGTATCATTTGGTTTGAAACCCCATATTATTTTTAATGTGCTTGCTTTGTTTTGTTTGTATTCTGCTACTCTTCTTTTTTTTTTGTACTATTTTCTTTAAAATAAAAATTTAAAGCAACATTTTTTATTGCTTTGATAAATCCAATAGTACATAACTTTTATAAAATAAAACAGAATCCAACCAATAAATACAAATAACATGTTTGTGATTTTTACACCAGTATCTGTAGTTCAATCCTTTCTAAACTGCTGAACTTCCTGGGCATCCCAGATTCTGCTTTCCTTCTATCTCGTATTAGCTTTTCCTTCTTCTGTTTTGTGATTGCTCTATTTACGTTTTTCCAGTTCTTAATTGTAGGGATTTCCAAGCTTTTTCTTCCCTTTAGCTCCTTTGTGTTCATGATTGGTCCCATAGTCATCGTTTTCAATTCTATTCAGTCTCATACACTCAGGATTTTATAGCTTCCTTTCAGAAGAATGATGCAACCTCAATAAGACCTCTCATGAAATTGTAGCCTTACCACATACTCCTATATAGGGATGGTTTCTGTTGTCTGAATGATATCTAACTTGAAAGGCATAATCTCATCCATCTGGAAACAATTTAAAACTTAACAGAGTTTATCACTTGGATCTCGCTATTTCAGATCAGATAATTACCCTCCTCTTAGCCACAGAAATTTACACTGACAGGCTAGGTCTTACAGACCTGAGTTACAACATTATAGACTCCATCTCTACAAAGAGCCAAGCAGTGGTGGCATTTTCCCTGAGGTGGAAGCATCACATAGGGATTTAATGACTTTTCACTGAACTCATTTGGCAATAGGAGGGGCCCCACATCACATCAGTGGCCCTTGTGAACAACTCTTGCACTGTGAATCATTTGAAACTCTTCTGTAGAGAGTCCTGGCTCTAAGACAAGGCCCTGGATTGGGACCATGGATTGAGCTTTGGAAGGGACAGAAATATTTTTATTATTTTATTATTTCCTGAATTGTTTCCCTTTCTTTACCACCTTTATTTAGCCTTTTTGATAGTCTTAAAATCACTTCTTATTTTATCCTTCTTGCTGCTTTTTTCTAATTTCAGGTCCTTTATTTTAGGTCTTCTAATTCTGATATAATCTATTAATAGATTTTTGTTCCTGTTTTTTGTATGTTTTCTATCACCTGTTGTGTCCTCCAATTCATTCTGAACTCCATCAGATTTATCTTCCTTAATTCAGAACACTAATTCCATCAGATATGTTAAAAAGAAAATTAGCATCAGCAAAAGCTCAAATGAATGCTATTGCTGTATGCACAAGATCTGAACACCTTAGCCAGGAAATTAAAGTTGTTCAAAATATATTCCCATCTTTTTCATATTTTACATTTCTCATTCTCACAATCTAAGCTGTAATCAAACTCAACAAATTATTAATGTCTCTTCTACAACCTAATATCATTTGGATCTAGACTGTTCCCAGCAGCTGTGGGTCGAAGGTTTGATTCCAGATGCAGTAATTTCGGAAGTTGAGTTTACAGAAGTGATTGGATCAGGAGGGCCTTGGGCTCATTTATAGATTTTTTTTTTTTTTTTTTTTTTTCCGGTACCGGGAACCTAGCTCATGACCTTGCGCTTGCCAGGCAGGGGCTGTGCCGCTGAGCTAAATCCCCAGCCCCTCATTTATAGATTATTCCATTGATGAATGCACAGCTCAATAGGTTATCTAGGGATGAGGTCCATCTGAAGGAAGTAGGTCACTGGCAGCGTGGCTTTGAGGGGTGCACCTTGTTAGTCCCTGATTCCTTCTCCCCGCTTCCCATTCACCAGGAGAGGAACCATTCTGTTCCACCATACAATCCCTAGCAAGATATTCTGCCTCACCAGGGGCTCAGGAGCAGGAACACCAAGTGATCATGGACTGAAACCTCTGACACCATCAGCTAAAATAAACCTTTCTTTCTTTAACTTGTTATCCTCAGGTATTTTTGTTACAGCAACTGTCATTCTTCTGGCTAGAGTGAAATGCTCTAGCCAGAAGTAATCTCACCCCTCTCTCTCTCTCTCTGAACTCCACCGACATTTAAATCTTAGCATTTCTGTGACGTTATTCTCATCAATTATACATTATAATTATTTTTATATATTCATTTTTTTCTACTTGAGCCTCTTGGAGATTCATATTGCAATTTGTTTGTTTTTTTTTAAACCTCTTTGCATCAACAAAATACTTTTTGAAGGATAGATACTGAATGATTTTTTGTTTCCTTTTTGATGCAGAGTCTCACTATGTAAGTCAGGCTGCCCTTAAACTCACTATGTAGCCCAGAGCTGCCTCCAACTCTCAGCAGTCTTGCCTCAACCTCCTGAATGTTGGGATTACAGACATGCACCACCATTCCCAGCTGAATAATCATTGTTTGTTTTATGGAAACAGGGTTTCACTATGTGGCTCAGATTGGCCTTGAACTCACAGCAATCCTCCTGCCTCAGCCTCCCAACTAATGGAATTATAAGCGTGCAAGACCACACTCACCTGAATACTTATTGTTGAAATAAATTTTTTTCCTAGAAAATTAATCAATCTTGACTAATTTCAACAGTTAATTAAATTACTAAAAAATAAACACTAGTAGCTATTAAGATTTAAGTCTTTAGGTTTAGAAAAACACTATTTTCCAATTTAGATAACAGCATTTAGCTGAAATCTTCACTGGATTCATGCAGGATATTGGTGTGGGATCCAAGCCTTCAGCTGGATTCTTTGGTCTTTAGTGTGTGCACAGATTTCCTGTACTCATTTTGTATATGATTCTTAGGTGACTATTCTAAATAAGCTTATAAAATATGTGTCCTATAATATATTGTTCCCTTGCAAAACCCCAAACTATGACAGTTTCTGTTATGTTTTACATCCAAATGTCTCCCAAGAGCTTCATACACTTGGAGGTGGAGTTCATGGAAAGTCACTGAATTATGACAGGGGCTTACAGCTGACTTGCAGCTGTGTGGTGGGGTCTGGTTGGAAGAGATCAGCCACTTGGGGCGTGGTCTGGAAGGTTTTATCTCTTTTGCAAGGGCTTCCCTTGAGCTCTGCTTCCTTTCATGCCACGAGTAGGCCTCTACAGTTGTGTCCCTCTGCCATGCTGCCCTGAATTCAGCCAAGTATGGACTGAAATGTCAACCAAAATTAATGTTTTTTTGTTTAAGTTGCTAATATAGGATGAGAGTCTCGTGTTGAGAAAGTGACAAAGGCAGATACTGCTGCCAAGAGTAGGGCTGATTCTGTGACACGCCTGATCTGCCCTTCAGAAGCCTTTGGAACTGGCTCATTGGAGGCATTTAGAAAGGTTTGGGATGCTGGCTGGAGAAGCCCCAGAATGCTAGCAAGCTGAGCTTGATGGATGATGGTCAGAGCTGAAAAGACCAAAATAATGATGCATGCAATAAAGACCAAGCTCAGGTGGTTTCAGTTGGAAACTGTATGGGTAATTACACTCCACGCCATGTGTGCTATGCTGTGGCAGAAAATTTGCCTCCTTTTTGCTCATATCTGAAACTTTGTGGGAGATTGAGATGAATGGCCCCAGACTAATTAATCTGTGGAGGAAATGTCAAAGAAGTCCACATTGGGGCTGTGGCATGGACACTATTAGGAGATTTTAGCCAGATTTATATGGAAAATCAAGGGCAAAATGCCCATTTGAAAAGCTTTCAGTTTTGTCAGAAAGAAAATGCTGGCAAAAATGAAGCATAGGAGAGATGAAGTCCTTAAAAAGGTTTGCAGTACAAAGAATCCACATGCTTTGGATTAAGACATTAGGAAAAAGTGCATAAGGGCATGTGAGGAATCCAGAAGATCTCACCCTTCACAGGCCCTTGGGTCCAAAGGTGAAACTCTGCTTCGAGAAGAAAGTCTCAGGGCCTATAGAATCAGTTCCCCAAGGTTCAGTTACACACTACTTAGCTATCCAGGCATGTAGAGGCAACACAACCACAATCCAAAGAGGCCTGATTACTGTCTGGGTTACGGCAGACATTGGTGCCATCCATGTGCTGCTGGTTTTAAGGACATTCAGAATGCAAGAGTTACAGAGTCAGGGAGGCTTCTAACTAGACTTCAGAAAAAGGCCCTAGAGACCAGGCAGTGTCCCCTGAGACCACAGTACATGAAAGTATGAGAGTGATGCTGAAAGTGTTGTGGAGACCTTGGGAAGGTGGAAAAGCAAGAAATATGGAATGTTTGTGCAAACTTGCAAGTGGGCAATGGGAGATGGCCATGAGAGATGACTACTGGTGGTGCTATAGCGGCACAGCCACCCAAAGCCTCTGAAGTTCATATCTTGCTGCCAGAACCTGCTCTCAGTGCTGGACATGATGCTACAAGACTTTATGTTTGTCCTGCTGGGTTTCAGGCTTGTTTTGGTCCTACTGGTTTCTATTCCCCTATTCTTCCCTTCTGCAATGGTAAGGTTTACTCTGTATCACTGTGTGTTGGGAGTGTTTAGTTTTCTTTTTGATTTTTACAGGTGTTCACAGCTAAGAGTTTGCCTTAAGTCTCAGAGGAAACTCTGGATTTTAACTTTTCAGTAGTACTAAACTTTTAAGTCTTTGGCAATATTTATGGATTAAATGCACTTTGCATAAATGGATGTAAATGAGTCTTTGGAGTACCAGCAGATTTTTGTGGTTTATAGTCAGATACTCCTCAAAGACCCTCAGGTGCTCATAGGTAGGGCTTTTGGAAATCCTTGTGATTGAAGCTTATAGCTGACTTGCTGAGCTATGAAGTCTAGTCAGAAGAGATGTGTTCCTGGAGGTGTGGCTAGAAAGGGCTTATCTCCCTCCCTGGATGCTCCTTTGACACTCTCTGCTTTCTATTTGTCATGCTCTGTGTAGCTCTCTTCTGCTATTCTCCTCTGGCATGCCATCCTTCCTTGAAGCTAACCAATTATAGACTGAAACATGAGCCAAATATCTTCCCAAAAGAGTTGCTCACATCAAATCATCATTATGCATGTATATGCATATTTATAGCAGTAAAATTCATAATAGCTAAATCCTGCAAGCAGCCTATGTATCCATCAACAGATGAATAAATAAAGAAAGTCTAGTATTTCCATACAACACTGTAGTAATGTAAGTAATGTAGTAAGTGTAGTAATTTTTCATAAAGTAGGATAAATTTGAGTCATCTGTAAGGAAATGGATGCACTTTGAGAATGTAAGTTTAAGTGAAATAAATTAAACACACATGCTTCAACATTGCATGGTCTCATATGCAAAACCCAAAATGTAAATACATAAATGAATATAAATGAATAAATAAATAAATGATAATCAGTAATAGGGAGATAGATCCTTTACAAAAGAAAAGACAATGAAAGGTGGGCAGGAAGAGTGGGGAATGCAGTGAAAAAATAATGATGTGATATGCACATGCACAACTCCACATGAGGAATGCAGCCTCTATATACTGCAAAGATATAAAACTGAAACAGCTAAAATAAAAAAACATAAATCACACTTCATAGAGACACGCAAAACAAGGCCAAATCAAGAACAAACCAAAAACTATTGTTAAGGGAAGGAAAAAGAATAAGATGAGTTAATACATGTATCAACTCCCCAAGATGAATGTATCATTATGTATTGCAAATATATACTAAGAAAAGTGTAAAAAACTTATAAAAATTCTTTCACCCTTCAGGTTGTGGGTGTTGGGTATGTTATGTCTCAGTGAGGAGACAGTGTCTTAAGACTCCATAAAGAGAGTCTGTATTCTCAAATTAAACTATAGCCCCTGAAAACACCTTGAGTGCAGACTTGTGAGATCTTGAAGCATATGATTCAGTTAATTTGTCCTCAAATTCTAATATCAACAGAAACTATGAGAAAATAAAGGTACAGTACTTTATTCTATGCCCAGAACTTTTGGTAATTATTATGCAGCACCATGAAACTAAAGCATGTTTGATAAATGGAAGTAGTTGACTTGGCAAAAAATAGTCAAAAATGTGTGAGCGGGCAACAGAATGAAATAATTTTGAGAAATATGAGACAGGAAAGCGAAAACCTAAATTATCTCAAGCAGACTGCTAGTAAGAGGTGAACTTGAAAGATATGATTGGTTAGACAACAGAAAAAGGAGATAGTATAATTGTAGAAAACAGAAGAAAGAAATTCCTTCTAAAGCAGCAGCAGAATGTTTAGTAAAATTGTGTCCCAAAGTTATGTGGTTGTGTGTGTGTGTGTGTGTGTGTGTGTGTGCTGTGTGATTTTAGGGTCTTTTTGCTTTCAGTTTATTTTATCAGCACATAGTTGCATTATACAATGATTACACTCATCACAGGGAGTTTGTACATGTACTACATACCTTTATGTCTCCTTTTCCTCTTGTCCTTCTCCCTCCCTCTATCCCTTGATATTTCCAAGCAAAACTTTGAAAATGCCACTCTGATTGCACCTTGCTTCTTATAATGCAAAATGAAAGAGCGATTAATGAATACAGAGCTACTGAACAAAAAAGTGCCGAGGACTTGATGGTTTTGGAAATGCTCACCCTTTCCACATGGCAAAGCTGTTAAAATATAGAAATTACTGTAAAAAAAATATGGCATAGAGAAAATATATGCCTAGGTAACCTTTTGCTAGAACCTCAGAAAGATCAGAAGAGCATAGTATCCCGTTGTAGAGAGTACTTCCAAGAGATTACGTGGGCGCTTCCCAAATCCACTCAATCAACAGTAAGGTGTCTAAGATTCTTAAGTGCAATGCCTCGCAACCATTTCAAATGCAGCCAAAGACAGAGAAGAGATTATCATGAGAAAATTGTGGGTGAGCCTGTGTAAAAAGGAGTGAACATCACTACAATCCACTGAGATCCCCAAGGCAGTTGAGAAAATTGTTTGAGCAAAAACAACCAAGACGGGACATGAAGATGACAGGAAGAGCAAATGACAGGTCCCGGTTGGAACCCCAGAATGGTGCTAGTGCAAAGGAGCCTGACAAAACTACTCAGCGACAAACACACACAAACCATGTTTAATAACTGCTTTGTTGTGAACCCAGAAGGAAATGGAAATAGTTATTTTGAGTATTTATTTTTGTAAATAATGAAATATTTTTCCACTGATAAAACTGATTGACAGAATTAGTCATAGGAATTGTGCTACCTATTTAATTGTTGGCAACAATCTTAAAAATCTTTCTTACATGTAGCAAGGGTTCCCAATACAGCCAGAAATGGACATTTAATGGTCTCCTGAAATGCAAGAGAGTAAAAGCAAATGAAGAAATGACAACCAAGCAGCGCTTTGAGACTGATGGTTACCACACAAAGGCTTTTTGAAAAGGCTGATTTTGTAAACTATTTACTAAAAGCATGCTTTTCTGCTGAAGTATCCTGAGGGTGAGATACTCTTCACTCTGAGCACAATAGCCATGTGGCTCATAGATGCAATTTGTACATGAAAACCAGAAAGCAACTCTTCTGGACCAAAGCTGAGTGAGGGCAGCAACGGGATTAATAATGAAACCTTTTTTCCTGAAGTATAGCCAGTGCGCCTCACCACAGGAAGAAGTACTTTTTCAGGCAATATTACAGTATATTAGAGCATTAATGATTTGGGGGAGTCACTGAACAATTTCATCATAAACCAATGAGTTCTGTCCACATGCTAGTATAGTTGGCTAAAATATAAATGAAGTCACTCTTTCATAAAAGTCTTATGGCTTTTATCACTTTGAGGATAAGATATTTAATAGTACATGCAATTTTTTTACAATAGGGTAACTGCCCATACCATTAAGTTTTTGGCCATTTGCCTTTTGTTGGCAATGTTCTAACTTCACTGTTTTGGTTGCCTTCTGTACTATTTCAGTTCCTCCAAATAATCAAATTCTCACTTCAGGTTTGTTATGCAATATAATAATCTTTGGCAGAAATGTTTTGATTTATCCTCCTCCCTGAAATACACACACATCCCTGAGGTTTTCAAAAGTAATGTTCCTTGGTTATTCAGAAACCTCTTTAATTTCCAACCCATATCTGTCTCCCTCTTAAAATTTGCCATAAAGCTTCATGCTTTCTTGTCATTGTACTTATTGCATTTCATTACTATTCAATTCAGATTGTCTTTATGTTATATCTGTCTTTCTCACTGGGCTGCAATTTCCAGGAGCATAAGGATTTTGTCTATTTTCTTTATTATAGTTACCATGAGTAAAGCACTATAACTAGAACATATAAAGCAATCAAGCAATAGTTGGAAATACATTATTAAAATGTATAAATAAATCTTTGTTAGTAGATGTTTTATGTATATATATTTAATTGTTTTAACCTTCTACCATTTGAATTTTTTCTCATTTTTGAAGGGTAATGGATCTGATTTTGCAAATTTAATAGAAATTTTGAATTCCTATTGATGTTATCAAAATTTGAGAATTCCCAGGTAGCCATTTTCTCTTGCAGTCTTGTCTCTAGGTTTCAGATAGGGAATTGCTTAACATCCTAAGATAGGAAAAATGCAGCACAGTACATACTCCTCATGATAAAATACAGCAAGTCTTACATAATGCTAAATTCAATGAAGTTATTTTGATTAAAATTATTAAACAAAGATTTTCTTTTACAGGTAAATATTTATGCAAATATAATTCTTCAGCTTTCTCACCCAATCTGTTATATTGTCTCTTCCCGCAGGCCGGCCATAATTGGAACTTATAAAACACATAAATTCACTGTTACTCACAAGTTCTCAAGGTAAATCTTTTCCTGTGATTTTTCTTGTATAAATGGACTTTGAATGGCTGCCAGTTATTTACATAGTCTAAAGCAGAACTTAGCAGTACAGCTCAGTAGATGATAGGTTAAAGAATTAGAATTCTTTTAGATTTTATCTTCATAGTTGGTCTTTCCATCAAAATGAACCCAATAGTACTTTTCTGGTTTATTTTTTTTAAGCCATAGGAATGTAAAAGCATTTACTTGCATGATGTGAAAGACACCAGCAAAAATAGGTGGTGAGTTTCTTCCCCACACTTATTAATTGGGCTAAATTGAGAAATTCCACCCATTTTTTAAAGTTTAAATTTAATTACAGGAAATAAAGGTACAGTACATACTGATACAAAGCTAGAAAATTGGAACCACCCTCCTCTAACTTGTCTCATCCTGGCCTCAAACAGAGGGTTATCAAGTGGAGTCACCGTTTAAATATTAGAGTGCAGGTATTGCTTGCATTTAGGATGAATAAAAATAAAATAAAACTGAACTTATAATCAAGCATTTCTTTTTCAGCAGAAATTTAACTAAAAAGATCACTGACTTTTCACAAATTTTTGATTTTCTCTCAACCCATCAATTTTGTTCATGTTGCTTTATCAGCAAATGGCAAATATTGCTTTAAAAACTGAAGAAAAAAACCTTGAAGACATAGGGATAGGTAAAGAGTTCATGAACAAAAACCAAACTGCCTGTGCAATACTTCAAAGAATCAGCAACTGGGATCTCATCCTACTGAAAAGTTTTTGCACATCTAAAGAAATCACCAGCAGAGTAAAAAGAAAACCCACAAATTGGGAAAAAATTTTAGCTGACTATCCCTCAGACAAAGGGCTTCTATCTAGAACATATAAAGAATTAAAAAACATCAGCACCCCCAAATTCAAAGACCCGATCCAAAAATGGGCAGCTGAGATGAACATACACTTCTCAGATAAAGAAATACAAATGGCAAATAAATACATGAAAAAATGTTCAACATCATTGGTCATTCAAGAAATTCAAATTAAAACAACACTGAGATTCCACGTTACCCCAGTAAGAATGGTTAGCATTAAGAAATCAACCAATAACAAATGCTGGCGAGGCTATGGAGCCTTCTCCACTGCTGCTGGGAATGCAGACTGGTGAAACCACTGTGGAAATGAGTTTGGAGATTCCTCAAAGAACTAGGTCTAGAGGTCCCATTCATACCAGCTATTCCCCTTATGGGTATTTTCCCAGAAGATCTAAAAACATCATATCACTGAGATATATGTGCACCCATGTTCATAGCAGCACAATTTGTACTTGCTAAATTGTGGAAGCAACACAAATGTCCATCCACTGAGGATTGGATTAAAAAATTGTGGCACTTTTATATAATGGATTATTACTTGGCTATAAAGAAGGATAAAACTCAAGGCTTTTATAGGTAAATGGTCACAACTAGAGACCATACTCATAAGTGAAATATGTTAGACCTGCATGTGTAAGCATAGTATTGTCTCACTAGTTTAGACATGAAAGAGTGAATAAAAAGTAGGAGATATGATAGACATTGTGAAATGAAAGGAAAATGCTCAAAAGTAAAGGGCAACTGTGGTATGGGAAAAGAGAAGGAAAAGAAGGGAAAACTATCTATATGTGTATATACAGGATAGCTAACATAGTTGTACTATTGTCATCTATTTCTCTACAGAAGGGAACAGTTAATGATTACTTGTTTGATCAATCTTGTATGTCTCTATTTGTTTTCCTGAGAAACCACTTTGAAGAGATCAATAAGTAATACAACAACCATTACTGATTTCCTGCAACTTTGTCTGTAACTCTGTTTTGTTTGTATTGCTCTTATGCTATTTTGTAAATGGATGTCTGTTTGTTAATATGTTTTCTTTCTTTTATTTTTTTAAAATGAAAAAAAAGTGAAGAAAGAATTGCATATTTAATTTCTTAGGCTTTTAATTCACCTTTATGTTTCAAATTACATAATCTTATACATAAATAATACATTAAAGAAGGTTAAATTTTAATCATTTTACATTCTCCTTTTACCAAAAGTCTGTGAAATACAGTTTTATAAACAAGAGGAAAGATTCCAGAGTTTTATTTTTATTTTTTTTTTGGGGGGGGGTTTTCTCCGGTACTGGGAACCGAACTCACAACCTTGTGCTTGCCAGGCAGGCGCTTTTGCTGCTGAGCTAAATCCCCAGCCCCCAGAGTTTTTAAATTGATTAGTGAATAGGTCTGTGGGTTCATTCAAAGATTTGTCAATGTTTGGTGGGTGGTGGCAACTTGGAATGCTGTGAGCTGATGAATTTACCCTTCCTCCAAAGAATGGAGTTATCAAAAAGAATCTATGGATGGTGAGATTTTTCAGTTTGGTAGCAAGATACCAGAGCCAGAAGAGTTCTAAAAATCAAGATATCAAGATTCCTGTGATTTCTGTGTCAAAAGCTATCCAATCTGGGGGTTATATACCTTTTATAAACTCTAGTCTGATAAATGATGTCTAAAGCCATGCTAGCCATGATGTTCAATTATGTAGGTATAAGGTGTCTGTCTTTGTTACTTAGACTTGGCTTTTTTATCTGATTGACCCCAGAATCTTGATGATATATTTGCTTCACTATTGGTTGGCAGTACTTATTGCTATATATAAGTCTATGGTAGGGCTTTAGAGTGTGTGTGCGCATGTATGTGTGTGTGTGTGTTTCCATTACTGAGGACTGACACTGAGGGCCTTTGCATTGACTTATATCCCCAGAACTTTTTTTCTGAGACTGTCTTACTAATTGCACTTGCTAAATTGCACTGGGCTTGAACTTGCCATCTTCCTGTCTCAGTCTCTCCGAGTGCTGGAATTACGGGCATGAGCCACAACACCTGGTTTAGAATCTGTGCATTTTAAACCTCTGCAGAGGCCAACATAGGTAAAATAAATCGTAATGAACTCGGCAGAAACTTAAAATACCTGGTGTACTTAGTGCCTCAGAGACTATTGGTACTGGTTTTTAACTGTAGAGTTGATATACAAAATTATAGAAAATATAACAAGAAAACAACTTAAAAGTGCTTATACCTTAAATCATAAGATAATCACTGTATTTGTTTTATAACTTTTATCTCTAATATATTCTATTTCATAAAGAATACTATATAATATATATTGTTATGAAAATAGTTCATATTGTCACATGCTATTACTTTTAAAATATCATGAACATTTTCTCATACCATTGAATAGTCTTTAACATAGAATACAATGATAATTTTTGAATAATATAATATTTATGGTTTTTATCATGTAATTTAATTAGAGAAATGATTAACATTTTCATTTTGGCAATATCAGTCTTTTTTTCTTTTTTAAAGACATGCCCTTGCTAAGTCCCTAAATTGGCCATGCTCAGCATGAGCTTGCCATTCTGCCTCGGCTTCTCAGAGTGCTGGCATTACAAGCCTGTGTCACCATGCTCAAGGGTCTACATTATTTCCTCCCTTCTGTGGAGACTCTGTTAAATTATAGTTGCTAGAGGGATAATTGTGAAAACCTACACAGAGTCCATCATTGCCCAGAGGATTAGAACAGTAAGAAAGAAATGGACAAGGTAGTGAAGCTAGTCTAACAGAATCTTAAATTTCTCTCTTGTTGGGAACACTACAAAGTCTCCATCTTCAGCATAGCTGTATTTCACAAATAGAAAGAAGTTATGCTGGATAAAGGGGATTGCTGTTTTCTCTTTGCTAGTCTTTGTGACACCAGTAAGGCATTTTCCACAAGTCACTGAAAGCCATGTGAAGGCTAATGTCTGGCTAGTTCAAAGTTTATTTGAATAGATTTCTACTGAGACATATTATTTTAATATCTCTAATATCATGTTTGATACATTCAGGTATATGATTGAAAACAATCTATTTGTGTTTTTTATGTCAAAATGAGATATTTCTTGAGTATCTTGTGAAAGATCCTGAGACAGTACATATGAAATAGCCTATCAAGATCAAGTGTTCTTCTCTAACAGGAATGACAGGAAATTTCTTTATATGTTTTTGCTTATTTCTTTTTAATATTTTTAAATATTTAATATCTCAGTGGTTTATTTTCTGATGTCCTTTCCAGGTTTAACACGTGTTCTAAATAGGATTTCCCAGTAAACTGGTGATACTGTACATACTACTCCTAGTATATTAGAAATTAGAAAATGGTTGAGAAATAGTAGGTTCATACATTAGAATCCACACATCTGCAAATTCTCTCTGATTATAACAAATGAGGTTTCATTTATATAAAGTAACTCTTAGTTTATAAAGAATATTATTGGCTACATCCTAAAGTAGATTAAAAATGAAGTAACTCTAAAAGTACTGATTTTAGTGTTTACTTTGTAAGGACTAAGGCAATTTCCTGAGTAGTGCATTTGTTTTGACAGGAAAATAAACCAACAAGATGCAGAGGTAGTAAACATAAAACAAGGATAACATTGACTTAACACATGTCTGTTATTTAAAAAAAAAAACAAAACTCTGAAGACAGAATGAAGACATCCCATTGCATTCTGGGCAGGGGCCTCAGGCTCCAGCTGGAAGTGAGTCTTTCCTCTATGACCAATGTGGCTTATCCCGGATGAGCAGAGGAGAATGTTCTGGATGTACTGTCCATTCACAGCCTTTCTGAACTAGAAAAGAGGAGACACAAATGAAAAACGGCTGGAAACACCTACTTTTGATAATAAGAGGGGATTGATTTGGAAACCAGAGGGCTTCAATCTTAAACTAAATCTTGCCAGGCAGCACCTGTGACAAATCAATCTCAGCAAGCCAGGAACTCTACAGTAAGTCTTAGAGCACTGATATCATGATAGCAGATGAGTATAATTTTTAACCAGATTTTTAAATTGTATGCTCACAGGTGGAAAAGGCACTTTTTCATTTTACAGTTCAGAAGAGCCAGGTGAATGTGTGTAGCTTTCTTTTTAAGGTCACAGCTAATTTGCTTCAGAGGTGGCACAGTAACTGTAGTCTGTTGAGGCCAGATCCAGGTCATTTCATCGAACAATGATGCCACCTGCATGGAGTGTTTGAAGAGAACAGAATGTCAGTTGCTGTAGCAGCTCTCGTGATCTGAAACAACTGCAATGCCTTCAGTGACTATTGATGTGTGAATTTAAACCAGTGACTCCATTATAAGTCATAGGATCCTGTTATCACAATACTAAATGTTTGTCAGTTTACCAAAAATGACATTCCTATTAGCAACAATCCATTCCTATAAATACTATGCCACTAAGACATTTTTATTTTGTTCTGAATACAGGTAGCAAATTGATTTGTCTCATTTATAGTCTCAATTAAAAATGTTTTCAATCCAAAATATCTCAAACTGGTCCCCTGAATGCTGGTTTCTTTTATCACCACATGAAGACCCACATCTGTTCCTGATGACGCCTACTAATCTATGTGGCTCTGATTCCTGCAATTTTGTTTGATCAAACTGAAGCAGGGGTATGTTTGTCTGTCTGTTTTCTCTAAGCTTCCTAAACATCAAATTTTCAGAGCATTAATCTTTTTTTTTTTTTTTTTTTTTTTTCAGAGCATTAATCTTATGTGTCTCACTCTACGGCCAGGTCTTCATTCATTGTTCTCATTTGCAGAAAGCTATCATTATCTTATCAAAATAAATGATCAGTTTTGCAAATTGAGCCACATCTGCCTGATGAGTTAGCATTTTTCTCACCATTGCAATTAATCCAATTTGTCAATCTTGTTCAAACTTCTTAATATATTCCATATATTTTAAAATTTATTTTCAAATACTATCTATGTACACAATAGATGATAATGTTAGTTTTTTTCTTTTTCACAAGGCCCCAGATCTCTCTACCTTAGAAAATTAAACACTTAAGAACATGTGCTACATGCCCTGGCATTCATGAGAGTACTATTTAACTTAGCAAAACAACAATACAGCCATACCATCAGGACTTTTATAATGAGAAAATACCTAAATAAATTCCTCAGCAACTAAAATCCCTCACAGAGTAACTCCAAAGTTAAGAAAAATTATTATGTTCTTTAAGGTCATATCAAATAATAACCATAAAATCTGAGTAATTATAGCTAACCGTATATACTGGTATAATCAGTCCCATTGAGCTACTTTTCAATCCTACTAAAGCCCTTACAGTTTCTGAGTTGCCAGTATCCCGCTTCAAGTTCCATCAGCTGCTTGAATTGTTCCCACGTTTTACCTCCCCTGCTCTATCCCTCTCTGTCATACAGTAGGTTCTTACTCATACTTTATATCTCAGAAACAGCTTACATCTTCCGGGAAGTTGTACTAATTCACATTTAAATAACTAGAACAATTTTGCTAAAAGAAGTGTCAGGCACATTATTATGACGCTTTCTAAAATTAGCAAAAGCTACATAAATCAAGGAAAATATATTTTTGGACTGGAAGATTTGGTATTACCAGAAAGATTTGCTTCCTTCGGAAAGAGTAAAGTCAGGCAAATTGGCAACACTAATTTTATGCAAGGATTTACCACCAATAAAACTTTCACTTGCAGGTGATAGAAATATAAAATGATATGATCACTAAAAAAAAATTGTAACTTGCTAGTGAAGCTAAAAGCACAGTTAAACATTTCTATGATGAGCTGTGTAACCATAGAAATTCAGATGACAAAATTGTTGCCGTAAATTCGCTCAGAGTTGTTTCATTATTATCTTTTAATATCTTAAGCAGCCGGGGACGTAGCTCAGTTGCAAGGCACCTGCCTGGAAAGCGGAAGTGTGATTCTCAG